>NC_080800.1:52561119-53161119 GCF_028018385.1 Neofelis nebulosa
ACACAATGGTCCAAAATCTTTGGGATGCAGCAAAAGTGATCCTAAGAGGGAAGTCTATAGCAATACATATCTACCTTAAGAAGAAATAAAAATCTGAAATGAACAACCTAACCTTACACCTAACGGAGCTAGAAAAAGGACAATAAACAAAGCCTAAAGTCAGCAAAGGAAATAATAAAATTTATATCAGAAAATAACGATATAGCATCAAAAAAAAAAAACAGATCAATGAAACCAGGAGGTGGCTCTTTGAAAAAATTAATAAAATTGATAAACCTCTAGTCAGACTTACTGGAAACAAAAGAGGAAAAACCCAAATAAATGAAATCACAAATGAGAGAGTAGAAATAACAACAAAAACCACAGAAATATAAACAATTATAAGAGAATAGTATGTAAAACCATATGCCAACAAATTGGACAACCTGGGAAAAATTGATGAATTTGATTTGAATTTGAATTTGAATTTGAGAAATTGATGTTCAGAAACATATAGACTACCAAAACTTAAACAGGAAGAAACAAAAACTTGAACAGACTAATAACCAGGAAATAATTTGAATCAGTAATAAAAAAAATCCCAAGAAACAAAAGCTGAGGACCAGATGACTTCCCAGTGGAATTCTACCACACATTTAAAGAAGAATTAATATCTATTCTTCTCAACTATTCCAAAAAATAGAAAAGGAAAGAAAATACCAAATTCATTCTATGAGGTCAACATCACTCTGATACCAAAACCAGATAAAGACTCCAGTAAAAAGAGAACACAGGCCAATATTCCTGATGAACCTGGATGCAAAATTTCTCAACAAAATAATAACAAATTAAATCCAACAAAACTTTAAAAAATTCATTCACCACATTCAATTGGGATTTATTTCTGGGTTGCAAGCATGGTTCAATATTCACAAATCAATCAACATGATACACTGCATTAATAAAATTAAGGATAAGAAACATGATCATTCAATAGATTCAGAAGAAGCATTTAACAAAGTATAACATCAATTCATGCTTAAAATCCCTCAACAAAGTAGGAGTAGAGGGAACATACCACAACATAATAGAGGCCATATATGAAAAACCCACAGCTAATATCATCCTACATGCAGAAAAGCTAAGAGCTTTTCCTCCATGGTCAGGTGTAAGACATTGACATCCACTCTCACCACTGTTATTTAACACAGTACTAGAAGCCCTAGCCACACCAATCAGACAACAAAAGGAAATTAAATGCATCCAAATTGGCAAGGAAGAAATCAAACTTTCACTATTTGCAGAAGACATCATACTCTATATAGAAAACCCTAAAATTCCACCCAAAAATTGTTAGAACTGATAAACAAATTCAGTAAAGTTGCAAGATACAAAATGAACATAGAGAAATCTGTTGCATTTCTACATACCAATAGTGAAACAGCAGAAAGAGAAATGAAGGAATCAATGCCAATTACAATTGCACTAAAAACAATAACATACCTAGGATTAAACCTAACCAAAGAGGTGAAAGACCTGTCCTCTGAAAACTATAAAACACCAGTGAAAGAAACTGAAGATGACACAAAGATATGGAAAGACATTCCATGCTCACAGATTAAAGAACAAATATTGTTAAAATGTCTCTACTACCCAAAGCAATTTACACATTTAATGCAATCCCTACCAACATACCAAAAGCATTTTTCACAGAGCTAGAACAAACAATCCTAAAATTTGTATGGAACTACAAAAGACCACAAATAGCCAAAGCAATTTTGAAAAAAAAAAAAAGCTGTAGTCATCATAATTCTGGACTTCAAGCTGTATTAAAAACCTGTAGGCATTGGAGAGTGTGATGCTAAGTGAAATAAGCCATACAGAGAAAGACAGATACCATATGGTTTCACTCTTATGTGGATCCTGAGAAACGTAACAGAAACCCATGGGGGAGGGGAAGGAAAAAAAAAAAGAGGTTAGAGTGGGAGAGAGCCAAAGCATAAGAGACTGTTAAAAACTGAGAACAAACTGAGGGTTGATGGGGGGTGGGAGGGAGGGCAGGGTGGGTGATGGGTATTGAGGAGGGCACCTTTTGGGATGAGCACTGGGTGTTGTATGGAAACCAATTTGACAGTAAATTTCATATATTAAAAAATTAAAAAAAATAAAAAAAATAAAAAATAAAAACAAAGATGGCACAAGTGATAAAAAAAAAAAACAAAAAAACCTGTAGTCATCAAGACAGTATGGTAAAAGAACAGACACATGGACAAATGGAACAGAATAGAAAACCCAGAAATGACCCCACATCTATATGGTCAATTAATCTTCAACAAACCAAGAAGGAATATCCAATGGGAAAGATAGTCTCTTCAACAAGTGATGTTGGGAAAACTGGACAGTATTATGCAAAAGAATGAAACTAGACCCTTACACACACCACACACAAAATAAATAAAAAATGGACTAAAGATATAAATGTGGGAATTGAAACTATCAAAATCCTAGAGGAGAATACAGGCAGTAACCTCTTTGAGATCAGCAGTAGCAACTTCTCTCAGATATGTCTCCTGAGGCAAGGAAAATAAAAGCAAATTTCAGCTATTGGGACTTCCTCAAAATAAAAATCTTCTGCATAGCAAAGGAAACAATCAACAAAACTAAAAGGAAACCTACAGAATGGGAGAAGATAATTGCAAATGACATATCTGATAAAGGATTAGTATCCAAAATATATAAAGAACTTATAGTAATCAATACCCCCAAAACCAAATAATCCAGTTAAGAAATGGGCAGAAGATGGAGTGCCTGGGTGGCTTGCTCGGTTGAGCATCTGACTGCCAATTTTGGCTCAAGTCATGATCCCAGGGTAGTGGGATCAAGACCTGCGTTGGGCTCCATGCTCAGCGTGGGGCCTTCTTAAGGTTCTCTCTCTTTCTCTTCCTCTGCCTCTCTCCCACTCTCCCCATACCTTGCATATGCACTTTTTTCTCTCTCTTAAAATAAAAAAGAAATGGGCAGATGACATGAATAGACATTTTTCCAAGAAGAAATACAGATTGGACAACAGACATATGGAAAGATGCTCAACATTACTATCAGGAAATACAAATCAAAACTACAATGAGGGGAACCTGGGTGGCTCAGTCACTTAGGCATTCAACTTCAGCTTAGGTCATGATCTTGCAGTTATGGGTTTGAGCCCTGCATTGGGCTCTGTGTTGACAGCACAGAGCCTGGAGCCTGCTTCTGATTCTGGGTCTCCCTCTCTCTCTGTCCCTCCCCTGCTCACACTCTGTCTCTGTCTCTGTCTCTCTCTCTCTCAAAAAATAAACATTAAAAAAATTAAAAAAAAAAAACTATAACAAGATATCACCGCATACCTTAAAGAATGGGTAAAGTCAACAACACAAGAAACAACAGGTGTTGGCAAGAATGTAGAGAAAGAGGAACCATCTTGCACTTTGGTGGGAATGCAAACTGGAGCATGCCACTCTAGAGAATAGTATGGAGCTTCCTAAAAAAGTTAAAAATAGAACTACCCTACAATTCAGCAAATGAACTAATAGGTATTTACCCAAAAAATAAAAAGATACTAATTTGAAGTCGTATATGCACCCCGATGTTTATTGCAGCATTATCTAGAATAGCCAAACTATGTAAGCAGCCCAAGTGTCCACTGACTGATGAATACATACAGATATACTGTGTGTGTGTGTGTGTGTGCGCGCACACACACACACACACACACACACACACACACACACTAGAATATTACTCAGCCACCAAAAAGAATGAAATCTTGCAACATCTGGGTGGCTCAGTCAGTTAAGCGTCCAACTTCTGCTCAGGTCATGATCTCATGGCTTGTGGGCTCGAACCCTGCATTGGGCTCTGCACTCTCCCTCTCTCTCTGCCTCTCTCCCACTTGCTCTATTTCTCAAAAATAATACATAAGCTTAAAAAAAAGGAATGACATCTTGCCATTTGTAATGATGTGGATGGAGCTAGAGAGTATTATGTTATGTGAAATAAGTCAGTCAGAGAAAGACAGTTAAAGATATGATTTCACTCATATGTGGAATCTAAGAAACAAAACATGAGCCAAGGGAAAAAAGAGAGGCAAACCAAGAAACAGACTTTTAATTATAGAGAACAAACTGATGATTACTAGAAGGGTGGTGGGTGGGGGGATGGGCTAAATGGGTGATGCAGATTAAGGAATGCACTCGTTGTGATGAACACCAGGTGGTGTATGGAAGTGTTGAATCAATATATTATGTACCTGAAACTCATATTACACTGCATGTTAACTAACCATAATTTAAATAAAAACAAAAAAAACCTGTCTAGAAACATGAAATAGTATTTATGAAATAACATTAAAAAGTAGAAACAAACGATATGTCACCATAATTATAGCTCTGTAAATACATACATGTATTTAGACATATATATATATATAAGTATATACATATGTATATATACATATATATATTTGTGTGTATATATATTACACATTATATATATATATACACACACACACACACACACAGATTTTTCAAGCAATTATACAAAACTTCAAACAGTTCTATTTGGTGAATTCTGATCGTATTTTTCCTATTTTCAATCTTCCTCTAATGGTCTTGTCTTTTGCATAAAACTGGAGAAAAAAGTCTTTGTGAGAAAATGTAAAGAATACAATCTCAAGAAGCCTACCTTAAGAACAGTATTATCAAGGAAAGAGGGAGAAACCAATGTTTTCTAAAACTCATCAGTCCTATTTAAGACACATGGCTTTCTGATGGGATTCCAAATAGAAACTGCCATTATCAAGGAAATAAGAAATAGGACATAAGAATATGGGGGTAGTAAGAGAACCTCAAAATGTCACATTTAGCCACTACCCAACACAACTACCTAGGCTTCTGAGGAGAGAAACACCAGGAGAGATCACTAGTCCCTGGAGTCTTGCTTTTATTTTTCATCCTCTTCCTTTGGCTGACCTGGTGACTATATTAGTTTTCCATAGAAATGGTGAAAAAAATGCTTGGCTTAGGGGTCAATCAATACTTATTTCTTCTCATTCACTCATTTTTTTGAGGGCACATATATTAAGGTGAGTTGGCAGTGGAATGTGACTGCAAAAAACCTAATGTCAGTTTATGTTGGAGAAAAAAAATAAACAAATTGAGAGGATAGAATGAGAGAAGTAACAGGAAGGTGTTACACCACAGCAGGAGAGCAGAGTTCAGTTGTGAGTCCTGTTTTCAGAAGAAAATGGAGAAAATAATACAGAGTCAAAGGGGAGTAAGCAGGGTATACAGGAGCCTGAAAAACAACACAAGGCAGAAGAAGCAAAGAGGTCTGTGGCTCTTACTGTCAAGCATGCTTCAACATGGTGACAGATGCTTCCCCATTGAATGGTAGGAGAGAAAGGGTGATATGGCAGTAGTGTGAACTGATTCAACAGAAGCCATATGTGAGAGCCTCTGAGAAGGCAGACCACACAGTAGTTAAGAATACTATGGGAGATTTTTAAATCAATCACTATTGGCATAAATTAGCCCTGGCATTGCCATGGTAACAGTCAAAGAGAAGTTGCCTACCTATTTCACTCTGTTCTTAAGCCCACAGGGTTGATCTAGAAGTCTAGATCTAGAGCATTGAGCTAAAATTAGCTTGATATGGGATACAAATCATAGCCATTATCTCCAGGGAAGATCCCAAAGACTGCAGGGAAATAAAATAGACTGAAGAACCTATGAATCACCTACGTTTTGGGAAATCCCCTAGGGAAAGACTTGCATAAGTCTGGCCCTCAGTGTCTCCATCTCTAAAATACATATATCAGAAAAATTTCCAGGGCCCCTTTCAGCTCTGACTTAATATAGATTTCATATATTGTTTTATGTGGAAACCTTAGGCCTAACAGGGGAGTTTATAAACATCTTAAAAATATTTTTTTTAATTTTTTTAACGTTTATTTATTTTTGAGACAGAAAGAGACAGAGCATGAATGGGGGAGGGTCAGAGAGAGGGAGACACAGAATCCGAAACAGGCTCCAGGCTCTGAGCTGTCAGCACAGAGCCCGATGAGGGGCTCAAACTCATGGACTGCGAGATCATGACCTGAGCCGAAGTCGGCTGCTTAACCGACTGAGCCACCCAGGCACCCTTTAAAAATAATTTTAAGAAAATTAGGGGATTATGATCATGGTTGTCTTCCTGTCCATAGCAGTATCCCAGAGTTTAACAGTACCTGGAATATAGTTGCTGCTCAATAAATATATGTTGAATAACTACAAAATGACTAGCTCTGTTCATGCTAGTGATGATAAACCTAAACTAGAAGCAGAGTCTTTCTTTGGTGTTTGTTTTTTCCCCTTTTTTGGCAAGGTATCCTTTCTTCAAATTAAAGAAAACAAAAAAGAAGAGGATCACAGGAAGAAGGTATTGCAACATGGAAAACTGACAAGGGATTAATATCTGGAATATACAAGGAACTACTATAAATCAGCAAAAATAAATTAATTAATTAATTAATTAATACATAAGAAACTATAGGAGAATGGATAAGGATAGGAACAGAGCCTAGAGTATCCAGGTGATTCAAGGTGAACAGGTAAGGTGTAGGGGAGCTAGAAACCCCTGAGATGGTCACTTCAAGCTGCTGAGCTGCCTCATTCTTATACCTTAGTATGCTATACAAATATTACCATTTTACAATGTGTTATCATTTGCTATGTGTACATGGAAATGTAAAGACAACTGGAAAGCATGAGGATAGGCAATTCACAGAAAGGAAAAGTGAAATGGGCAAAAAGTTTGGAAATCCCAGGCTTAAGCATATCAAATGGAAATAACATGATAAACGCAACTAGACCTAAGGAAGAATTTCTTAATGGTGAAGGATATGAGACACTAATGCAAATGACTGAGGAAAGCTAGTCCAGTTTCTCTGGAGGCATTTGAGAGCAGAATTTATTTCACAGATATGAGTTAACTGAGATTATCTTCCTTTAGAGAGGCATACAAGGCAACTTTATAAGGCATCGTTAGCTTTCTTTACCCTGTTGTCTCAGTTTCCCTTATTATACTGTGAGTTCTAAGGTTACGGGAGGCAATACCATCAATCATTGTTCAAAGTGACCTAGAACTGAGCCAAGCTATTTTATCCCACTTTCTGGATTTAGAAAGAAAAATGTCATCTTCTACAAAGAACTCATTAAAAAAGATCTTTTATCTCACTGGCCTCACCGAATGACTGATTTAAAAAAATAGTTTATTTCCTACCTTCTTATTTGTAAAATAAGGGTATTGTAACTTAAATATTTGTAAAGCATCTTCTGTTCCCAGGAGCAAATATATATAATAATATACATAATATACATATTATATATATATTTTATATAAGATTATAATATATGATATATGTTTAATCATCTGTGCCACATACATTACTATACATTATATACAGTAAATATATACAAATATATGTGTGTATTTTCTAATAGATAGTGGCCTTTTTTATACTGAATGTAGTGTCTCCCATTTCCTCTTCAAAAGCTCAAGAGTGGGAACTTTTTAGAGATTTCCCTTAATTTACAGAAAGAGTAGATTACCTCATGTGAACACAGTCATTATGATAACACAGTAATGTCTGAGTAAGACGTGTTTTCACAGGTACCAAGGAGAAAGCAACAGACAATATAAAAGTAACCTGGATCACTACAACAGCTTTCTTTAGCTTTCTTAAGTAAGATTGTACAGAAACCCAGAAATTAAGCACTTAAAGAACAACTCTTCCAATCTTCTCATTTTAGAGTTGAGGAACAAGGCCCATGATGGAAAACATTCCCCAGCCAGTCAGAGACCAAGGTGGGTCCTGAACCTGGGTATCCCGATTCTGAGTCTGGTATTCTCTATGATAAACCATATTGTTACTTACAGCTTTTGGTTTAGTGGTGACACAATCCTGGACTAAAATACTGTCTTTGGGTTCACCTAGACACAGATTTCTCCATCCTTCTTTTGCTCTAGCTAAACCTTCTAACACTGTGGTTGCAGTGTGGGACAAAGAAATACTTTGCACTTAAACCCTTAACTTCAGCACCAAGAATAATCGATAAATATGGAACCAGCAGATCACAGAACAGGAGTGGGGGAGGGGCAGAGAGAGGGAGATACAGAATCCGAAGCTGGCTCCAGACTCTGAGCTGTCAGCACAGAGTCCAATGTGGGGCTTGAACCCACAAATTATGAGATCATGACCTGAGCCAAAGTTGGAGGCCCAATCCAGCCAAACCAAGTAAAGCTTTTGTTGGTAATATGCTGGTTCCATATTTATCAATGATAAAGCTTTAATTGGTTTGGCTGGATTGGGCAAGTCCTCAAAGCAGGGACATAGCACTCCCTCCTCTAGATAGATGAATACTTTTATTGCTGTCCTGAGCTTGTGCCCTGTAAGAAGAGGCCAAGATGTTTTGGAGTTGAGAACAGAAGATCCTTCTAAAACTAAAGGACTCTCACTGAGCCAGCGCCTGAGAACTCAGAGAAAGTAATTTTGTCTCTTAGAGACTCAAGTCTTTTGATCTAGAAAATAGGAATAACAGTAACAACCTCTGCCCTGTCTGAAAATCAAGTGGCATAAGATGTGAATGTATTTTGCCAAAGTAATACATGCATGTGAGCACTTGTATTTAATTCCTACTTTCAACAATATTTATTGAGCATGTACCATGTGCCAGACACCATGCTAGGTATTGGCAATATATAGTAAATCAACAGGTAAAAACACTTGCCCCTCATGGAATCTACATTCTAGCAGGGGAGAATAACAATAAAGAAATCATATAAGCAAATATATAATATGTCAGATAGCAATAAGTACAATAGAAGAAAATAAAGCAGGAAAGAGGGAGAGATAGTGCAAGGTTATAATTTTAAATAGAAAGGTCATGGACGATCTCAAGGAGAAGGTGATATTTGAGTAAAGACTTGAAGGAGGTGAGGAAGGAAGTCATGAAGATATCTGGGGAAGGAGTGCTCCAGGGAGAGGGAAAAGCTAGGGCAAAATCTGGCAAAGGGGGCATGCAAGATAGTTTTTTAGGAAGAGCAAGAGGCCAGTGTGCCTGGAGCAGTGACAGAAGGTGGGAAAGATGAAGGAGATCAAGTCACAGAGGTAAAATAGGTTTATCACATAGGACTTTGTAAATAATAGTAAGAAATTGGCTTTTACTCAGGGAGAAATGGTCAGCCATCAGATGGTTTTGAGAGGAAGAGAGATATGACCCAACTTAGATCTTGATAGCATCACTCAGCTGCCAGGTAGAGAACACATTGTACTTATATTATAGACTCTTTGACAGTATAAGACAGCTATCATTTTACAGCAGTGCTCCTCAAACTTTAATATATAATGTAAGTCAAATGGGAGTCTTGTTAAAGTGCAGAATCATACTTGGTAGGCCTCTAGTGGAGCTAAAAATTCTGCATTTCTAACAAGCTCCCAGGTAATACAGATACTAGTCTAGGGAAGAAAACTTTGGAAGTAGGAGCCATGTCTAAGGCTGGCATGGAGCAGAACTCTACAATGTGTTTGCTGAATGAATGACAGTGGTTTCATGCCCAACGACACAGAGCACATTTCAGAGGGTATTTTTTCAGCTATTTTTATGGAGGTAGGGGGAGAGAAAACTATAAAAGAGAGACATGGATGAATGGGAGAATAGATGAAAAGGGAAGGAAAAGAAAGTAAAACTACCTTTTTACAAATAATTACATTATGTTTACTTAGTTTTATCAATAAACTTAAGAGGTTGGCATAATGAAGCCCCCTGTACAAATCAGAAAAATCAAAAGTCAGAGGAGTTAAGGGGCAACTTCATGGTTATAGGGTGTCTAGGTGGTTAAGTCAGGATGTGAAAGCCAGCATTCCATGTCCCCAGAGCCCTTGTTTGTTCCACTATACTGACTCATGGAGTGGAAGGGTGGGGATAAACTTTAACATTCCTAGAAGGGATAAAAAAATGAGTTGAGGTAAAGGAAATTAAGGCCCATATTCCTTGGCCTTGATCTTTCTAGATCTGCACTGTCCAATGTAGGTGTCATTTAGTCACATGTGTCTATTTAAATTAAAATTTAATAAAATTTAAAATCCCATTTCTCAATCATACTAGCCACATCTCAACTACTCAATAGCCACAGATGGCTGGGTAGTGGCTACTGCATTGGAGAATGCAGATATATTTCATCACTATAGGAAGTTCTACTGGGCAACAGTATTCTAAAGAAATAAGAACATTAAAAATGTTAAAGCTGTACTATTGAGGGGTATCTGGGTGGCTCAGTTGGTTAAGCAGCCAACTTTGGCTCAGGTCATGATTTCACCGTTTGTGTGTTCGAACCCTGCATCAGGCTCTGTGCTGACAGCTCAGAACCTGAAGTCTGCTTCGGATTCTGTATCTCCTATCTCTCTTCCCCTCCCCCACTCCTGTTCTCTCTCTCTCTCTCTCTCTCTCTCTCAAAATTAAATAAACTTTTATTTATTTATTTTTTTAAAGCTGTACTATTGATTCCAAGTGGGCCCTGGGCTCACTCAACAGGGCTTCAGGGTCAGAAAGTAGGACCTGACTCTTCACCTAGAACAAAGGGGATAAACATATTCAAAATAGAGTTTTCCCTGGGTCAAGCAGAATGCTAGTGTGTGTGTGTGTGTGTGTGTGTGTGTGTGTGTGTGTGTATGTGTGTGTTTGAGAGAGAGAGAAAGAGAGAGAGAGAGAGAGAGAGAGAAACCTTTTTTTAAAACATTCTTTCCTCCATTTCCCATGGGTATTCCCAAAGTGTTTAGTAAAATGCCGTTTCAAAATGCCATCTTGTCTCATGACATCAAGGGAGTGTTAGGAAAAGGGCTCTAATCCCTACTCAGATCACAAAGATGGAAGGGATAGAGTTAAGGAATGTGCAGCCATAGCTCCTGGGGGAAAAGGGGCATATTGAAAGAGCTGAGAATTGTCCACTCAGCCTTTATCTCCTGTAGATTCCTCCCCATAAACTCTTCTGACATAACTCAAAACCAGTGTTCTTCAAGTGAAGGAGGAGGACCAATAGCACCAGTTTCACCAGGGATGCTTGCTAAATATAGAGATGCCTTTGGTTTATCCAGAGTGAGAATTCACAACTTTGAAGAGAGGGAGGGGACTGGAATCTGCATGTCTAACAGGTTTCTCCAGGGATTCTAGTGCACATTCAAGCTTGTAAACCACTGAGTTGGAGGGAGATGTGTTTTGCTTTAATCAATGCAGTCAGGCATTTCCATGGGGTGGCAACAACCAAATTAGAAGCCAACAGGATAGGGATAGAGATTCAGGGAAAGGAAGATAAAGTGAGAGAGGCAGGGAGAGATAGAGAAATAAGGAATATGAAGATAAAAGATGAATATTAGACAGGTAGACAGAGAAAGAGAGAAACTGAGATAGGGACTGAGAAACTCCAAGGGACCTGTTTTACCCATTGAACAGAATATAAGAGGCCAGTCCAGCTGCTCTTTCTAACATCTTGGGACTGTCACAGGTAAAGCTCAGCAGAGTTGCTGGTTCTTCATGAAAATGCCCTCTATTACACCCTGGGTGCCCCCACATAAACTATCATAGCTGGGCCTACCTCACAAATGTCCTTGAGATGCTTGATGTAATGACGTTCGGTGCTCATGATCTCATTGATGACATTGGCTCGCATCTGGTCCCGGTTCTGTAGTGGCCGGCCCAGACAAAGGCAGTCTGAGTTGGGGTCCAGGTGCCCATTCTGCACATCACTGGGCCCTTCCTCTACCCCATCCTCCTGGTTCACCCAGAGCTGTGGAAGCAGGCAGAAGAAGAATAATAGTTTCCTTCTTTGAAAAGTTTCCAGTCAAGTAGAAAAATGATAAACTAAATTCTTCAAGTATTCAGAGACCATTTGACAAGAGGCCCCTGTAAACTGAATGTCAAGCTTGGCTTTAGGGTGACTTTCAGGCCCTATCTATGAGTTTAATCCTCTCTAGGCCTCTGATGACTTATCTGTAAAATGGAGGATGCAGAAGGATAGAACTTTGAAGAAGGAAAAGTCATCTCTGAGAGGCTTCTTATCTAAGGTTTCAGAGGAGAAAGGAGTTATGGAAAATATAACTAATTCATGCTTGAGCATATCTAGGCAGCACAGCTGGATAAAAAGACTAAGCTATACATGGTTGGGCCTGTGCCACATCTGGATCAAACACAACACCTATGATCATGGAGACCAAATTTTGATACTGGAGTGGGCATTTTGAAAACAGGATCTTCAGTGTTGATTTACATCAAAAGATGCACAAATAATAATTAAAATCTGACATGCCTTGAGTATATAAAGTTATTAGAGTGGAAATGACTGAATGTCCCCACACACATAATAGCAATAGCTATTGATTGAGCACTTACTATACAGCAACTACTATACTAACAGTTTTCAATGAAATGTATTACTCAGTCCTGCTAGGCATTTCCATTATTACCTCTATTTCACAGAAGAGGAGACAGAGGCTCAAAAAAGTTAAGTAATTTGTCCCAAGTCACACAGTTAGGAAAGCAGAAGAGCTGGGACAGGAACCAGGTGATCTGACTTTCAGAGCCTGTGCTCTTAACCACTGTGCTAGCATCTTTGCACCTCTGATTCTAAGGAAAACAGGAAAAGAGTAAGGAAGGTATTGGGCCAAGGTGAGATGAGAATTATCAGAATCATCATAAATAGGTACAGTTGGTAGACATTGAAACTACCCATTCCAACACATGAAGGCAAAGGGATGCAGAAAAACCTCCTTTGGGGAGGCTGAGTGAGATATTTCTGGATCTGAGATGACAACTTAAATCAGGAAGATGGCTCATTTTACCCCATTCCTAGGAAGGAGGAAAGTCAGGGTATCAAGGAAAAAAGGAAGGGTGGGGCCCTAGGAATAGTGCTAAAATCTGCCAGGGGAATTAACCAAAGAGCTTGTCAGTTGTCTCAACAGCTTTAATCAACAATCTATCTTTGCCCTCCATAACTCCCCAGCTTTTTCCACTTTCCTGCCTCAAGAAGCTGAGATCAAGAAATTTAGATGCATTATTATTTCTGCCACCAGAAAGGCCCTATTAGTGAGTGGCTGTAGGAGGACAGAGGCTTTGGGATGGAGCTACAGGAACAGTAGTTACTTTTCAACTCTGTGTATTCTCCCCTCTCTTTTTGCCTCACAGAGGATGAGGAGCATGGTTACCACCCAGAAAGCCTAGAGATGTCACAAGCATATAATCTACCTATTTTCCACAGGCCAAAATAGGGCTGACTTCTTTTAATGCACTTCGCATACACAGCCACATGTGCAAAAATGTATCTCTATTCAGAACTTATCACCCTCTACAAATGTTCTATTGGAAATATCTTTCCAGCTTCCAAAGGTCAACTTTGTGTCCTCAATATGCTGATAGCTTCCCTTGCATACAATCAGTAGGAAATGATGAGGGATGATTGGTCAAGGAACAGATTTGTTCAAAAAGGTGATTCTAAGGCATTGAAGTAAGCACATCATATACATGATGTCATCTCTTTGAAACAATAAAAGCTTCATCCTATAATAATTCACTAGCTTTTCCCAGATTCCCACAAAGCAAGCTAAGTTTTGCTATAAAAAATGGTACCATAGGATATTCTTTCCTGCTTTGTCAAAGATTAGTTGACCATATAGTTGTGGGTCCATTTATGGGTTTTCTATTCTGTTCCATTGGTCTATGTCTGTTTTTGTGCCAGTACCACATTGTCTTGATGACTACAGCTTTGTAATATAGCTTTAAATCTAGAAATATTATACCTTCAGTTTTGTTTTTCTTTTCCCAGAATGAGATACAACCTCACACCTGTCAGAATGGCTAAAATTAACAACAAAAGAAACAACAGGTGTTGGTGAGGATGCATAGAAAGGGGAACTCTCTTACATTGTTGGTGGAAAAGCAAACTGGTGTAACCACTCTGGAGAACAGTATGGAGGTTCCTCAAAAAGCTAAAAATAGAACTACCTTAAGACCTTAATAGCAATTGCACTATTAGATATTTACCTAAAGGATACAAAAATACAGATTTGAAGGGGTACATGCACCACAATGTTTATAGCAGCATTATCAACAATAGCCAAACTATGGAGAGAGCCCAAATATCCATCAACTGATGAATGGATAAAGAAGGCGCGGTATATATATATATATATATATATATATATATATATATATATATATAATAGAATATTACTTAGCCATCAAAAAAATGAAATCTTGCCATTTGCAACGACATGGATGGAGCTAGAATGTATTATGCAAAGTGAAATAAGTCAGTCAGAGAAAGATAAACACCATATGATTTCACTCATATGTGGAATTTAAGAAACAAAACAGATGTACATATGGGAAGGGGCCTGGGGGAAAGAGGAGAGAGGGAAACAAACCACAAGAAACTGTTCATGATAGAGAACAAACTGAGGATTGATGGAGGGAGGTGGGTGGGAGATGGGCTAGATGTGTGATGGGTATTAAGGAGGGCACTTGTGATGAGCACTGGGTGTTGTATGTAAGTGATGAATAACTGAATTCTACTCTGAAACCAATATTGCACCGTATGTTAACTAAGTAAAATTTAAATTAAAGCAAAACAAGAAGGTTACCATAGGCAGGCCTTTAAGAGATTAAAAAGAAAAACATTTCTTTTCTTCTCAGGAATTTAAGACAAGCCCATTCAAAATATTGGATTTTGGATGGCTGGAATTAGATGACTCTCTGGAACAGTTCCAGAGAGAAGGAGTACATTATATTTGCAGGAGTGGGGTGTGAATATAGAGTGTCTAGAGGCTAGCAACTTGGAAGTCTTTCCTGGAAGTCCTCTCAGAGTACTTGAAGACTATTTTCTTCAGCCTTCATTGAACTCTAAGCAAAGCTGGGTTAATGCAATTCAATTTAACAAATAAATATATTTTGGACCTATTCTGTGCCTCACCAATAATTATGAGAGACACAGAGTGAACAAGACAGCTAACTCTTCCCTCCCCTGCCCCCTTAGCCATTCCAGGGAGTGCTTTCCAAACATCTCTGGTTTTCATCTCTTTTTTTTTTCCATTCCTACTGTCATGACCCCCATTCCCTAGATGACTTCTCTGGGTTATCTTCCAGCTCTAATCCCTCCCATATACCATTACCAGACCAATTTCTTTGAATATCACTTTGATTATCTACTCTCACACTCCAAAATCCTCAATAGTTCCCTGTTACCAAGTTCAAATCTCTCACCCTGGAATTCAAATATTACCATAACTCAGCTTCCATGTGCATTTCGATACTTAGCTTCTCTACTATGTCCTTCAGGAATACCGGGATTCTCCAAAATTTGTCTACTTTCTGCCCACAAATACTCCCAACTATGTTCTTTAATCCCACATTTGATCATGTAAATAATCTGAAAGTACAGAGACTTTCAACCACTTCAGCAACAATGAACCAATATAATAACTTTCTGATGAAGAAACCTAGGCCCATAGAGGAGAAATGACTGCCAGGGAGTTACCAACTTACCCAGATCCCCATTTTGATATGCCTTTCTATGTTATATGTATCTTCCATTGTTTTATTTTTTAATTACATAATTGATACAGGAATACACTAGCTTTGTAAAAAGTTAAAATAGAGAAAAAAGAGAAGACTCAAATTATTAAAATCAGGAATAAAAGAGGAAATATTACTGCCAATATAACAGAATTTTTTTTAAAAAAATGATTAAAGGGAACACTATGAACAACTGTACGCCAACAAATTAGATAGCCTGATGAAATAAATTCCTAGACTGATAAAAAATAGAAAATCTGAATAGGCCTATGAGAAGCAAAGAGATTGGTTTACTAATTAAAAACTCCTTACATGGGAAAAAAATCAGTATGAGATGGCATCACTGGTGAAGTCTACAAAACATTTAAAAATAATTAACATCAATATTTCATTAACTTTCAAAAATAGAAATGCAGAAACTCTCAACAAAATACTTGCAGACCAAATCCAGTAGTGTGTGTGTGTGTGTGTGTGTGTGTGTGTGTGTGTATTTAATCCAGTTTATCAGATGGGATTAATCCCAGGAATGCAAGGTTCGTTCAACATATGAAACTCAGTCAATGTAATACACCATATTAATGGAATAAAGGTTTGAAAAATACATAATCATGTCAATAGACAGAGAAAAAACATTTGGGAAAGTCCAACACCCTTTCAGAGAAGAAACTTTCTCAATCAGCTGGTAGAAATTTATGGACCACCCATAGTTAATATACTTAACGGTGAAAGACTGAACATTTTCATCCTACAGTCATGAACAAACATCACCTCTATGCAACATTTGTACTGAAGGCTTGAACAACTGGAGACAAAAAAAGCATTCAGATTAGAAAGAAAAATCAAAACTATTCATATATGACATGATTTTATATATATACACATATACACTAATAAATTAATTCAGCAATTTTGCATGATACAAGATCAATATGCAAAGGCCAAATGTATTTTTGAAAATGAAATTAAGAAAACGATCCAATTTAAGAGGCATCAGAAAGAACAAAATCCTCAGGAATACATTTCACAAAAGAAGTGCAAGATTTGTGCACTGAACACTGCAAAACATTGTTGAAAGTAAGTCAAGAAGACCTAACTAAATAAAAAGCTATCTCATGTTCATGGATTGGAAGATTTAATATCATTAAGATGGTAATATTCTGCAAGTTGATTCAGATTTAACACAATCCCTATCATAACTCTCAGCTTGCTTCTTGGAAGAAGTTGACAAGCTTATTCTAAATTTCATATGGAAATTTAAGAGACACAGGATAACCAAAACAATTTTGAAAAAGAAGAACAATGTTGAAAGACTCACACTTCCTGATTCCAAAACTTACTATAAGCCTTTAGTAACCAAGAGAGAGTGGTACTGTCACAAGAATAGATACAAAGATCAATGAAATAGATGAGAGTACAGAAATATACCTAGGGGCGCTTGGGTGGCTCAGTTGGCTAAGCATCTGATTCTTGGTTTCAGCTCAGGTCATGATCTCACGGCTCATGAGATTGGACCCCGCGTTAGGCTCTGCACTGAAAACACTTGGGCAGTTTCACACTGCCTGCTTGGGCTTGTCTCTCGCCTTCACTCTCTCTCCCCCTCCCAAACTTGTGCACACACTCTCTCTCAAATAAATGAACTTTAAAAAGAACTATACCCAACATTTATGCTAAACTGATATTTTTTTCAAAGGTATCAAGACCTTTGAAGGGTATAGTCTTTTCAACAAATGGTGCTGGGCAACTTGATATCCACATGCAAAAGAATAAACCTGGACCCATACCTCACACAATATGTGAAAATTAACTCAAAATGGATTAAAGGCCTAAATGTAAAAGCTAAAATTATAAAACATGTCAAACACAACACAGAAGAAAATTTTTCTGATTGTGGATTATGCAGTTTTTTACATAAATGAAAAAAAAATAGACTTCATCCAAATTAAAAACTTTTGTTTTGCAAATGATAGCATCAAGAAAGTGAAACAATGCAGGGGCGCCTGGGTGGCGCAGTCGGTTAAGCGTCCGACTTCAGCCAGGTCACGATCTCGCGGTCCGTGAGTTCGAGCCCCGCGTCAGGCTCTGGGCTGATGGCTCGGAGCCTGGAGCCTGTTTCCGATTCTGTGTCTCCCTCTCTCTGCCCCTCCCCCGTTCATGCTCTGTCTCTCTCTGTCCCAAAAAATAAAAAAAATTAAAAAAAAAAAAAGTGAAACAATGCATAGAATGGAAGAAAATATTTGAATATACTATATCTGATAAGGACCTAGTATCCAGAATATATAGAACTGAAGAATAAAGTGGCAAATACCACTTCAAAATGGGCAAAGCATCTGAACATTTTTCTAAAGAAGATATATATATAAATGGTCAATAAATACATGTAAAGACACTCAACACCATTAGCTGTCAGGGAAATACAAATCATATTCACAATGAGATATCACTTCACACCCAATAGAATGGCTATAATAAAAAATGGATAATAACATGTGTGATGAGGATATGGAGAAATTAGAACCTTCATACACTATTGATAGGAGTGTAAATTGGTAAAACTACTGTGGAAAACAATTTGGCAATTTCTCCAAAAGTTAAATTATAGTTTCCACATAATTTAACATAGTAGTTCCTCTCCTATGTATATACTCAAGAATACTGAAAATATAAGTTCACACAAAAACTGGTATACAGATATTCATAGCAGCATTACTCATAATAGCCAAAATGTGAAAACAATGCAGAAGTTCAACTGATAAATAGATAAATGTGGTATGTATGTGAACACACACATACACAAACACAAAATAGAATACTATTTAGCAATACAAAGGAATAAAATACAATATGAATGAACCTCAAGGACACCATGCTAAGTAAAGGAAGCCAGACACACAAATAACCACATATTATACACCATTTATATGAAATGCCCAAAAGACACAAAACAGATTAGTGATTTCCAGGACTAGGGGAAGTGGGAGAATGGAGATGACTGCTAATGGTTGCAGGGTTACCTTTGAGGAGTGACGAAAATGTTCTAGAATAGATAGTAGTGATTGTTGCACAATTAATGCCCAGGTGACGCTTGAACAATGCATATGTTAGGGGCACCAACTTCCCACACAGTCAAAAATCTGTGTATAACTTTTGACTCCAAAACTTAACTATTAATAGCCTACTATTGACCAGAATCCTTACCAATAACAGTAGATTAATACATATATTGTATATGTATTGTATACCGCACTCCTATAATTGAGAGAGAGAAAAAAATGTTAAGAAAATCATAAAGAAAATACATTTATAGTATATTTATCAAAAAATCCATGTATAAGTGGACCCACACTGTTTAAATCTGTGTTAAGTCAACTGTACTAAAATCCACTAAATTGTACCCTTTAAAATGGTAAATTTTTGTCACAAGGCAACTGTAAAAAATAAAAAGTTAGGCGGGTTAGGGGAAGATGGTGGGGCAGCATGGAGCCCCTCAGCCTGTCTCATCCCTGAAACGCAGCTAGATTAGCACCAAAAGATTTTACATGCCTAGGGAGTTGATCTGAGGATTAACACAACAATCTGCATAACTTGAGCCACAGAACTTGACAGGTACATGGTGCAGAGAGGTGAACTGGGGGAGAGAAAAGCCATGGAGGGTAGGGAGCTGTTTTTGTGGGGAGAGGACAGAGAAAAGGGGAGAGTGCAGTGCATTGGGAGAGTGCAGGAAAAACATTCCTCGAAAGTAGCTGGAGAGAAAGACAAAGGTGAAAACACAGGGGATTGAACAATAAATCTGTTCCCCAAAATCACTGATGGGAAGAAAGGAGAGGGTTTCAATACCATTAGGATTCTATAAACAGTGGAGCACAGAGTCTGAAGTTCTGGAGCTCAGTGCTCTGGTAAGTAGGGTGAATCCCCAGGAGCAGGCAGTGGGGTCTGAGGGGTCCATGTGCCAGAGAGGGAGAAGTGGTTCCCCTGCTTGGAGTGCATTTGGTAGAAGCCATATGCCTCCGAACAGGCCAAGGTTCCAGGGAACCCCAGAGAGCAGCCATGTTTGCTGGTATTGGGACAAAGACACCACGTTTGCTGCTATTGGGACAAAGACACCAGAGTGTGGTAAAACCGGGTGCCAGCTGTCTGTTGTGATTTTCCATGATCTCTGAACGTCTATCACTGTGCAATCACACTAACATTTTCCGGGACAAGCCAGAACCCAGCCATTGCTCAGCAAGACCCTCCCCCAGAGCATGGGTCCAAGACACAGGGGCCTCTGAAGTGTGGGGTTTTGAAACACAATTCATCTGAGATAAAACTCTAGAGGGAGGTGCCACCTGGCAGGCAGACAGTTTTGACATGGACAGGATAGAGGCAGGGAGTTGACAGAGGCTTGAGACAAAGGAGGAGCGCTTGATCACAGGATGGTGAGAGCTCGAAGTTCTTGTTCCTGAGACTAGAGAGCTGGGTGAAGACATTTCCACCTCTCCCAGCACACACACATATACCACACTGATCCACCCCAGTAAGGCTAAGGGGCACCACCTAGTGGAGAACGGAGACCTTACTCCAATCCCCACCCAACTGTGCCTCCAAGCACATCCCCTAGAATACCAGCACAAGTCCCTCATCCTGTTTAGTGTATAAAGAGTTTCATGATTTGAGTTCTAGGGGAAATGGGATGTAACCTCATTTGGGTTTCATTCTGTTTGCTGGTTTATTAATTAGCTCACTTTTTTTCTTTTGCTTCTCTTCTGTCCTTGTTTAATTGTTTTTCCTTTCTTTTTCTTGGATACAGAAAGAGAAGAGAAATTTTTATTTTCTTTTTTTAATTAAAAAATTAAATTATTTTTCACTATATTATTTTTATTTTTTATTCTATTTCATTTTCTTTATTTCATTTTATTCTATTATATAAAATTTTAATTTTTAAATTTTTTCTTACCTTTATTTTTATTTTCCTACTTTTCTTTCCCTTTTTCCTCTATTCTATCAAGTGTCTTTCAACACGCAGACCAAAACACAGCCAGGATCTAGCTTCCTTTATTTGATTGTTTTGTTTTTTATTTTTTTAATTTTTATTTTTTATTTATTATTTTTTTCTTCCTCCCAAATGACAAAACAAAGGAATTTACCTCAAAAGAAAGAACAGGAAGAAATGACAGCCAGAGGCTTAAAACAGATATAAGAAAGATATCTGAAATACAATTTAGAACTACAATAATAAGAATACTAGCTGGAGTTGAAAAAGCATAGAATCCCTTTATGTGGAGATAAGAGAAGAAAAATCTTGTCAGGATGAAATTAAAAATGCTATAACCGAGATACAATCTCAATTGGATGCCACAGCAGCAAGGATGTACAAAGCACAACAGTGAATCAGTGATATACAAAAAAAAAATAATGGAGAAAAATGAAGCAGAAAAAAGGAGGGAAACAAAGGCAAAGATCACAATACAAGACTCAGAGAACTCAGTGACTTATTAACAAGGAATAACATCTGAATAATAGGAGTCCCAGAAGATGAAGAGAGAGAAAAAGGGGAAGAAGGCTAATGAGAGCAAATTATAGCTGAAAATTTTCCTAATCTGGGGAAGGACAGAGCCATCAAAATCCAAGAAGCACACAAAACTCCCATTAGAGTCAACAAAAATCGACAATCACCAAGGCATATCATAGTCAAATCCACAAAACACACAGACAAGGAAAGAATTATGAAAGTGGTGAAGGAAAAAAAGTCCTTAACCTATAATGGAAGACAGATCAGGTTTGCAGCAGACCTATCCACAGAAACTTGGCAGACCAGAAAGGAGTGGCAGGATATATTCAATGTGCTGAATTAGAAAACTATGCAGCCAAGATAGCCTTCTTTATCCAGTAAGGCTAACATTCAAAATAGAAAGAGAGATAAGAGTTTCCCATACAAACAGAAACTAAAGGAGTTCATGACCACTAAACCAGCCTTGAAAGAAACTTTAAGGGGGAATCTTTGAGTGGAGAAAAGACAAAACAAAGACCAAAGGCAACAAAGACTAGAAAGGACTAGGGAACATCACCTGAAAATAAAACTCTACAGGCAACACAATGGCATAAAATTCACAGTTTTCAGTACTAACTCTAAATGCCAATGGACTAAATGCTCCAATCAAAATACATCAGGTATCAGAATGGATAAGAAAGCAATACTCATCTATATGCTTCTTATAAGTGACTCATTTTAGACCTAAAGATACCTGCAGATTGAAAGTAAGGGGATAGAGAACCATCTATCAAGCTTATGGTAATAAAAAAAAGCAGTAGTATCCATACTTGTATCAGGCAAACCAGATTTTAAAATAAAGACTGTAACAAGAGATGAAGAAGGGCATTGTATCATAATTAAGGAGTCTATCCAGCAAGAAGATCTAACAATTGTAAATATTTATGCCCCAAATAAGAAGGACCCAAATATATAAATTTATTAATCAGAAGCATAAACAAACTCATTGATAATAATACATAATAGTAGGGGACTTTAACACCCCACTTACAGCAATGGACAGATCTCCGAAGCAGGAACTCAACAAGGAAACAATGCCTTTGAATGACACACTGGACCGGACGGACTTAACAGATATATTCAGAATGTTTCATCCTAAAAAAGCAGAATACACATTCTTCTCAAGTACACATGAAACATTCTCCAGAACATATCACATACTGGGTTACAAATCAGCCCTAAGCACAAAAAAATCGAGATCATACCTTGCATATTTTCAGAACACAATGCTATGAAACTCGAAATCAACAAGAAAAATTTAGCAAAACCATAAACACTTAAAGAGTAAAGAAGATCCTACTAAAGAATAAATGATTAACCAATATATTAAAGAGGAAATTAAAAAGTACATGGAAGCCAATGAAAATGAAAACATGACAGCCAAAAACTTCTTGGATTCAGCAAAAGCCATCATAAGAGGGAAGTATATAGCAATGCAGGCCTTCCTAAAGAAGGAAGAAAGGTCTCAAATATACAACCTAACCTTACATCTAAAAGAGCTCAAAAAAGAACAGTAAATAACATTCAAAACCAGCAGAAGAAGGTAAATAATAAAGATTAGGCAGAAATCAATGATATCAAAAGGAAAAAAAAGACAGTAAAACAGATCAATGAAACCAGGAGTTGGATGTTTGAAAGAATTAACAAAATTTATAAACCCCTAGCCACATTGATCAAAAAGAAAAAGAAAGGACAACAAATCAATAAAATGACAAATGAAAGAGAAGAGATCACAACCAATACCACAGAAATACAAGCAATAGTAAGAGAGTATTAAGAGCAATTATATGCCGACATATTGGACAATATAGAAGAAATGGACAAATGCCTAGAAACATATAAACTACCAAAATGGAAACAGGAAAAAATGGAAAATTTGAACAGACCTATAACCAGTAAGGAAATTGAATCAATAATAAAAAATCTCCAGGCAAACAAGGTTCCAGGGCCAGATGGATTTCCAAGGGAATTCTACCAAACATTTAAAGAAGAGTTAACACCTATTCTTTTGAAGCTGTTCCAATAAATAGAAATGCAAAGACCCCACCAGAAAGGAGAACTACAGACAAATTTTCCTGATGAACATGGATGCAAAAATTCTCAACAAGATACTAGCCAACCTGATCCAAAAATACATTAAAAGAATTATTCACCACGATCAAGTGGGATTTAATTTATGCCTGGGATGCAGGACTGGTTCCATATCCTCAAATTAATCAATGAGATACATCACAATAAAAGAGAGGATAAGAACCATATAATCTTCTCAATAGATGCAGAGAAAGTATTTGATGAAATACAGCGTCCTTTCTTGACAAAAACACTCAAGAAAGTAGGGATAGAAGGATCATACCTCAAGAGCATAAAGGCCATATATGAAAGAGTGCTGGTAATATCATTCTCAATGGGGAAAAACTGAGAGCTTTCTCCCTAAAATCAGGAACACAACAAGGATGTCCACTCTCTACTACTGTTATTCAACACAGTGTTGGAAATCCTAGCCTCAGCAATCAGACAACACAAAGAAATTAAAGGCATCCAAATCAGCAAGGGAGAAGTCAAACATTCACTCTTCACAGACAACATGATACTCTATGTGGAAAATACAAAAGACTCCACCAAAAAACTGCTAGAACTGATACATGGATTCAGCCAAGTCGCAGCATATAAAATCAATGAACAGAAATAGGTTGCATTTCTATACACCAATAATGAAGCAGCAGAAAGAGAAATCAAGGAATTGATCCCATTTACACTTGCACCCAAAACCATAAAATATGTAGGAATAAACCAAACCAAAGAGGTAAAAAATTTATACACTGATAACTATAGAAATCTTATGAAAGAAATTAAAGAAGACACAAAAAAATGGGAAAATGGTCCATGCTCATGGATTGGAAGAAAAAATATTGTTAAAATGTCAATACTACCCAAGGCAATCTACATATTCAATGCAATCCCTATCAAAAAACACCAGCATTCTTCACAGAGCTAGAACAAACAATCTCAAAATTTGTATGGAACCAGAAAAAACCCCAAATAGGGCAATTCAAGCAATCTTGAAAAAGAAAACCAAAGCAGGAGGCATCACAATCCTGGACTTCAAGATGTATTACAAAGCTTTAATCATCAAGACAGTATGGTACTGGCACAAAAACAGACACATAGGTCAGTGGAACAGAATAGAGAACCCAGAAATGGACCCACAAACATATGTCCAGCTAATCTTTGACAAAGCAGGAAAGAATATCCAATATAAAAATGAAAGTCTCTTCAGCAAATGGTGTTGGGAAAACTGAACAGTAACATGCAGAAGAATGAACCTGGGCCACTTGCTTACACCATACACAAAAATAAACTCAAAATGGATGAAAGACATAAATGTAAGACAGGAAGACATCAAAATCCTAAAGGAGAAAACAGGCAACAACCCCTTTGATTTTGGTCGCAGCAAATTTTTACTTGGCATGTCTCTGGAGGCAAGGGAAGCAAAAGCAAAAATGAACTCATTGGGAACTCATCAAGATAAAAAGCTTCTGCACAGCGAAGGAAACAATCAACAAAACTAAAAGGCAACCAATGGAATGTAAGAATAAGATATTTGCAAATGACATATCAGATAAAGGGTTAGTATCCAAAACCTATAAAGAATTTATCAAAGTAAACATACAAAAAACAAACAATCCTGTGAAGAAATGGGCAAAAGACATGAATAGACACTTCTCCAAAGAAGACACCCATATGGCCAACTGACGCATGAAAAAATGCTCAACATCCCTCATCATCAGGGAAATACAAATCAAAACCACCATGAGATACCACCTTACACCAGTCAGAATGGCTAAAATTAACATCTCAGGAGACAACAGGTGTTGGCGAGGATGCAGAGAAAGGGGAACACATTTTCACTGTTGGTGGGAATGCAAACTGGTGCAGCCACTCTGGAAAACAGTATGTAGGTTCCTTAAAAAATTAAAAGTAGGACTACCCTATGACCCAACAATTGCACTACTAGGTATTTATCCAAAGGATACAGTAGTGCTGTTTTGAAGGGACACATTCACCCCAAAGTTTATAGCAGCACTATCACCAACAGCCAAATTATTGGAAAGAGCCCAAATATCCATCAATTGATGAATGAATATAGAATATGTGTGACAGATACACACACACAATGGTATATTACTCGGTGATCAAACTGAATGAAATGTTGCCATTTGAAACCACATGGATGGAACTAGATTGTACTATGCAAAGCGAAGTAAGTCAATCAGAGAAAGACAAATAGATGACTTTACTCACATGTGGAATTTAAGATACAAAACAGATGAACATAAGGGAAGGGAAGCCCTTATGGATAAAATAGGATAAAAACAGAGAGGGAGACAAGCTGTAAGAGACACTAAATACAGAGAACAAAGGGTTGCTGAAGGGGTGTTGGGTGGGGGGGGTTTGGATAAATGGGCAAGGGGCATTAAGAAGGACACTTGTTGGGATGAGCACTGGGTGTTATATGCAAATGATGAATCACTAATTTCTATTCCTGAAATCATTATTACACTATATGTTAACTAACTTGGATTTAAATTTAAAAAAGAAAAAGTCAAAATAGTCTAGATAAGGTGAAAGTTCCCCTTTGACCACTCATCATCCCAGTTATTTCCACCTTTCTTAAGGAAACCATGGTTATAAATTGTTTTGTATAATCCTTTCTGACCTTTCCCCATGCATTTATGTGCCTATACACATACTCCAGTGAACTCATTGTTCCATATGTTAAACTCATGCTAACTCATCCTTTGGTACATACTTTTCAACCTCTTTAGTAGCCTTTCCCTGCAAATGGTTTGGTAGTTCTTAAAGGAGAGGTGCCATAATATCCAGCTCTCTCAGGTCCTGTCATTATGCCTTAGTACCTGTGAAGAGTTCAACAGGGGCTTAAGCAGTGTCACAGAAAGCCAGCCTCTCCCCAGCTCTAGCAGTGTGATGTTTCTGAGAAGAGAATGGGTAAGCAAAATTATCTAAATGTCAGCTCAATATTTTCAAAGATCAAATCTAGCCAGCCAGAGAGGAAAAAAACATGAGCCATCCTCCAAGAAAGTGAAGTGTTACTACCAGTCACATTAAATAATAGAATCTCAGAGCTGTGGAATAAGAGTTATAAAGGAAATGGTAGGTCATCCAGTCCATACTACCCTCAGCCCCTTTATCAATACATTAACTCCAGTGACAATGTCCATTGCCGACAATTGCCCAGCCCTCCTGCTTGAACACAACTAATGATGAGCTCACTATCTCCTAAGGCAGGCTTTTCCTTTTTCAGATAACTCTAAACATGAGCAGGGCCCTCTAATGTACTTCTGTTTTATGAAAGCCCCAGCCAAAAAACTCAGCAAAAGGGCAAAACACAGACAAAAGAGTGGGATTGTAGGAAATGAACTCTCCTATAACAAAGGTAACTGAAACACCCTTCTCTGCCACAACAGTTAAACAATGACAGTGGCTGCAAAGGTGGATGTGGGAAACTGAAATAAACCTAGTGTGTTGTAGGCACAGCTCCCACTTCTTGCACACATATCCTGCCTCTGTTCTGGAGTCTCAATCCCAGCTTCCAGGAGAATCAGGTATGCTTAGAGATCCCTGAGCATGCATTCCAGGAAGCATTTTATGTTTCTATCTGGCACAAAGCCAAACAGCATGGCAGGTATATTCAGGCACAGAAACCATTCTTTGTCCCTCAAGGGGAAGAGATTTAATAACTGTCACATGAAAGATCATTATAATAAGTCTGCTAACAAATTGTTCTCCTTTTCAAGCATACATACAATGAGCAATAAGCTTCAACATGAGCAATGAAAATTTTGTTTATACAACAGACAAAAAAAAGAAAGGAAAGGAAAAGATAAAAGACAAAAACAAGACCCATGTGGATATCCCATCTCAGCATTCATGGTTATCTATTAACATGTTATAATGGACCTAGCTCACTGAACTCCATTCCTTCCTAACAGAGACCATAACATGAGCCAGGCCTCTCTTGCTCGTCATTCTAACACATCCTACTTATTCCCACCTCTACTCCTGTATCATTCTAATGGCTGCCCTTCACCCTCTGCACAAGAAGTCCTTCCCTATCATTTTCTATCATTCTTCTATTGTTCCTGGCTTCTCTGAAAGCTTAGTTCAAGAACAGGATTTTCTCATTTCAAAACTGCCTTGTATGGCAGACACATATACCTTTATTAGTCCTATATCCTAGATGAGACATTCAAGGCCAGAGAGGGCAATGGATGCTTCACACTGAACAGGAAGCAGTCAGGATTGAAGCAAAGTCTGAAGATTCAGGACAATATCAAGAGAGACAATCTATGACAGTGTTGAAGGGTATAGACTTGGGAACATGGGTTCAAATCCTGGCTCTACAACTGCCTTGCTGAGTAATGTAGAATAAGTTACTTAATATCTCTGATACTGTTTCCTCATCTATAAAATATAGAGAATAGTATCAATCTACTTTATGGGGCCATTATGAAGATTAAATAAGGTAATACATATGAAACCCTTAGAACAGTCCCTGGCACAGAGTCAAGTATTAGCCGTTATTATTATCCTCCAATTTGACACCATCTGCCCTAGAACCACAAGGCAACATGCTATCTGGGAAAAAATTGTTGTCTCTAGCCAGGAAATGGATTTTGGTGGTACTTTTGTAACTGCCTTCATAATTTTCACAAATCTCTCACATTCTAAATGCCATTTCATTGACAGGAAGACTCTAAACAGCCCCTACTAAGGCAGACAGTTTGAATTGGAGATATTGATATCTTTTGCTTGTGACAAACCATCCTAAGGTGAGAGCTCAAGCCAGAATTGGTGTGGGGTACAGGGAAACACTTCATAGACATAAATATGCCTAATCAGCAAAACTAGATGTCTTTGGCAAAGTTGGCAGATGTCAAATCAACATACAAAAGTAAACAGAATTTTTGTAAATTACTAAATATCATCTAGAGAAAAATATGATTTTACAAAGATATTATTTATAATTATAAAACAATATGTAACTGCTAAAAGTAAATCAAAGAAAATATTCATAGGCACTTTGAAGAAAATAAATAAGTTTTTTGAGAGACATTAAAATTGAAATAAATGGAGAGTGAAAACATGCTTTTAGATAGCCTCAATATTATAAAAATATCAATTCTCTTTAGTTTGATTTAGTGACTAAATTTATTCAAACCAAAATCTCAATGGGGATTTTGGAACACATAATAAGCTCATTATAAAAGGTATACAAATAAATTTTAAAAAAAGAATAGCCAAGACATTATTATAGTTATAGGCAAGACTACATTATAGTTATAGTAAAACTATAATAATGAAGATAAGCCAATGGAACCAACTGTAAAGTACCAGAAATTTAAATATATATGAGAACAGGATACAGCAGGCTCTAGCATTGCAAATTACTGAGAAAATAAGAGTGTGTTTAATAAATGGAAGAAAATAAAATCAGGTCCCTTTATCACACCATATATAACAAATTACCAAGGGATTAAATACTTAAAATTAAAAACAGAGCTATAAAGGGGCACCTGGGTGGCTCAGTCAGTTAAGTCTCTGACTTCGGCTCAGGTCATGATCTCACCGTTTGTGAGTTTGAGCCCCATGGCAGGCTCTGTGCTGACAGCTCAGAGCCTGGATCCTGCTTCAGATTCTCTCTCTCTGCTCCTCGCATGCTCGCTCGCTCTCTCTCTCTCTCTCTCTCTCAAAAATAAATATTTTAAAAATTAAAAAAAAACAGAGCTATAAAAACTTTCGAAAAACAACTTAGAAGAATGACTTTATGGCCTCAGAAAATTTCTTAAGAAACCAAAAAAAAAAAAAGCAAAAACAAGAAGGAAATCAGTAAGTTTCATTACTTTAAGAACTTCTCTCTAAAAAGGTAGCATAAATAAAGTAAAAGACAAGCCATAAGCTGGGAGGAAATGTTTGCATAAATTATTAGTCCTCAAAATGTATAAAGAAGGTCTTAAAAATTAAAGAAACACCAACAACACATTAGGAAAAAATGGGAAAAAACTTTAGATACATTTACAGATAAGGAATTATGAATGAATAATAAACCTATGAAAATATGCTAATTTTGTTCAGAAATATTAAAAGTGTAATGTAATACCACAATAAGATGATATTTTACAGCCACCAGATTGGCATGCATTAAAAACTTGACAACAGGGGCGCCTGGGTGGCTCGGTAGGTTAGGCGCCTGACTTTGGCTCAGGTCATGTTCTCACGGTTCGTGGTTCGAGCCCCACGTCAGGCTCTGTACTGACAGCTCAGAACCTGGAGCCTGATTCGGATTCTGTGTCTCCCTCTCTCTGGCCCTCCCCCACTCATGCTCTGTCTCACTCTCTCTCTCTCTCTCAAAAATAAACATTAAAAAATTAATGAAATATTAAAAATTAAAAAATTTAACAAAAGTGTTCAAAATGTATAGGGGGCAGGAACTAGATGCCTCTGGCAGAAAGCTTATTTAAAGAAACAATAGAGGGGGGCGCCTGGGTGGCGCAGTCGGTTAAGCGTCCGACTTCAGCCAGGTCACGATCTCGCGGTCCGTGAGTTCGAGCCCCGTGTCAGGCTCTGGGCTGATGGCTCAGAGCCTGGAGCCTGTTTCCGATTCTGTGTCTCCCTCTCTCTCTGCCCCTCCCCCGTTCATGCTCTGTCTCTCTCTGTCCCAAAAATAAATAAAAAACGTTGAAAAAAAATTTTTAAAGAAACAATAGAGGAAAACTTCCCAAATCTGGGGCACGATATGGACATCCAGGTACTTGAAGCTCAAAGGTCCCTAATCAGGTTCAATCCAAAGAAGACTTTACTCAGAAACATTATAATAAAAATGTCAAAAATTAATGACAAAGAGAGAATCTTGAAAGCAGAAGAGAAAAGGAGCTTTTCATATACAAAAGAACTCCCATAAAGCTATCAATGCATTTCTCAGCAAAAACCTTGCAGGCCAGGAAGGTGGGATGCTTTATTCAAATTACTGAAAGAAAAAGACTGCCAGCCTGGGCATCTGAGTGGCTCAGTCGGTCAAGCATCTGACACTTGACTTTGGTTCATGGGTTTGAGCCCCACATTGGGCTCTGCATTGACAGAGTGGAGGCTGCTTGGGATTCTCTCTCTTCCCCTCCTCTCTCTCCCTCTCCCTTCCTCCCTCTCTCTCCCAAAATAAATTTTAAAAATCACAAATTTATTTTTTAAAAAAGAAAAAGTACTGCCAACCAAGAATACTTCACCCAGCAAAGCCATCAAAATCAACTGAAAGAGAGATAAAGACATTCTTAAGATAAATAAAAGCTGAAGTTCACCACCACTAGAACTGTATTACAAGGAATGGAGTTCTTCAAGCTGAAAAGAAAGGATGCTGACTAGTAACACAAAATTGTATGAAAGCATAAAACTCACTGGTAAATGCAAATATATAGTCAAACTAAGAATACTCTAATAGAATTGTATGTAAATCAGTTAACTCTAGTATAAAGAATAAATGACAAAAACATTATAAATAACTATAGCTACAATATTTTGTTAATGGATACACAATATAAAAATATGTAAGAAAGTGTTGAATCACTATATTGTACACCTGAAACTAATATTACACTGTATGTTAATTAAGTGGAATTTAAATAAAATCAGAAAAGATATAAGCAATGATATCAAAAACATAAAATGTGTGTGGAGGGTAAAAGTGTTGAGCTTTTGTATTAGGACAAACTTGTTATTAGCTTAAAGTAGACTATTAAAACTCTTAAGATGTTTTGTGTTAGCCTTATGACAACCATAAAACAAAAATCTATAGTAGATACACAAAAGATAAAGAGGAATCAAAGTATACCAGTATAGAAAATAATCAAACCATAAAGGAAGAGAGCAAGAGAGGAAGAAACAAAGAATCTATAAAACACCCAGAAAACAATGAACAAAATGGCAATAATAAGTACTTACTTACCAATAACTACTTTAAGGAAATTGATTAAAATCTCTAATCAAAAGACACAGAGTGACTGAATGGATATAATACAAGACCCAACTATATGCTGGCTATGGGGTTGACTTAAGCTTTAGGGATATACTTAAGGATTCTTAAATTCTACATATGAGTGAAATCATGTTTTTTGTCCTCCTTTGATTGACTTATTTCACTTAGCATTATATCCTCTAAGTCCATTCATGTTGGTACAAATGGCAAGATTTCATGATTTTTAAAAATGTTTTTTTATTCTGAGAGAGAGAGAGCACAGGTAGAGGAGGAACAGAAAGACACAGAATCCAAAGCAGGCTCCAGGCTCTGAGCTGTCAGCACAGAGCCCAAAGCGGGGCTTGAACTCACAAACTGCAACATCATGACTTGAGCTAAAGCTGGGCGCTCAATTGACTGAGCCACCCAGTAGCCCATAAATTTCATGAATTTTTAATGGCTGAGTAATAATCCATTTTGTGTGTGTGTGTGTGTGTGTGTGTGTGTGTGTGTGTGTGTATACCACATCTACTTTATCCATTCAGCTATCAGTGAACACTTGGGTTGCTTTCATATCTTGACTATTATAAATAATGCTGCAATAAACATAGGAGTTCATATATCTTTGTGAATTAGTGTCTTCATTTTCTTTGGGTAAATATGTGAAAGTGTAATTACTGGATCATATGGTAATTCTATTTTTAACTTTTTGAGGAACCTGAATACTGTTTTCCACAATGGCTGCACCAATTTGCATTCCCACCAACAGTGTACAAGTTTCCTTTTTCTCTACATCCTTGCCAACACTTGTTATTTCTTGTATTTTTGATTTTATGCATTCTGACATGTGTAAAGTAATATCTCATTGTGGTTTTAATTTGCATTTCCATGATGAATAGAGATGTTGAGCATCTTTTCATGTGTTTGTTGGCCATTGGTATGTCTTCTTTGGAAAAATGTCTATTCAGGAATTTAAGAAACAAAACAAATGAACAACAAAAAAAGAGACAAACAAAAATAGACTGTTGAATACAGAGAATGAACTGGTGATTGCCAAAGGGGAAGTGGGTATGGGGATAGGTAAAATACATAACAGGGATTAAGAATACACTTATCTTGATGAGCTCTAAAAATATATAGAATTTTTGAATCATTATATTTTACACCCGAAACTAATAAAATACTGTATGTTAATTATACTTGAGTTAAAAAAATAAAAGAAAAAAAGGATACATCTAGGCTGAAAGTAATGGAAAAAGATATTCCATGAATATATAAACCAAAACAGAGTAGGGGTAGTTATAACTATATCAGAAAAAAAAGGTTGATTAGAAGTCAAAAACTGTAATAAGAGACAAGGAAGGTAATTATATAATCATAAAGGGATAAATACATCAAGAGGAATAACAATAGTAAATACATGTGTACCCAAAATTGGAACACTGAAATATAGAAAGCAAATATTAACAGATCTGAAGGGAGAAATAACAACACAATAATAGTAGGGGACTTCAGTATCCCACTTTCAACAATTTATAGATCATACAGGAGAAAATCAATAAGGAAACATTGGACTTAAACTACATTTTTTAAAATAATTTTTAATGTTTATTCACTTTTTGAGAGACAGAGACAGAGTGTGAGCAGGGCAGTGGCAGAGAGAGACACACACACAGAATCCAAAGCAGGCTCCAGACTCTGAGCTGTCAGCCCAGAGCCCGATGCAGGGCTTGAACTCAAGATCATGACCTGAGATCATGAAAATTAAAACATTAATGAGATATCACCTCATACATGTTAACATAGCTAGTCAAAAAGTCAAAAGATAAGAAATGTTGGTGAGGATGTGGAGAAAAGTGAGCCCTTGTGCACTATAGGTAGGAATGTAAATTGGTACAGCCATCATGGAAAACAGTTTTGAGGTACCTCAAAAAAATTAAAAGTAGAACTATTATATGATCCAGCAACTCCACTTCTGGGCATATATCCAAAGGATATAAAATCACTGTTTCAAAGAGAAATCTGCACTCCCATGTTCATTACAGCTTTATTCACAGTAGCCAAGATAGGGAAACAACATAAATGCCAGTCAATAGATAAATGGAAAAGAAAATTCCACAAAATGGAATACATACACAAGGGAATAGTACTGTTTATTTTTTATTTTAAATTAACTTTAAAAATTTTTTTAATTATTTTTTTTTTTATTTAAGAGGGAGAGAGTGAGCGAGTGGGAGAGAGGAGCAGAGGAAGAGAGAGAGAATCCCAAGCAGGTTCTGTGCTCAGTGTGGAGCCCAACATGGGGCTCAATCCCATGACTTTTGAAGCCAAAACCAAGAGTCAGATAACCAACTGAGCCACCGAGGCACCAATATATTAAAAAAGTATATACAGGTATTTGCAACAACTTGGTTGCAACTGGAGGATATTAAACTAAGTGAAATAAGCCAGATACAGAAAGATCACTTCATCTTACTTATATATGGAATCTAAAAAAAAGTCAAATTCATAGTAACAGAAAGTACAATGATGGCTATCAGGGAAAAGGGAAGATATCCATCAAAGGATACTAACTTCTAGTTATAAGATGAATAAATTCTGGATATCTAATGTATAGCATGTTGACTATAGGTAATAATAATATATTATACACTTGAAATGTTCTGAGAATTAAACTCAGGTGTTCTTACATAAAAAGTAATAGTAATAGTTAACTACAAGAAGTGATGGATATGTTAAGAAGTTTGTGATAATAATTTCACAATGTATACATATACCAAAATATTAAATTGTATACCTTAAATATATACAAACTTTCTGTCAAAAATAAATAAGTTTTTAAACATTGAAAAAATATTTCAAATCAAGTAAGTACCCTCAAATATTTCAAATACTTTCCATAGTATATATGTTCAATATGTAGGCATTCAAATATCTATTCAAATCTATATTTAATAGTATAATTGTGACCAAAAAAAACCCATTAGATGTCTCTGAAACAGACTATGCCCCATATTACACCTAAGTCTTCTCCTTTTAATTGGTTTTCATTGGCCTATTGCCTGCTTAGAACTTGATAGAATTTAGGTTTATATTAGTTAAATAGCCACAAAAATAATACTTGTGCCAAATTAAATCACCCAGGATTTATTTCACAAACATTATGTGCAGGGTCTTGTGCTCTTGGGGGAGTAGCAGCAAACAAATAACATGTGTAGACATATACATATTAATTGACTTCCAGGACCTTTAAATGTTCATTTTATCTGTATTTTCTTTGATTTGCAGTCTGTTTGTGATAAAAGAAAGATAAGAGTTCTAGTTAAACTATCCAGATATGGAAGTACAAAACCCTGCCCTCTCTGATTTCAGGATGAAAGCCTCACTAAGGGAGGATGCTGAAATCAAGCTGACCTGAGTTATTCATCTTCCAGAAAGTTCACAATATTTGACAGACATTCAGAAAACCTATTTCGGCATAGTGACCTGGAAAAACACTGGCTTTGAAATCAGAACTGTTATCTTGTCTAGGCCATGCCATTTATTACTATACTGTCAGGGTCTCACTATCTCATCCTGCAGAACTCTACCACTATCCCAAATCCGGCCTGCTCCTTGTTTAGGGTTCTGCCTTGTATTTCTAATTCCTTGTAGTCCCTATCCAGGCTAAGGTATTCTCCTGTGGCTACTCCAGACATATGCCTCTCCCTGACCTCAGCTCCTACTAAACAATATTCCTTCCCTAACTATCGTCTACCTTCCAACTGCAGACCTGTGTACAAAATATTATGAAGCCCAGGGACTGCGATGAGGGAGGAATGAGGAATGACTGCTAATGGGTATGGGTTTCTTTTAGGAGTGATTAAAAAGTTCTGGAACTAGATGGTGGTGGTAGTTGTAAAACATCATAAATGCACTGAGTTCTATACTTTAAAAGACCCAAAATAGTAAATTTTATGTTATGTGTATTTTACCTTAATGAAAAACAATATATAGATTATGAGCTGGAGAAAACTGAGGCCTTCCAAGAGAAATGATTTGGCCAAGGTCACAGAGCTTAGGTAAGACATTTCCCTTCTGCATAAGTTCTCATATCTATCAGACTTCTGTAGGATGGGCTCCAGGTCTAAATTATGTCTGTACAGGGGCACCTGGCTGGCTCAATTGGTTAAGCATCTGACTTCAGCTCAGGTCATGATCTCATGGTTTGTGGGTTTGAGCCCCATATTGGGCTCTGTGCTGACAGCTCAGAGCCTGGAGCCTGCTTCAGATTCTGTTTCTCCCTCTCTCTTTGCCCCATCCCATTTGTTCAGTCTCTCTCAAAAATAAACATTTTTAAAAAATTTAAATAAAGTACATTTGTACCTCTTCAGTAACAACTTGAGGATCATCTGTTGGATGAACAGATTTATTCTACATATGAGGAAACCATTACTGATTCACTGCACACTGCCTGTGTCTGGATTCCTGGTCACCTGCTAAATTGAAGCACAGCCAGCAATTCGATGTTAGACCCACTAATACCAACCATTTGCCATGGCAGCGAAGCTACCTTTTCTTCTGTCTACTGACACTGCACTCTACCTACTGGGTTGGACTTTCCCCAAACATGTGCAGTTGGAAGGGTCCTCACTCATCCCGTGCCCTCAGCCCACTCTAATCCATATGGAAAGGTAAGCTTCTAAGATCTGGCCTCAGTTCAAGTTTATCTGACTGTATTGCAGCTTCAGGGCTACTGCTGGCCTTGTCTGATTTGTAACACCATTATTAAATGTGTTACTTAACAGTAACTTATACTTGCCTAATATATAAGTGAATGAGGGCATGAGTCCACCCCACATATGACCCTCAGTCTCAAGCCCCACTGAGTCAATAACCTCACTACCTTAATAAGCTTATCAAACAGCTAAAGAGCTGGACAAATTGGCAGAATTTACAGGTCTATTACAACAGCTCTGTTCCCCCAATACATCTTACAAAAGATATTTTTCCAATTCATTTCTGACTGCAATGTAAAACAGTGTTCTAAAATTTATGCAGTCATAAATGAGGGCTAACTGCTTATGTATAGCCCCAGTAAAATTATGCCTGTTGGTAGAAGCCAGAGCAGCCAAGAAACTACACCATTCAATTATATATTCAGCAGACTCATTACTTATAATGCCATTTCTATTAGTTTTGTGAGGCTGGCAGTATCAGCATCTCTGAGCTTCCCTGCAGCCCATGTCTTCATACAAGTGACTAAGTGGAGGAACAGAAGATTTACTGGTCAAATGACCTCCATCTAGCCACATACAGAGGCCTGGAGAACAGGTGAGGCTTAGTAGACTTCATCTCAGACTTCAGATGTCTGAAGAACTACAGAGTAGAGGGTCAGTGCATTCTGAGGAGGGTGTGGGGGCGGGGTAAAATAAGGACATTACTTCCACTATTAACATTGAAAATTTGCTACTAGTAGTATCATTATTATTGCTTTCTCTTTTTTTATTTTTTTTTAAATATTTTTATTTATTTTTGAGACAGAGAGACAGAGCATGAGCAGGGGAGGGGCAGTGAGAGGGAGACACAGAATCTGAAACAGGCTCCGGGCTCCGAGCTGTCAGCACAGAGCCCGATGCGGGGCTCGAACTCACGGACTGCGAGATCATTACCTAAGCCGAAGTCGGACGCTTAACCGATGGAGCCACCCAGGCGCCCCTCATTATTATTGCTTTCTATATGTCAGAACCTACTATCAGTAATTTAAAAGAAATATGCAAAAGGCATAGTTCTGTTTAGTCCTCACAACAAATTAATGAGGTAGGTACTATTATCTCATCAAATTAAAGATGAGGTCACTGAAGCAAAGAAAATACAAGTGATATGCCCATTGTTATACTGCTAATAAATAGCAAGGCTACTATTCTAATCCAGATTTTATCTACAGAGATAGTGCCTTAGCCACTTACACCATTTCCATGAGTAGAAGTTCCAGAAAGACAGATTTCAGTTCAACATAAGGACAAACTCTCTCAGAGTTGTCTTCACCTACAATCAGTGGTCTGAAAAGGTAGGGAGCCACTTGTTAATGGAGGCATAAAAGCAGTGACTGGATGAACACTTAGGAGGTAGGAACATTTTGGAGGCGTTCAAACAGCAACAAGGAAGCTGAATTAGATGACTTTTCATTAACTTTTTACTTAAATTCTAGTTAGCTAACAAACAGTGTAATATTAGTTTCAAGTGCACAATATAGTGATTCCATACTTACATACAACACTCTATGCTCATCACAAGTGCTCTCCTTAATGCCCATCACCTATTTAACTCATCCCCCCACCCACCTCCCCTCAGGTAACCATGAGGTTGTTTTCTATGGCTAAGAATCTGATTCTTGGTTTGTCTCTTTTTCCCTCCCCTTGCTCATTTGTTTTGTTTCTTAAATTCCACATGTGAGTGAAATCTTATTGTATTTGTCTTTCTCTGATTTATTTCACTTAGCATAATATTCACTAGCTTTATCCATGTCCTTGCAAATGGCAAGATCTCATTCTTTTCTATGGCTGAGTAATATTCCATTGTGTGTGTGTGTTCTTTATCCATTCATCAGTCAATGGACACTTTGGCTATTTCCATAGTTTGGCTACTGTAGATAATGCTGCTATAAACATTGGGGAGCATATATCCCTTTGAATTAGTATTTTTTTTATTCTTTGGGTAAATGCCTAGTAGTACAATTGCTGTAATATAGGGTAGTTATATTTTTAACTTGTAGAGGAACCTCTACACTGCTTTCCAGAGTGGCTGCACCTGAGTTTGCATTCCCACAAACAATGCAAGAGGGTTCCCTTTTCTCCACATCCTCACCAATACCTGTTGTTTCTTGTGTTGTTGATTTTACCCACTCTGAGAGGTGTGAGGTGATATCTCATTGTAATTTTGATTTCCATTTCTCTGATGACCAGTGATGCTGAGAAAATGTTCATATGTTTGTTGACCATCTGGATGTCTTCTTTGGAAAAATGTCTAATCATGTCTTCTCACTTTTTAATTAGGTCATTTGTTTTTGGAGGGTGCCTGGATGGTTCAATCAGTTAAGTGTCCAACTCTTGATTTTGGCTTATATCAGGATCTCACAGTCGTGAGATCAAGCCCCATGTTGGGCTCCATGCTGAGCGTGGAGCCTGCTTGAGATTCTTTCTCCCTCTCTCTCTGCCCCTCCCCTAACCGTGTGTTTCTCTGGATCATGTGGTGGAAGGGAAGGAAAGGCAGGAGAGTTTGATCTGCTAAATGTTATCTTCAACTACTTTTTAACAAAGAACTCTGGCCAGGTTCTCAGAAGTTCAGGGCTATTTGGTTGTAACTCCTGCCTAGAGGCTATAGGATGCACTATATGACATTCAATGTTGCTTTAAATTTGGGAGATTCTAAGAGAGACCTACAGTGTGACCTACTTGAATTTGGAGGAAATCACATGGGTCAGGCAACAGTCAGATTTAGGGTTTTCTCTGAGCTGAAGGTGGCTCCATATTTTAAAAAATCCTCTTCCAATTAGCCAAAGGATGTAGTAAATGATCTCATCCAAAGCATGTGCACAGTGAGAACCCATTAAGATAGATCATGTAAATGCTAATAATGCCATTTTAAATTCTACTATGGAGGAGATAAATTTCTGTAAACTAGAGAGAAAGGCCCTTCCTACTAATGTCAGCCTCAACTCACATATTCTGTAATGAGTCACCTCTAGGTCCACAAACAAGAAACTTCTATGTAGATGATTAAGGCTAAAGGCCTATATCCATTTGAAGCTTGAGTGGATAAACAATGGCTGGCATATATTAAATCATCACAAGAAAGCAAAACAGTGTTGCCGCTGAATGGAGGTAGGTCCTCAAGTGTTAACAGTCTTGTTAGCAGCCCAAGCATATCCTTTCCTGATATTCTACAGCCCAGAAAGCACAGGATTAAGATTCAAGCGGGGAATAACATCGCTAAAAATTATAGATTAGGATGTACAAAACTCAGTCCCTCCACTGAAACAATCAGCTTGCAAATAGTGATAGAACCAACTTTTTCAAAATTCTAGAATCTGATCCAAAGCTTACTGCAATCAGGGATTTCTTAATGCAAAAAGAGGAAGCTAAATGTGTTAGAGAATGTTGAGGCATTTTGCTTTTCCCCAGCAGCTGAGAGGCATTCCCACAAGTTTGCATTCCCACAAATAATGCAAGAGGGTTCCCTTTTCCTCATACAACTTGCTGGTGCCAGGCTAATGATATTGTTCATAAAATATTGTGGCTGTGTATTTTGACCTGTTTGGCACTTAGGGACAGGCACAGAGAACAGTCAAAAAACAAAACAAAAAAACAACTTTGTTTTGTACCCCTACTCCCTTGGGCTAAAGTGGCTTCCCAGACAGTGACTGCTTCTGTTAAAAATTTTAAAGATATACATTGCCTATGATCACTTACAGTAAGGCGTGGAAGAAGGGGAAAGTAGAAAACAGACCCAACAGCACAGGAAGGAAGAGACTGAGGAAGAAATTCCTTGGGAGAATAAGGACTCAGAAGGCCACTGCACACACTGAAGAAGTAAGGGTACAACATACATGACTTGGAATAGATTCATGCTCAGAAAAAGCCTGAAATAATTATAGGCTTACACTTTTGGAGGAGTGGGTTACATGAGAATAGTAGAGCAGTAAAAGAAAACTAAGACAAAACTGTGAGCAGCACAGAGTAGTGTTGAAGAAGTGCCCCAGCTCAGAGCCAAGCTGCAAAGAGCAGGAGAATAACGTTTTTTGTTTGTTTGTTCGTTTGTTTGTTTTTCTTGACTTCAGTACTTAAATGATTCTCTGTCAGGTGACTGGCAGACCAATAAGATAACATAACAAAGATTTTAGTCACTACACATGACAAGGAATACAGTTTTTGTATGCGTACACACACACACACACACACACACACACATAAACTTTGGAAAAGTCGCAAAACAAACAGACCACAGCCCTCAACAATCAACTACAGCTAATCCTGAGGAAGGTGAAGAATCTGATTTCTAGAGTTATGACACTAAAATGTTCAAAATTTCCAGTTTCAATGAAAAACTTACAAGGCATACAAAGAAACAGGAAATTATGGCCCATTCACAGGGAAAGAAATGAACAGAAATCATACCTGAAGAAGCCCAGACATTATAATTACTAGACAAAGACTAACTGTCTTAAGATTCAGGAGGTCTACATTCAAGTGCTGGTTTTGTCACTAATTCACTACATAAGTTGAGCAAGTCACTTGCATTTTCTGGATTTATGTCTCCTCAAAATTTATACAATCAGGAGGTCGGGCTGATCAGTGGTCACAAGCTGAGTCTTGGAGAACCAATTTAGCCCACAGATGTGTTCTGTTTGTCCCTCACAGTATTTCTTTTTTAAAAAAAGTGAATTACTGATCAACACTTAAAGTATGGAGGTTTTTACATAAAATCCAATTTCTGGCTTTTCTTGAAAAAAAACCCAGAAAATCTCAGCCCACTGGATTTTCCTCCTTCCTACACCCTACCCCACCAATGAGAACCATCAAAATCACTTTTTTTCACTTTAAATTTCATATAGATTTTCAACTGGACACATACCCCCACTTACCCTAGTCTCAGATTGCTTTACTCATGTAAGTTACTGATATGGACCCCATAAAAATCTAAGTTGGCTGCTGCTGGAAAAGATGAGTGTTTCCAATTCTAAACCTACTATGAGTCTAGGGTTTCATACATGTGAAAATCTTCCCCAGAATGCAGCCAAAAAGAGATTCTACGTAATTAAAAGCCAAGAAACACTCTGAAACAGTGAGCTTCCCTATAAACAGGAGACAGTTACTGTGACATCTAATCTGTACAATTGCAAGGAATAACAGTAATGACCTGTTTAGCTCATCTTTTCAATCCCTTGCCTCAAGCTAAGCCAGAAACCAGAGAAATCTAGAATTTGAAGAAACAAGGAAAATACATGCTGATGATATCTGAACAGGCTCTTTACTTTCTGACCAAACCTATGCTTTGTCACACAGGCTTCACCTACTACCACAAATAAGATGTGTCCTGTACACATCTTGCCCTCAAGTGGGCAGTAGGTCCTCCCCAGGCCATGACCCAGAGTCAGAAACAAAGCCCCTTTTTACATGGAGACAAACAAAATGAGAGCCAGAATGATTTGGAGTTAGGGCTCAGCATGTAAAAGGAGGCCCACTAGAGGGGTGGGATTTGCTACTTCTAGGTACAATCATATCTCAGCAGTCTGCTCTCAGCTCCCAGGGGGGAAATCAGCCCAGGAAAGCAGCTGAAGATGTCAATAGCTACATATGGGGACTGATGTTCAGAAAGCTGTAATTTACTTAACCTAATTGCTGGCAAGGTACATCAACTCCTGCATTGTTTTTGTAAAGCCATATCCCAAGTTCAGAAGGGAAAAAATCTGATAACACACACAGACACACACACACAAACACCACACATACAGAATAAAATTCTGAAAAACAGGAAATTCAAATATTTGACTGGGTAGAAGGCACATATACCTAGCAATTTATAAAGCAGCCAAAATGGTATCAAACTTCCTAATTAAAGGTAACCAAGATACCACAGGTTACAGAATATTTTCATAATACTCAATTATCCCCATTTTACAAGGAGGAAAACTGAGTTTCAAAGATGTACAGAAAGCTGCTCAAGCTGCACATCTAACAGCACAAATGATGCAAGAATCTGGGTTGCTTACAAAAGCAAAAATAAACTTCCTCACAATATAAAGTTTCTGCACAGCAAAGGAAACAATCAACAAAACTAAAGGGTAGTCTACAGAATGGTTGAAGATACTTGCAAATGATGTATCTGATAAAGCATTAGTATCCAAAATATATAAAGAACTTATAAAACTTGACACCCAAAAAAACACAAATAATTCAGTTAAAAATGAGCAGAAGACATGAATAGGCATTTTCCAAAGAAGACAAATAGATGGCCTACAGACACAAGAGAAGATGCTCAACATCACTCATTATCAGGGAAATGGAAATCAAAACTACAGTGAATATCATCTCACAACTGTCAGAATGGCTAAAATTAACAACACAGGAAACCATGGGTGTTGGTGAGAATCTGGAGAAAGGGGAACCCTGTTACACTGTTGATGGGAATGCAAACTGGTGCAGACACTCTGGAAAACAGTATGTAGGTTTCTCAAAAAGTTAAACATAGAACTACCCCATGATCCAGCAATTGCACTCCTAGGAATTTACCCAAAGGATACCAAAATATTGAGTTGAAGGGATACATGTGCCCTGATGTTTACAACAGCATTATCAACAATAGCCAAACTATGGAAACAGCTCATATGCCCATCTACTGATGAGTGGATAAAGAAGATGTGGTACACACACACACACACACACACACACACACACACACTGGAATACTATTCAGCCATAAAAAGGAATGAAATCCTGCCATTTACAATGATGTGGATGGAGCTAGAGAAATAATGCTATGTGAAATAAATCAGTCAGAGAAAGACAAATACCATATGATTTCACTCATATTTGGAATTTAAGAAATAAAACAAATGAACATGGGTCAGGGAGAGAGAGACAAACCAAGAAATAGACTCTAAACTATTGAGAACAAATTGGTGGTTACTGGAAGGGAGGTGGTGGCAGGAGGCGTGGCAGGTTGGGGGGATGAGTTAAATAGGTGATGGTATTAAGGAAGGCACTTGTGATGAGCACCAGAAGTGATTAATCACTAAACTCTACACCTGAAGCTAATACTGCATTGTATGTTAACTAGCTGGAATTTAACTAAAAACTTGGAAACTAAAAGAATTTGCATTCCTTAGACTCCACACTGGATTTTAACTTAATAAAAAGTAAGGCTAGCTTGGACAGAACTACCCTAAGAACCCTTGATTATCTATCCTAGGACTGGGGTGCTCATGCAACAATGGGACTTCCAGGTAGGGAATGGGGATGCCCCACTACATCAGTGACCAAGTTGGTTCAATGATCCACAAAGGTGTCCAGTTGGTATGGAGTTCAGTGGAAAGTTTTTTCCCTCCTAATATACTTTCATGTTATGTGCCAAACAACCTAGGGATGATGTTTTCAAGGAGTTACTGAATCTGAGGTCAAGGTGAGTCTGGATAAAGCAGGTCACTGTCCTATAACATGAAGGTACAGTATCCCAGAAAGTCACCCATGTACCTACCAACTACATCAGCACTAATAATGATTCATAGTTCAATGTGATTTCCTTCTATGTCCTACCTATACATGTCAGAGCTTGAATAAATTCTAGAAGGTGCTTCAGAAATAAAGGAGAAAATAAAAGCCCATGATCATATACCAAATGGTTGAGAGATCCATGACTAGGACTCAGGTATATCATTTCTTAATATAGCTAGTACCATTTCCATAATACCATTCTAACCTCAACCAAAATCAATGTAGAATAATGGAGACAGCAATTTTATTTTAAAATATCTACTACTAGAAAATATCTACTAGATAAGAGTCTATACAACCTCCATCATTCAATCCCTTGAGTATCACAAAATCCCACCAGAAATGTAAACCTAAACATAAATTCTAATAAAGGAGAATTGAAAGCGATAATATTCATAACATTCATGAAACAGTCTGACCCCCTTTCTTTTTACTTATAACACCACAACAGCTGGCCCCTAGGGTTCAATGTACTCCCATGTAGAGGTGTGAAAAATTCAACTATTATTAAAACAAAAAGGTTCACAATGATCAAATGCTCATTCTGAATACAATCTGAGGCAACATGTAATGCGATCTTAATTTCTCAAAGAATAAATATTAGTATAGTAGATAGAATATTGGATCTCTAAATTATTATTTGGACCCTGTCATTAATGGCCATAGTCTGTTATCACAGTCCTCAGTCTAGACTTGTGCTAATACAGTAGCAACTAGCCACATGTGGCTAATGAACACCTGAAATGTGACTAATATAAATGAAGATATACTGCCATTATAAAATACACACCAAATTTCAGTAAAAAAATATATTATTAACAATTTTCATAGTGATAATATATATTATATGATAATATTTTGGATACATTGGGTTAAGAAAATATATTAAAATTAATTCCACCTGTATTTTTGTATTTTTTTTCTTTTTTTACTGTGGCTACTAGAAAAATTTAATTATATTTGTGGCTTGAATTTGTGATTCATGTGGCTCACATTTGTGGCTAACATTATATTTCTTTTTTTATTTATTAAATTTTAGTTAACATACAATATAATATTAGTTTCAGAAGTAGAATTTAGTGATTCATCAGTTACATACAACACTATTCTGCTATAGAGCAGTGGTTCTCAACATCAAAGATTCTGATTTAACTAGCCTGGAGCCTGAGTTTTGATGTTAAAAAAAAAAACATTTTGATGGTTTTTTTTTCACCCATGTGATTTATTTCATCATGCAGCCAGGGCAGAAAACCCTAGGCTAGACTCTGTCATGCATGCCTGAGCCAGTCAGTGGTCTTCTCAAAAGTGAGCTTCAGCTGCTGGGAATGTGTGCTTCTCCTGGTCTTGGAAGCAGAAGCATAAATGCCAGTTCACTGATATGCTAAAGCTTGGCTCTGCCATTTGCCTCCCTGAATCACTCTGCCCCATCCATTTATTTACTGTTTATTATAAAAATGACATTTCACAGAAAGTCAAATACATTTGAATTGGGGTAACTCTGGGGTACAGTTTAATCCTTCCTTTAAAGAAAGGTCTGTTAGCACAAGACACACAAGCTGTTTCTTTACAGGACCATACACTAATCCTAAAGACCCATGGTTACTGATGTTTTCTTTCTGATTACCCCTGGGACCAATTCATCAAGCAGCAAGGCTAAGCTGGAACAGAGATGACACTTGAAGACTGATGGAAGATGCCACATACATAGAAGAAAAAGGATTGGATATTTCATTAGGAGATTTTCAGGACAGAAGAGGATGAAAGATCATTTTGTCTACCTCTCTGCTTCTGAGTACTGACCTCACCTAAATAATTCCAACCAGATAACAGTGTTTCCTAGGTTTACAGCCGTCCAAGAAAGGAGGCCTCTTTTAACCACTAAGGCCAGCCTTGATACATAGACCTTTTGGAGCTAATAACGTGGTGGGGTGATAATGAGGAGGATAATACTGGTGATAAATCAAGTTACCATTTGCCAGTTACCCACCATGTGCCAAGCACTATGCTAAACACTTTAGACCTTTATGTGATCTCATTTAATCCTCATAAAATTCTGTTATCCTTATTTTTCAGATGAGGAAATCAAGGTTCAGGGAACTGAAGTCTTTCCGAAAGCCATGGAGTTGGGAGTTAGTAAAGCTGAAATTGCATTGTGGGTTATCTGACTCCAAATGTCCTGCTCCTTCCCTCATGTCACAATGTCATGATAATCCTGATGCCCTTCGTCTTCCAGGAGCCCAAGCCACTCTGATATTTTGTTTGGCATCAGGTATCTTACAGAAGAAACTAACAAAACGTGATAGGCTGTGGTAGGGATGATCATAAGACATCCTAATGTAGCTTTCGTATTTGTACTGCCACAAAGTCATTTCACTGTGATCTCTACTGGCATGAAAGAACTGTCAACACCATTTTGTGGATGGGGGTTGGGGGAATCAGAGCCCACAATTACCAACAAAAAAACAAAAACATATTCTAGCTCATAACTCTAAGGAAGGCCAAAAGCTGAGACATCAGGCCAGTGCTCTTCCCCCATAGCATTCTGCTAATTGATAACCCAGAGGAAGCAGAAACTGCTAAGGAAACCTTTCTCAAGAGCCCCTTCTATTAAGGGCCAGGTTCTTCATGGCACAATGTCAAAAGGGCCAAGACCTTAAAAGCCCCATCAAGGTGACTGCTTCCCACCCTGAACACATCTTAAATCCCAGTCACCTCACTCACCAGTAAGATATGCAATCAGTAAACTCTAGCCCCTGAGAGGGTAGAGAGCCCACACTCTTACATTAATAGCTGAAGACAACACACAGGGGTGTTCACACTTTCCTAAATAAGAGAAAGAAGCAAAGGAGGCAGAGAGGAGTGAGGAGGGGAGGAGGAAGGAAGGGAGAGATCTATAAAATGAAAGAAAAGGGGAGACAAGGAAAATAATGAAATCAGAAAAGAAGAGATATAAGAAAGGCAAAAGTTCACAGCAATATAAAGTTAAGAGTCTTCAAAAACCATCAAGGCCAAAAGGGAAGTGATTTGTACAAAGTGATTTGTACTTAGGAGACAGGAGGCATGAGGCAGAATATGGGAATTGTTAAAATAAATAAGGGATAAAAAGAAAAGACTCAAAATTAGAAGGGAAAAGATTAAAGGAGGCTCAAGTCCTCAGTAAAAAAAAAAAAAAAAAAAAAAAAAAAAAAAAAGGAAAAATTGTGAGAGGAGCCACCAGGAGAGAAATGAACAGGAGAAAAGAGGCTGGTGAAAGGGAGGGGAGCCAGGGGCAGGTAGCCAAGGAGACAAGAGAGGGGAGTGAAGGCTGACTGACACTCACCCTCACAAAGCTGGCAGGAAACCATCCCTCCTCATCGTCGATCTGGCCCCACCACCAATCCTTGTTGGAAGCATCCAAGACTTTGATGACGTCGCCAGCTTTAAATGCCAACTCCCGGTTGGCCATGGTGACGTGATCCCATACTGCCTCAGCACTAACGATGGAATCTCCAGTGATCAGCTTAGGAGACAAAATGAGAATGTGTTCAGTCCACACAGCTGGCTACCTTACTTGCCCTTTACCCCACCCACAGAACTCTACTAGTTATGGAAAAACTGACATACTAGTGGTGAAGGGTTGGGGAGAGGGAGATGGCACTGGGAAGCACAAGCTCCACTGGACCACAAGACAAACAATACTTGTCAATTTTCCATTAGCCAGTGGATGGAATGACCCAGAATGTGAATATGAACTACATAAGCCTTATGCTTTTATCCCTACTCATTAGATCCTTCCCCAGAAAAGAAAGAAAGTTCCAGTGCATCTTCTCTTGCTGCTTAAAGGCAGCCCTGGGTCTGTAATGGGTGAAGAGGTTAAAATCAAAGGTTAAAATGAAGCTCAAACATATTTGTTCTAGATTCTCTGTGTTCCTCCCTGTTTCTTCCTCCTTCTTGGAACTGACCAATTGAGAGTTCGTGGTACATTATTTAACACCACTATAACCCACCCCCAAGGGGTTACAAATCATGGCATTCCTCACACACAATGGACTCCAGTCCTGCAGCCTCCTGTTCTCACCCACACATGATGCCATCCAGAGAGGTCATGGGTGTGAAAGAATATGGCTTTCTGTGATGCCTTGCTTCCATAAAACTCAACCTTGGCATAAATTCATTCAGTGATTTGTACCACCACCCTACGAGATATGTAGGGGGTCTAGGTTGAATCCTGCATTTGACAGATGGCAAAACTGAGTCACAAGGAAGCTAAGGAGTGAACTTAGGATCACACAGCAAGACAGGGGCTGTGCAAAGACCTTAACCCTGGTCATTAAAGTCTATGACCAGTAGGACTGCGATCCACACAGTAACAGGAAGACATCTATCCCAGTTCCACACCCCTCCCCCCACACACACATTCACAACACTCATCTAAGCACAGTGATGAGGATGGGGGTGAGAAAAGAGTCTGCCTCTCTCTGGCTGCCATCCTGACCCCTGTGTTGTTTGTTATCCTTTTTACCCAGCTGTTTACAGCCTATATGGGCCATCAATCTTCCTGGCATTTGGAGAAACAGATTCTAGAATAGAGAACATATGTCCTGTCAAGGCAAGGGATTCAAGAATTCTCTCTCTAGCACTAAATTTCTGAACATGTTCTCTATATGTTAACTTTTCCATCAATCTGTTTTGAGGAAGGACTGATTCTCTAAGGCAATTGTGGCTCCACAAGCCCAAAGACAAAACGGTTCAAAAATAACAGAGACAGAATATAGAATATGCATCCTCTCACATAGGTCTGTCTTTCAATATGCCAACTAGAGAATAACCCCATGGTCATGAAATTAGCACATAACACATTGCATACACATGAAAACATATCCAATAACTGATCTTTTGACTTAGTTAAGGCATTCTGTTGGTCAGGTACAGCATGGGGGGCTCCTGATCATGGATGCAAGAGAGATTTCCCAGTAGGACTTTTTATAACACTACCTTTCAAGTGTTTCATGCTTTACAGTTTACAATGTATTTTCACATCTACTGTATCACTTGATCCTCACTGAATGAGCAAGGTGTCACTATTACCCATATTTTAAAGATAAGGAAACTGAGGCTATGATAGGTAACCTGTGCTTTGGTCAATCATACAAGTTGATAATAATGGAGCCTGGCCTTCTGACTGCATATGCTCTAATGCCCATCATACCATACTACCAATGTCTACTCATTAGCTATACTGAACTCATAAAATTCCATCCATAATATCTCAAACCATATAACTCCTATTCTTAAAGAATCCCAAAGAAGGAGATATGGACAGCTACCTTTAAGTGACTAGTTCCCCTTCCTATGAGATTTATTTTTATGTTGAACTTGTTTTCTTCCAATTGCACTGAAAGTCAATATCTTCTTGTTCTGACCTCAGTGGAGAAGAATTGCTGGTCACTTGCCTCAATAGAATAAATCTTCATAAAGAAATTTCCCCTCTCCTGCCAAAGATAGTTTCCAACTGGGTGTTGCTAGGGCTCAATAAGCACATACAGCCCTAAATCACAGCATGAAGACTTGTAGCTTAAGGCTATATCCTTGGCTTTTTACCAAAGGTCAAGAGTATCTTGGCATCAATTACCAATCCTTTGCTCAGGACACTATCTATGATGCTGTCTTAGGTACCCTAGGCCCAGGTCTGTCTGGCTGATTCCACTGCCTGTATTCTTTCTACAGTCATCTTTCCAACCTTATGCTTGGCTCTTCTCAGCAACAGTTGGCTCACTCTTGTCCCCAGTTAGTCCAGCTGACCTGCCTAGGCCCTCAGATCAGAGATCCCAGCTATACTCTGGACAAAGTCAATATAGGATCCAGGGTCCATAAACAAACTGTAAGTCTGTTGTCAGGGCTTACTTGGAATCAAAGGCAGTCAGAACTGGAAACCATTTCAAGGATCATCAATGTTGAGCCCTCATTTTATAGATCAGGTATAATACAACAGGAGTAATTTGCCTACAGTCAGCAGATGGCCAGCCTCCTAGACCATTTTTTTCCCAAAGTAACACCATAGATAGAGAAGGTAGAAAAGAACACCTGGATTTAAGACCTTGCTCTACTACTTGCTAAAGGTGTGATGATAATGATAGTGATGATGACGACAATGATGATAATATTAGATAATATAGAGTATTTGCTATATGTTAGGCACTATTCTAAGTACTTTACACACATTAATTCATTGAAGCTTCACAACAGCCCTATGAGGAAATACTATTATTATTCCTATCTTACAGGTGAGGAAACTGAAGTTCAGAGAGGTTAAATAACTTTCCTAAATTTATGCAGCTGATAAGTATTGAAGACATAATTCAAATGCAGCTACAATTTGGCTCCAGTGTCTGCTCTTATAAGCTATCGTGCCATTGGGTGGGTTGGTTATACTGTTAAAAATGTATAATTCTATATCCCCACCTGCTTCATGAATTACAACATATTGAACCAAGAGTTGATGGATATGTGTGCAGACATGAGAGGAAGACTAATCCAGAAGGGGTTGGTAGCTGTATGGGGCTCCTGTGCTTTCCAGTCACAAATATAAGCAGGTATAAGGGGACGCTACTCCCCCATCCTCTGAGTTGTTTTAAAAGTGAACTAAATTTGGGCTGGAAATTGGTTTCAAATCCTCCTTTTGTGTACAGGATTGACTTAAATTGCTACATTTTTTTTTATAAATATGCACTTTGCTCACCCATTTTCCATACAACACTCATTCAGTGAGCTTCCACCATTGTCTTCTTATTGGGATTCAGGCCTAGTCCTTACATGAAGATCAAAGGCCCTTCAGGCACCAACACTGAATGCCCTTCAAGCAGTATGCAACATGGTTAAGGGCAAGCAAACCTAGCTTCAAATCTGGCTTTCCTACTTTAGAAAGTATCAGTGAGGGGCGCCTGGGTGGTGCAGTCGGTTAAGCGTCCGACTTCAGCCAGGTCACGATCTCGCGGTCCGTGAGTTCGAGCCCCACGTCAGGCTCTGGGCTGATGGCTCAGAGCCTGGAGCCTGTTTCCGATTCTGTGTCTCCCTCTCTCTCTGCCCCTCCCCCGTTCATGCTCTGTCTCTCTCTGTCCCAAAAATAAAAATAAAAAACGTTGAAAAAAAAATAAAAAAAATAAAAAAAAGAAAGTATCAGTGACTTCTAAACTTGAAACACCACCCCCACCCCCAAATCAACTTTGACTTCTTCCTTTTCTTCAAACTAGATTTAAGATCCTTCAAACAGTACTGCATCCTACCTTTCTAGCTGTCCTTCTCCAACTCTCCCACCCCCTCTTAACAGCCCTTTCCAAATTCTACTGCCTGTTTGCCATCAAATTCCCCATAGTTTTTAACTATGGGAGATGAGGAATAGAAGAGTCAGAGAAACAAACCAAAATGGAACTTTCAGCATGTAATTAGGATACCAAGGAGCACAATATCACAAAAGCCAAGGAGAACAGTTTCAAGATATACAACTTTTGTAATCAATTTCTTCATATATAAAATGGGGATAATAATATCTGCCTCACAGGCAGAGTAGTAGAGAGGGCAAACTGAGTACTGTATGTACAGTGCCTACTGCAGTACTTGGTACATGTTGGCTTAGTACAAGACTTCAGAGGAAGGGAGGAACATATGTGGCTGTTAGGCTCTAGAGTAATTTTGTGGGACACTGAAAATAGGCCTTAAAGAATGGGTAGGATTGTAACATATTGAAGAGTGATCAGGAAAGGCATCTGAGGCAAAGGAATTAGGAATGAGACTACATAAAGTCTCAGAGGTGAAAACTATGGGGAATTTGATGGCAAACAGGTAGTGGAATTTGGAGAGGGCTGGGAAGAGGGGGTTGGGGGAGTTGGGGAAGGACAGCTGGAAAGGTAGTATGGAGTCCTGTTTGAAGGCTCTTAAATCTAGTTTGAGGAAAAGGAAGAAATCAAAGTAGATTTGGGGGTGGAGGTGGTGTTTCAAGTCAAAGTGTCATGAGAGTAAGTTACATGAGGAAATGCCGGTTTGGGAGGGGGAAAAAGAGATGACAAATTTTCTCTCCAATGTGTTGAATATGGGGGGCCAGCAAGATATGCAGGTAGATTTCAAGTCCAAGAGATATCAGGAGAGATAGTTATATAGGTTTTGGAGTCAATGGCTCAGAAATTGTGGAAACCAAGGAAGTTTTCCCTGGAAGAAAGTGCTAAGAAAGAAGATCAGAAACCTCAGGAAACAGCAACAATGGGAGGTGAGGAAGAGAAGAAGAGCCAGAGAAACAAATGAAGCTTTCATTACCTAATGAAAATACCAAGGAGTGTAATCTTGCAAAAGCCAAGGCCAAGAGTTTTAAGTAGCAGGAGATGATAAAATTATCAAATGGTACAGAGCTATAAAATGAAGAAAGCCAATAAATGGCCATTTGGGAGTAGCTATATCAGCTGTTAAATTCTTTACATCTTAAACTGGTTTATACCCCGCCCCCCTCCAAAAACCTTAATTTCCTAATTGTCCCCACCCGTTTATCTTGCAAGTCCAACATAAAGTCAGGAGATGGTACTTACTGGGTTACTCCAACAAGGTACCCAAATAGCTCTTGGCCTTAGGACAGTGCTGATGTGACTTCTAACAAAATAATTCCTAATCCCCAGAATATTTCAGGTAGAGAAACAAATATAGGTTGGCTCTTGCTCAGACTTGCCAGTGAGTGGGACACACAGTGCTCTGTACCCCAAAACCAAAGACACTTTTGGGCATCAATGAGAAGATGGGGAGGAGGAAGAGTCATAATATCATTCTTAAAAAAGGAATGAGATCCTATTTATTTTTGTCTAGATTTCCCAGGATAATACTAATTATCAAATATTCTTTTCCATTGATACTATAAGTAGATACATTTGTTATCATACCCATTTTTTTCTGACTTTTAACCTAGAAATATGACCACAACACCCTACAGGAATTGACCTCTAAGAGTTTGACTTCTAAGCCTGGTCGCTGGTCAAAATTGAAGCATGTGTCTACAGTTAACTTGGAGTGGCCAGTGGGCCCTTTCAGAGGGAAGGAAATAAGGCAGGGAAAAAAAGGAAGAAAGTAAAATAGGGAGTAAGAATGGGTTGACTGGGTGGCTCAGTTGGTTAAGTGTCCAACTTCGGCTCAGGTCATGATCTCACAGTTCGTGAGTTCAAGCCCCACATCGGGCTCTGTGCTGGCAGCTCAGAGCCTGGAGCCTGTTTCAGATTCTGTCTCCTTCTCTCTCTGCCCCTCCCCTGCTCATGCTCTTTCTCTGTCCAAAAAACAAATAAACATTAAAAAAATTTAAAAAATAGTGAGTAAGAAAAATCTATATTTGTTGAAAACACATGTGAGGCATTGGGCAAGGGACTTTGTGATCTTAATCTTTATAACTCACCAAGGTAAACATTAACATCCCCATTTTTACTGAAGATAATCTGTGACACTAAGCAAGTAGCCCACAGTCACCCAATTATTAATTGGTAGAGCAGATTTGAATTATTAGCTGGCCTTACTCTACAACTTTGCTTTTGCCATTCCCCCACAAGAAGGCAGATAGAAGGCTCCCAGCTGGTTTCTCCTTCCAGGAATACCAGCCCACCCTGTGAATGACCTAGAGTAGTAGTTCTCAACCCTCTGGAGGGTTTATTAAAACACAGACTACTAGGCCCCCAAGTCTGACTCTCTGATTCAGTTGGTCTTAAGTAAGACTTGAGAATTTTCATTTCAAAAAAGTTCCCATGTGATGCCTATGCTGCTGGTTCACAGACACACTTGGTGAACCACCACCCTGAAGGACCATCATAGTATAGGCTTCACCCTTGCCTCTCCAGGTGTTTCATTCTCCTCAGGGATCCCCATGTCATCCTGTACATTGGGCTCCCTGCCTGTCCACAAGATCTCCTTCAGTGGTTGGTATGTCTGAGAAAGGATATTTGGGCCATGTAAGGAGTATTCCCAATGCCAGGTTTTGCCAACATAGAAAAATCCCTGGGATCCTAGTTATGCAGAGCCATAACGTTTGTCTTCATTTTCTTGCTCTTTCCCTCTAGCTGAACAGTACCACCCCTAAATAGTTATATAATTATCCAGGGTGACTGTCAGAAATATTAGAGTTTTAATAGCAAGAAGCAGAAGGGGGAAATGTTAAAAAATAAAAATGTGTTGTGCAAAATAGCAAATGTGTCAATTGCCATGAAGGTAGCTGACCTGGGCCTGCCTTCTGAGAAGCTTCACGGGACAATAAGAAGGGACATGAGGCATCTTTGTCTCTGTAAGGTTTTCTCGGTTGGTGCCTGCCCCCATCCTTTCAGAAGGTCCCCTTCTTCAACAGCTAGGCATTGACAAGAGCAAAATCCTCTCCTTCATTCCTTTTAGGTACATATAAAATAGGCTGGGATTTTATTCTCTCTCCTGAATAGTCTTTTTTTAATACAGCCTTGTAAACAGATTCCGGCTATCTTGCCCAAAGTGTTTAAGGACAACAGTCTTCCCCACCTGGAAAGGCATGACGCAGGATGTTTCAACAACAGCTAGGAGGCATCATTGCATAAAGCAAAGACTGGCCATTGAATGAAGCTCTGCCAGTAACTTCTTGAATAAAACTGAGTAATTACTTTACCTGTCTCAGTCTCTTTATCAGTAAAGTTACAGACTTGAACCAGACAGACAATCTCTTAAGTCACCTCCAGCTCTGGCTTTCTATTGAGGCTAACATTTCAGCATCTCAAAGAACAGAAATTTCATTCTTACAATGTATTTCTTCTCACTCTCCTTTGTGTTTAATAGGATGCTTTTACTACTCAGGAAAATGAGAAACTGGACCTGAATATAACTCATTCAGGCATTGCTGTTGACCCAAGCTAGTCGAACTGGCTGGGAAAACTGAGGAATGAGGTTTCCACTTTAGACCCTTGACTACCACATTCAAAAGTCAGAGAAATCATTTTTCTCATGTCATCAGCTCTCGCACCTCCAGTCCCATATTCCCAACTTCCTACTCTAGATTTCAATGGATGGCCTGCTACACTGCCAATAAAACATATGTAAAACTTATCATATGCCCCCATTCCCATCCTTCCTAACTTTACACATTTCTAATTCCTCTTCTTGGCATGCTGTTGGTTTTTTCCACGTGTCTGTCTCTCAGATATGACCCTTTATCTTCATTTCCAATGGCCCATCCTAGGTATGGCCCTTATCACCTCAAGTTGCCTCTCAATTGGCCTTCCTGCTGCCCACAGGTCTCTCTCTCAACTTACTCATTAATGATGCATTTCTTAAAAGTTGTTTGATGGTGTCACTATCCATGCTCACAAAGACTTAATAACTCCCTACAGTCAATCTTTCAAAGCTCTCCTTAATCAAGCCCTCACCTATAGATCCAACCCTTATCTTGATCCAGGCAGGGACCTTCCACTCTAGCCAAATTTATCCTCTTGCAGGCAAATGCAGTCCTAACTCCATGCTTCTGATTCATCAAAATCCTTAGCCACGGTTAAGTATAGGAACACTGGAGCTAGACTGTCTCTTCCTATCTGTGTGATGTTGGCCTGCCTGTTCCTCAATTCCTCACCTGATAACTCCAACTTATATCCTTTCTCCTCTTGCCCCTTTCACTAATTTCTAAGTAGGATGAGAAGGAAATAAGGCAATATGGATTTATTCAAGTTGTGCTATTCTCCAAACCACCAGAGTACACACGTGTGAACAGGAGATCTAAAAAATCTGCTTAGGTTGGAGGAAGATGGCAGCGTGGGAAGATGCTGGGCTCACCACGTCCTGCTGATCACTTAGATTCCACCTACACCTGCCTAAATAACCCAGAAAACCACCAGAAGACTAGCAGAACCGATTCTCCAGAGCCACGTGTAGACGAGAGGCCCACAGAAGAGGGTAGGAAGGGCAGAGAGGCAGTGCACGCTACATGGACTGGCTGGAGGTAGCCAGGGTGGAGGGGCAGCCCGCCAGCAAACCAGAGCCCCCAAGTCTGGCTTGCAGAAGCAGAGGGGCCAGACAAAGTGTGTTCTGAAAAGCAAGTGGGAATTAACATCTGGAAGGTTATAAGCTAACAGCTCTGCTGAGAGAGCAGGAGGGCTGGAGGACGATGGGAGGGAGATTTGTTGAGCCTCAAACAACAGAACTCAGCTTGGTGGGGAACAAAGGCGCTCACCAGCGCCATCTCCCTCGCCAGTCCCCCAGCCAAAATCCCAAAGGAACCAGTTCCTGTCAGGGAACATGCTTGCACCGCGCAAATACCCAAGGCTATGCTTCTGTGGATCCATCCCTCCGGCAGGTCTGACTCATTCCTGGTACTGCAGGGCCCCTCTCGAAGACGATCACCGAAGGAAAAGCAAGCAGAGCCTGCCCCTCCTGCCCCTGTGCATGCTGCCGATCCAACCCGGCTAATACGTGAGATCCCGAGCACCACAAGCCTGGCAGTGTGCAAGTAGCCCAGACCGGCCTCACCACCCCACAGTGAATCCCACCCCTAGGAGACGGAAAGAGAAGGTACACACCAGTCTGACTGTGGCCCCAGAGATGGGCTGGAGGCAGACATCAGGTATGAGTGCAGCCCTGCCCACCAACGCAAGTTATTCAAGACAGCACAGGGGAAGTGCCCCACAGTTCCCCACCACTCCAGGGACTATCCAAAATGATGAAACAGAAGAATTCCCCTCAAAAGAATCTCCACGAAATAATGACAGCTAATGAATTGATCAAAAAGGATTTAAACAATATAACAGAAAGTGAATTTAGAATAAGAGTCATAAAATTAATCACTGGACTTGAAAACACTATACAGGGCAGCAGAGACTCTATTGCAACAGATATCAAGGGACTAAGGAACAGCCAAAAGGAGCTAAAAAATGCTATCAATGAGCTGCAAAATAAAATGGAAACAACCACAGCTCGGAGTGAAGAGGCAGAGGAGAGAATAGGTAAATTGGAAGATAATTATGGAAAAAGATGAAGCTGAGAAAAAGACAAATAAAAAAAATCCAGGAGTATGAGGGGAAAACGAGAGAACTAAGTGATGCACTAAAGAGAAATAATCTATGCATAATTGGTATTCCAGAGGAGGAATAGAGAGGGAAAGGCGCTGAAAGTGTACCTGAAGAAATAATAGCTGAGACCTTCCCTGATCTGGGGAATGAAAAAGGCATTGAAATCCAAAGGCACAGAGAACTCCCTTCAGACGTAACTTGAATCCATCTTCTGCATGACATACCATAGTGAAACTGGCAAAATAAAAGGATAAAGAAAAAATTCTGAAAGCAGCTAGGGATAAAGGTGCTCTAACATATACAGGGAGACTGATAAGACTCGTGACAGATCTATTTACTGAAACGTGGCAGACCAGAAAGGAATGGAAGGAAATCTTCAATGTGATAAACAGAAAAAATATGCAGCCGAGAATCCTTTATCCAGCAAATCTGTCATTTAGAATAGAAGGAGAGATAAAGGTCTTCCCAAACAAACAAAAACTGAAGGAATTCATCACCACTAAACCAGTCCTAGAAGAGATCCTAAGGGGGATCCTGTGAGACAAAGTACCAGAGACATCACTACAAGCATGAAACCTACAGACATAACAATGACTCTAAACTCATATCTTTCTATAATACTGAATGAAAATGGACTAAATGCACAAAGCAAAAGACAGGGCATCAGAATGGATAAAAAAAAAAAAAACAAGACCCATCTATTTGCTGTCTACAAGAGACTCATTTTAGACCTGAGGACACCTTCAGATTGAAAGTGAGGGGATGGAGAACTATTTATCATACTACTGGAAGTCAAAAGAAAGCTGGAGTAGCCATACTTATATCAGACAAACTAGACTTTAAATTAAAGGCTGTAACAAGAGATGAAGAAGGGCATTATATAATAATTACAGGGTCTATCCATCAGGAAGAGCTAACAATTATAAATGTCTATGCGCCGAATACAGGAGCCCCCAAATATATAAAACAATTACTCACAAACATAAGCAACCTTACTGATAAGAACGTGGTAATTGCAGGAGACTTTAAAACCCCACTTAAAGAAATGGATACATCATCTAGACACATGGTCAATAAAGAAACAAGGCCCCTGAATGATACACTGGATCAGATGGACTTGAGAGATCTATTTAGAACTCTGCATCCCAAAGCAACAGAATATACTTTCTTCTCGAATGCACATGGAACATTCTCCAAGACAGATCACATACTGGGTCACAAAACAGCCCTTCATAAGTATACAAGTATTAAGATCATACCATACATACTTTCAGACCACAATGCTATGAAGCTTGAAATCAAACACAGGAAAAAGTCTGGAAAACCTCCAAAAGCATGGAGGTTAAAGAACACCCTACTGACGAATGAGTGGGTCAACCAGGAAATTGGAGAAGAAATTAAAAAATATATGGAAACAAACGAAAATGAAAATACAACAATCCAAACGCTTTGGGATGCAGCAAAGGCAGTCCTGAGAGGAAAATACATTGCAATCCAGGCCTATCTCAAGAAACAAGAAAAATCCCAAATACAAAACCTAACAGCACACCTAAAGGAAATAGAAGCAGAACAGCAAAGACACCCCAAACCCAGCAGAAGAAGAGAAATAATAAAGATTAGAGCAGAAATAAACAATATAGAATCTAAAAAAAAAAACTGTAGAGCAGATCAATGAAACCAAGAGTTGGTTTTTTGAAAAAATAAGCAGAATTGATACACCTCTAGCCAGGCTTCTCAAAAACAAAAGGAAGATGACCCAAATAGATAAAATCATGAATGAAAATGGAATGATTACAACCATTACCTCATAAATACAAGCAATTATCAGGGAATACTATGAAAAACTATATGCCAACAAACTGGACAACCTGGAAGAAATGGACAAATTCCTAAACACCCACACACTTCCAAAACTCAATCAGGAGGAAATAGAAAGCTTGAACAGACCCATAACCAGCGAAGAAATTGAATCAGTTATCAAAAATCTCCCAAAAAATAAGAGTCCAGGACCAGATGGCTTCCCAGGGGAGTTCTACCAGAAGTTTAAAGCAGAGATAATACCTATCCTTCTCAAGCTATTCCAAGAAATAGAAAGGGAAGGAAAACTTCCAGACATTCTATGAAGCCAGTATTACTTTGATTCCTAAACCAGACAGAGACCCGGTAAAAAAAGAGAACTACAGGCCAATATCCCTGATGAATGTGGATGCAAAAATTCTCAATAAGATACTAGCAAATCGAATTCAAGCATATAAAAAGAAATATTCACCATGATCAAGTGGGATTCATTCCTGGGATGCAGGGCTGGTTCAACATTCACAAATCGATCAATGTGATACATCACATTAATAAAAGAAAAGATAAGAACCATATGATCCTGTCAATCGATGCAGAAAAAGCATTTGACAAAATTCAGCATCCTTTCTTAATAAAAACCCTCAAGAAAGTCAGGATTGAAGGAACATACTTAAACATCATAAAAGCCATTTATGAAAAGCCCACAGCTATCATCATCCTCAATGGGGAAAAATTGAGAGCTTTTTCCCTGAGATCAGGAACACGACATGGATGTCCACTCTCACCGCTGCTGTTTAACATACTGCTGGAAGTTCTAGCATCAGCAATCAGACAACAAAAGGAAATCAAAGGCATCAAAATTGGCAAAGATTAAGTTAAGCTTTCACTTTTTGCAGATGACATGATATTATACATGGAAAATCCGATAGATTCCACTAAAAGTCTGCTAGAACTGATACATGAATTCAGCAAAGTTGCAGGATACAAAATCTATGTACAGAAATCAGTTGCATTCTTATACACTAATAATGAAGCAACAGAAAGACAAATAAAGAAACTGATCCCATTCACAATTGCAACAAGAAGCATAAAATACCTAGGAATAAATCTAACCAAAGATGTAAAAGATCTGTATGCTGAAAACTATAGAAAGCTTATGAAGGAAATTGAAGAAGATATAAAGAAATGGAAAAACATTCCGTGCTCCTGGGTTGGAAGAATAAATATTGTTAAAATGTCAATACTACCCAAAGCTATCTACACATTCAATGCAATCCCAATCAAAATTGCACCAGCATTCTTCTCAAAACTAGAACAGGCAATCCTAAAATTCATATGGAACCACAAAAGGTCCCGAATAGCCAAAGTAATTTTGAAGAAGAAGACCAAAGCAGGAGGTATCACAATCCCAGACTTTAGCCTCTACTACAAAGCTGTACTACAAAGCTGTATCAAGACAGCATGGTATTGGCACAAAAACAGACACATTGACCACTGGAATACAATAGAAACCCCAGAACTAGACCCACAAAAGTATGGCCAACTAATCTTTGACAAAGCAAGAAAGAACATCCAATGGAAAAAAGACAGTCTCTTTAACAAATGGTGCTGGGAGAACTGGACAGCAACATGCAGAAGGTTGAAACTAGACCACTTTCTCACACCATTCACAAAAATAAACTCAAAATGGTTAAATGACCTGAATGTGAGACAGGAAACCATCAAAACCCTAGAGGAGAAAACAGGAAAAGACCTCTCTGACCTCAGCCATAGCAATTTCTTACTTGACACATCCCCAAAGGCAAGGGAATTAAAAGCAAAAATGAACTATTGGGACCTCATGAAGATAAAAAGCTTCTGGACAGCAAAGGAAACCATCAACAAAAGTAAAAGGCAACCAACGAAATGGGAAAATATATTTGCAAATGACATATTGGACAAAGGGCTAGTGTCCCCAAACTGCACACCCGAAAAACAAATAATCCAGTGAAGAAATGGGCAGAAAACATGAATAGACACTTCTCTAAAGAAGACATCCAGATGGCCAGCAGACACATGAAAAGATGCTCAACGTCACTCCTCATCAGGGAATTACAAATCAAAACCACACTCAGATATTACCTCACGCCAGTCAGAGTGGCCAAAATGAACAAATCAGGAGACTATAGATGCTGGAGAGGATGGGGAGAAACAGGAACCCTCTTGCACTGTTGGTGAGAATGCAAACTGGTGCAGCTGCTCTGGAAAACAGTGTGGAGGTTCCTCAAAAAATTAAAAATAGACCTACCCTATGACCCAGCAGTAGTACTGCTAGGAATTTATCCAAGGGATACAGGAGTGCTGATGCATAGGGGCACTTGTACCCCAATGTTTATAGCAGCACTCTCAACAATAGCCAAATTATGGAAAGAGCCTAAATGTCCATCACCTGACGAATGGATAAGGAAATTGTGTTTTATATACGCAATGGAGTACTACATGGCAATGAAAAAGAATGAAATATGGCCCTTTGTAGCAATGTGTATGGAACTGGAGAGTGTTATGCTAAGTGAAATAAGCCATACAGAGAAAGGCAGATACCATATGTGTTCACTCTTGTGTGGATCATGAGAAACTTAACAGGAGCCCATGGGGCAGGGGAAGAAAAAAAATAGAGGTTAGAGTTGGAGAAAGCCAAAGCATAAGAGACTGTTAAAAACTGAGAACAAACTGAGGGTTGATGGGGGGTGGGAGGGAGGGCAGGGTGGGTGATGGGTATTGAGGAGGGCACCTTTTGGGATGAGCACTGGGTGTTGTATGGAAACCAATTTGACAATAAATTTCATATATTAGAAAACAAACAAAATAAATAAAATGAAATAAAAAATAAAATAAAATCAGGAAAGACTGGATTTTGTCTAAAGTTAAAATTGGTAAAGAAGTAGTAGTCACTTAGAATATCCAAGATAGGGGGCGCCTGGGTGGCGCAGTCGATTAAGCGTCCGACTTCAGCCAGGTCACGATCTCGCGGTCCGTGAGTTCGAGCCCCGCGTCAGGCTCTGGGCTGATGGCTCGGAGCCTGGAGCCTGTTTCCGATTCTGTGTCTCCCTCTCTCTCTGCCCCTCCCCCGTTCATGCTCTGTCTCTCTCTGTCCCAAAAATAAATAAAAAACGTTGAAAAAAAAAATTTAAAAAAAAAAAAAAAAAAAAAAGAATATCCAAGATAGGAAGATGTTTGGTCAGTTTTGTAGTTTGGACAGTGGTCATTATTTCTGTTGAGACATGATTATAAATTATTGTTTTGTTGTCAAAATAAATAAATAAATAAATAAATAAATAAATAATCTTCTTAATACATAATGAACAATACTGTTTTTAGCTTCTACAACCTGAGCCCTCAAATCAGACAAGTTCTGAGGAAGACCACAACAACATAATTAGTATCTCTGTCAGATTGCAGAACATACTATGGAGCTAAGCAAACCGTTTACATAATATGTACCAGGTGGCCTATAGGCTATTCTGTTGTTGATAGGATTAATGGCTGGATGGCTTCTGGGGTGGGATGCAGGTTTTTGCTGAAGATGTACAGAGGTGCTTGATGGTCATCAGGGGATGAAAATATGCCAGATAAGAAAAACACTACTATGAATATTTTTTAAATCCCAAGAATTGGGGGCCCTTGTGTGGCTCAGTTGGTTAAGCGTCCAAATCCAGCTCAGGTCATGATCTCATGGTTCATGGGTTCAAGCCCCACATCAGGCTCTATGCTGACAGCTCAGAGCCTAGAATCTGCTTTAGATTCTGTGTCTCCTTCTCTCTCTGATCCTCCCCCACACGTGCTCTTTCTCTGTCTCAAAAATGAATAAGTGTTTTTAAAAAGTATTTTAAAAAAATCCAATAATTGATTTTTCTTTCTCCTGTGACTTAATAGTTCATATCTGCATTATTTCAGCTCTAACCTGGGTGTTGCTATCACCCATAACTAAATAATTTCATTTCTGAGCAGAATAGTTAATGAATTCAAGTGATGATGGCTCTAAATGTACTGAAAGGGAGTATGTAAATATCATCTTTTCATGACATGACCACTTTTTCCCTAGTTTGTTCATGTAATTTCTGAGTCATTGGGCATTGGCTTCCTTCAATGTCCCATTGTGCCATCCAGTTTTTACTTTAATAAATGAAAGGTCTATGGTTGGCTTCAGCCACACCTGACAAACACAAAACTCAGCTGGACTGACTTGTTTTTGAAAGATCAGCCCAGATGAGGTTAAGGCTCAGCATGAGCAAGATAGATCACCTGATCCAGAGGCCAATATGCACTTTGGTTACAAGCCAACTCATATCTGCCAGGCCCTAAAAGTTTGGAAAACCCAGATAAGCTTCCCAAGTTATGAAGGAGATTTTTTTCATTCATTATAGACTAATAACAAAGGACACACCTTTCTGTACTTCTTCCAAAGAAGTTACAAGGTGACCTTAGCTATAACAGTGAACAATCAAACATATATGAAGCAAGGGTATTTACTTGCTTGGTCTGAACCTTAGCAATGGACTCTTCTGATATGAAACTTCAGCCACTAGCTCAACCTAATGGGTCCAGGAGCAAATGAAGTGAGACCCAGATACTGCCTGAAAGTTCATGATGCTAAGAGTTTGGTCTTGTAGAAGAAATAAGTCCTTTAGAGAAAATGCAGCCAAATAGGTCAAGGATTGCACAGATCACAGAGAAGACATGTTTCTGGACCACCAACCAATCATGATCCTGTTTGCTAGAGAAGTCTCTCACCCAGAGCACCTCCCAATCTGATAAACATCAGCTTGAATGTCCAAAACATTGGAAATAGGAGTTAATGTCAAGTTGTTCTGGGATCTTTTGGCCTCCAACCCATTAGGCCAGTTCTCATAGACCTCCTGCTCAGAATCACCCCAGAGTGTTTATTTTTTTTTTACTTTATTTTTTTAATGTTACTTTATTTTATTTTAAAAAGAGGGTGAGCATGTGAGCAGGGGAGAGGGGCAGAGGCAGAGCCAGACAGAATCTTAAGCAGGCTCCACACTCAGTGCAGAGCCTGACACAGGGCTCGATCCCATGACCTTGGGATCATGACCTGAGCCAAAATCAAGAAACAGACATTCAACCATCATAGCCACCCAGGCACCCCTCATCCTAGAATTTTTTAAAAAACAGCCAGAGTGAACCTGAATATCATATTGAGACCAAGTATATTAAACTTACTAAAGCCAGAGTTTGAAATACAAGAATTTCCTCTTACTACACTGGATCAATTGGAAGAAACCAGAGTCTCTGAAACTTTGTCCTTGACTTCCCCTTCTTGTATTAGATTCCAGGCAGGCTGAGGGATTACAGTAGTTTGTCCAGGATGGTTTTCCCAGCCTTGAGAGGCTATTTTCACCTGCTCTGCTGCATCTCTTCTCCCACCCATGCCCTGACCTTCAGCCCTGAGGCCCACAGTGGCCCTAATGGAAAATCTCTCTATGCTATAGTCTAGAAACAATTTCTAAGAGCTGTGCTCAATCTATCCAAGTTAGACTCTAATATTCTAAAAGAAAAATTATTAGTAAAACAAAAAATGACTCAGAAATTCTGTCGTTATGAGTTGAGTCAGAAGCATACCATTCCAAACTGGAGGTTACCCTGACCCTTATCTGTTTCTTGAGTCACCTTGGGCTCCATCTCCAAAATTCCTACCCTGGGCACTGTGACCATCTTCTTGGACTTGCTATGGGTACTAAGTTCCAGCCACCCATTTGAGTCTCTTCATTGCCTTCAAACCTTAAGAGATGGTGAAGGCAAGCCTAGGGAAGAGGCAGGGGGCTCAAGGAGCCCCCAATCCCTGAGGTCACCCAGACCTATCTAGGGCTCTGCACCTGGGTTCTTGAATTTCTTCATGTGGTTCTACTGGGACCAGCCCTGGGATCCTTAATTTTTCCTGAATTGTGACTTAAAGGCCAGTCTTGGAGTTTCCTGAGGAGTGGAGGTGGGGCTCCTCTAAGTTTACAAAAGGGGAGGGGGAGAATGAAGAATCTGTCATCCATGCCTCCCACATGCATAGTTCTATACTCATCAGCACCACAGCCAGAGGGTGGGTGGGCAAGGCAGAGAGAAGGGAAAGTCATTTTTTATCCATTTGACAGATGTCGTGTTAAAATATTGTAGGGGAAGGAGGGCCGTAGGTGGGGGGAGGAGCAGAGAAGGAGATAGGTTGGAACTAATGGTTCTAATGTCATCTTTAAATGTGGCCATCTGCTCTAAGGTGGTGAGAACAGGAACAACATTTAGTTAGGAGCACTTTGACTTGCTCCTATATCTGGAGAACAGAAAGAAAAAAATAAATATATTTCAGTCAATTTAAACACTTTTAAGTCGCTAAGCATGCCCACCCAGGACAAAGCCTTGCAAATGCTTTGAGCCTTTACAAAGAGAATGTAGGGGAGTCCTTACAACACAAAGAGGAAATCTGCATTTAAAGAGACCATCAGAAAGTAGAAGATGGTTTCTAGTGGCTTATTGATTTCCCTCTGCCTGTTGGCTCACAGTGAGAGAAAAGACATTGGTCAAGGCATTAAACAGTAGCTCTGGTCCTTATCAGCAGTAGTTCCTATTGAGGGGTTGGACATGTTTCTCCTAACAAAGTCTAGCACAATCCTGTGCTCTCAGCAGACATGGTAAATAGTGGATGAGCAGACGGCGGCAGCGGCGGTGTTCTATGAGTAGTCACTGGATCAGGCCTTGGGGGACACAAACTGGCTGAGTTGGAGTTGACTTACCTTCAGAGGAATGCATCATCTAAACTTAGGCTGTCTGAGAGGGCACAAGATCAGCATATTCAGACCCACCCTCAGGGCCTAGGAGGGATGGCTTTGGGTCTTTGTCCCAATGGAAAAGTGGTTGTGCTTGTAACAACAGAACTTCAAGTAGGTCAGCCAGCCTTCTGTAAGACAGCTTCTGCCTGTCTGGGCTAGGTGAAGGAGGTGGGGGTGGAGAAGGGAAGGCCCAGGGCAACTGACTGAGGGACAAAGCATCCAGTGTGATGCTAGAACTTGAACATAATCTTGACTCTGTCTCAGGTTCAAGAGCCTGGCAGTGGATTCTTATGCTCAGGGAAGATCTGGATTGGAGATTCTCAAGAACCAGCACACCTAGTTCAGCCTAACAATTTACAGATAAGAAAACTGAGGTTCCAGTGAAGAGGTTACCTAACATCTAAAGCTAGTCAGCAGCAGAGCCAAAATTAGAAACCAAGCCTACAGTATTTTAGAAAGATGGTTGTTAATTGTTTTTGGTTAAAAAACATCAATTGGTTAAAAAATTAATATCTACCCCAGTATCTAAATACTAATGTAGTATTAATGTAGTATGTGTTTTATAAACATTTACACAAAAATGGAAATTAATTGATAATGAGATTAGCAATTTAACATATAAAGAACTTCCAGTGTTTCCTCCCTGAGCTTCACTTTGGAGATCACTGTTTTAGATATTTTCTGGTACTCTTTCCTCCCTCTGCTCTACAGATATCATCCCTTCAGTACTACAACCAGCACTGCCTCTCCTATCCCTCAGGACCCCAGACAAGTCTGACCCTGGAAATTAAGAACACCTCACTATGAAGGCTAAATGCAGACATTACCAGAATATCTCTCATCACCGAACGTCTTTGCTAAAGAATCTGAAATTCAAATTCACACTAAAATGCAAAGTGCAAAAAAAAAAACAACAAAAAACAAAAAACAATGGGATGGGAAGAAGAGACTCCAGGCCCGGCTTAGTTACTGATTTGTGGTATGAACTTGGGCAGATCTAGCTCCTCTCTGAGCTAGTTGAACTGGGTTATCTCAAATGGAAAGTTGGGGTCACTTTTGAAAGATGCTGCTGCCTTGCTTCTAAAAGCAGGTTTTGACAAGAGACAGAGGGGGAGTTAAAGGGGACAGAGGAGAGGCAAAGAAAACATGGAAACAAGGAAGTCAGAAGAGGTATGTAGTCTGATAAAAAAATGTCAAAAGACAAAACTTGACTATTTCAAATTTTTGCCATGGGCTACATACACCCAAAATAGAATTCCAGTCCAAGGATGGCATTTAGGTTCCACTGCCAGAAGAAAGGGCACTGCCTTCTCCACCCAGTTCAGGACACTGGGTTCAAGCCATTCAAGGTAGTTCCATGTTCTTAGCACATTACAGTTTCTAAGTTGCTTTCACATTCATGAGCTCACTGAATGAAGCTAAGTTGCTTTCACATTCATGATCTCCCAGAAACTCTGGAAGATAAGCCAAGTAGGAATAAGACCTTACATTTTAAAAATGAGAAAATAGGCTTGGACAAAGGAAGTCACTCAGTTATCCCAGGAGCAGAGGCCAGAAGAGAACTCAGATCTTCTGACTCATAGTCCAATGTTTTTCTTCTAATAATAAAAAAGATGGCTAACATTTACTGAGTGCATACTATATGTCAAAGGCAAATCTAAGTTTTTACATATACTAACTTATTTGATCCCCATTTTAAAAATGAAGAAACCAAGGTTCAAAGAGTTGAAGTGATTGCTGAAGGTCACACAGCTAGAACCAAAACCCAAATAGTTTCACTCTAGAACCAGTGATCTTAACCTCTGCTCTCCATAGCACATCCTCATGCCCCACAGGTTCAAAGAACCTCCAAAGTATAGCAAGGCATAGAACAGTGGGTATATAACCATTAAAAAAAGAAAAATTAGGGGCGTCTGGATGGCTCAGTCGGTTAAGCGTCCAACTTCGGCCCAGGTCATGATCTCACAGTTCATGAGTTCGAGCCCCGCGTCAGGTTCTGTACTGACAGCTTGTCACCTGGAGCCTGTTTCGGATTCTGTGTGTGTGTGTCTCTCTTTCTCTGCCCCTCCCCAGCTCATGCTCACACTCTGTCTCTGTCAAAAATAAATAAACTTAAAAAAAAATGAATATATCCATATATATTTATATATCCATAGAACATTTCTCTGGAAGGACCCACTGGTGACCTCTGCAGAGGCAGCCACGTGGCTGGAAGGGAGCAGCAGGAGGGAGATTTTTCACTGTGCATCCTCTTATATCATTTAGATTTTGACCATGTGGATGTATTTCCTATTAAAAAATAAAATAATTTTAAAATAAGGTGTCTAGGGTCAAGGGAGCTGGGGAAACTGTGTGGCTGCTTCTTGGCAGGGCTTCAGCAGCTAACTCTTCCCTATACACTCTTTGGGCTCTCAAACTTGAAGAACAGAAGGTGTCTCTCTCCTTTTTTCCTCCAGTTTCCCCACTCCAGAAACTGTCTAACCCTCCAGACAGGGAAGTACCATAGTCATCCTGCAGATTTTAGCAGCACAAATGAAAAACACTTTCATTTAGGCTCCCACAGCCTATTAGAGGCCATAGGAAAGTAACATATTCACAGCAGGATAGCTGAAGAAAGACATAAAAGGCCATCTTCCCTGATGCCTAGCACCCAAGGCATGACTTCCACAGATTATTTCATCGCCTTCCTGTTACCACTCAGTTTCAATGTATCTCTCCTAGGTTCAGAAAGGCAAAAATATACAAGGTAGAAGGCCTCCTAGAAAATCTGGCCCAGCGTAAGAGTCTATAATATACAAGGAAGAACACATTAAGTGAGAAAAAGTCAGCCCAGCTGAAATTTAATGTCCACATCAAGGCCAGGTGAGAATCAGCCAAGATGGTCTCAAGGGACTCTCCCAGCTTTGGTTCTTGAATAACCACTATCTTATCCTTCAAGAGTTGGCAAAATACTCCACAGACTAAGGCCCTCAAATATTATATTCTTAGATACATTTCTACCTAAACACTTATGCAGGTCAGCCATACAAAGCTTCTGTACCCTGGAAGCTATGATGAGGTGGGGGTTGATCAAGTGCCTTCAGGGACCTCTCTCTGAAGTAGCTTAAATGGGCAGCACAATTCCCTATCACAACAGTTTAGCATCTTCTCCAACGCTGCACTGCTTCCAACATGCAGGATACCAGTAGGACTTAAGCTGCTGTAGAAGGGATGAAAGATCAGTGAATGTGCCTCTCAGGGACAAGCAGGATACTTCTGGTGAAGGCCAGGCCCCAGATAGCCCCCCTTCCTTGTTCTGTGTCAGAAACAAATCAAGTTTTTAAATTATGTTAACTTAAGCTGCCATGGGCAGCTTTCTTTAGCACTGGATTTCTGGCTGGTAGCTTGGAACTACATATAGAAAGAACACTAAACAGAGTCTGAAGGCATGGATCCACCACTGCCTAATTATATAGCCTCAGGCTGGTCTCTCCCTCCACTGTGCTTCAGTATCCACATCTGTAAAATGGAGACAATACTGTCCTTAAAGGAAGGATAGGGGAAAGGAGTGAGAACTAAAATGAAAACAAGCTCCTGAATTACCTCTAAACTACCTGTAATAATGACCTGGATGAACTCTTAAGAATCCAAACAGCAGCAAAACATGTTCAACATTTTATAAGACACATTTCACATCCTTTGCCATGATGAATTCTTGTATCCAACAATCCTGAGATTTATAGTTAAGCCCACTTTACAGATTAAAAAAACAGGCTTGGAAGACCTTTGGCCACAATGTATAATGGCAAGAAGAAATCTGAACTTGAGCCTATGTAGTCTAGTTCCTGACCCATCCCCTTCAACAAAGCAGGTGAAATAGTCCTGAGCACAAAATGGAATAAGGCACTCTCTTGGGGTCAGCATTCCAGGTTGCTTCCTCTGGCAGATGGCAGGTATAGGTGGTCTGACTTTGCTTTTCCTAGATTAGGAAGAAGTCCTTGCTCCTGATGTCCTCCACTTTTCCTTGCTGCCTAGGGTTCTGAGGAGGCAAAACTGTATAATGTTGCAAACCTGTTTTCTGAGAAAGGATTGACCTAGCACTGAAAAAAATCTGTAAGGTTGAGGGTGACCCCAGTATGACTTTGATCAACCTGACACCATGAGGTTTCCTCTCCCTCACCCCCTTTTCTTTCTATGGCTACTGTGATAGGAGTCAGGCCTGGTTGTTGATGGGCATTGAAAGTAGCTTATGGATGGAAGTACAGATTCATGGGTGAAGAATTAGTACGTCTGCAAAGCATTTTCTCAACTTTTAGTCTGAGTTCTTGCCAGCATCTGAGGGATATACTGGCTATTTTGCCTACAGACCAAAGAAGACCCAGACAGAGGAGGGAACCCTGACTGAGGTACACCCTAAGTTTCAAAACAGTGACTGGAATTCATGTTTCTTGATCTCAAATGCAAAGTTGAGAAACAAGCATAGGCCTGTCATAGTCAAGAGTATCCCACTCAGGGTAAGGTTGCTGCTGCAGGGCAGACCTGGCACACTCTAGCTACCTGTCTCTCTGCTTAATACCTTCAATCAACACTGAGTCTAGGGTTCTCTCCTTCCAGCTCCAGCCTTTGGTTACTAAAGGCCAGAAAGGCCTCCCTAGGACATCCCGACCTGATTTCCAGGTTGAGAAATTCTAAAAATAGCAGGTCCTCATTAGTGGGGCCAGATGGCTCGAGCTGTTGTGCCTAGGGGCAGGGTTGTGGTCATTAAGAATGTGGCTATTGAAGTGGCCTGAGGTGATCTCTAAAAATGGTTCCTATTCACTTGACCCAGAAAATCCTACAAAATCATGCAAAGCAAGAGGTTCAAATCTTCATGGTTACTTCAAGAACACACATGAAACTGCCCAGGCCATCAAGAGTATGCATATGTGAAATGCCACTAAGTATGTGAATGATGTCACTTTGCAGAAACAATGTGTGCCATTCCATTGCTACAATGGTGAAGTAGGTAAGTGTGTCCAGGACAAATAGTGCAATGGGACACAGGGCCAGTGGCCCAAAAAGAGTGCTGAATCTTTACTTCACATGCTGAAAACTGCAGAGAGTAATGCTGAACTTAAGGGTTTAGATGCAGATTCTCTGGTCATTGAACACACCCAGGTGAACAAAGTCCCCAAGATGCAGCATAGAACTTACAGGGCTCACAGTTGGACTAACCCATAAATGAGCTCTCCCTGCCACATCAAGATTATCCTTACTGAAAAAGAGCAGATTGTTCCTAAACCAGAAGAGGAGGTTGCACAGAAGAAAAAGATATCCCAAGAGAAACTGAAGAAACAAAAATTTATATCCCAGGAGTAAATTCTGCATAAAATGCAAATAAAAGTTTTTTTTTAAAGAAGAAGAAAATGGCTGTTCTCTCTACCCACCACTGACCCAGAAGAGGCTGGGTCTTACACATCCTGCTACTTCCCCTCACATCCTCCCACATACAATTTAGATATACTTGCTGGGGTCCAAGTTGTTACTTCGTTCCCAAGAAAAATGAACTGTAATATTCAGTTACTTTAGGTTGTCTAGGACATCCTTTCACAATCATATCATTCCATAATTGTTTGGAAGTGGATTGGTGGATGGAGGAGCAGGTTCAAGCTTTCTGCGCTGATTAGTGCCAATTTATCTTCTCCATTCTTCTCCATCTGCCTATTAACACAACATCTGAGGGCTCAGCTGCAAATTTTGTTTGCATTGAAGAGACTGCTATAACACATGCCATCTTGAGTATCCATTTTATCCTTGAGCTCACTGCTCTCTGAAGTCTGATTTCATGGATAAAGGAAGGGAGGGCCAGAGCAAACTGATAAAGGCCCACCAGGTGGGGCCAGCACTGGGATGTGCCCACTTGGAAAGTTGGGACAACTAGTTGGTTCTAAGGGTAGCATGTGTTCTGGATCAGAGTGTGCCCCATAGGGGTGTATGGGGCATGTGAGTGTGCCCCATAGGTGTGTTAAAATGTATCTCATCAGGGGAGGGTGATTCATGCAGGTAAGTTCTTTAAAGTATGTATTTTAGGGATAGGAGTGTATTTTCTGGGGGTAGGAGTATATCTGAACATGCATCTCAGTGTGCCCTATGTGTATTTGGGTGTGTGGTCATACCTTATATGCATGCACGTGTGTCCACACATACAAATTTGCATAAGCATGCATCATATGTGCCTTTGTGGGTATACCCTGCCCGTACAGAGTAAGTCCAAATGTGAGTGTACCTCATGATAAACTGAATGTGTGTGTTCCAAGTGTGTCAATGTGAAAGTGTACTCCACACTTGTATCCCATGTGTATCCCAAATGTACCTCACAAAAAGAAAACCTCCAAACTGAACATGAAAGGCAAAAGAATCTAGGGCTACCCTTCATGCATCCCTGGATGATATGATATTTGAGTGGACATACCATATGTCAAAATAGATGTATCTGAAATGTCAATCAGTAGTTCAATACCAACCTAGCCAGAATTATCTAGTGGCATCTGCCTGGTTTTATCTGCTATTGACTAACTTTTATAACAAGACCTAGACAGAAACAAAGTGCAGAAGGAATCTTTAGAACAATATCACTGCCAAAGGCCACTTGGTTGGTTGGTTGGTGAATTGATAACAGTTAACTCTACATTCTAAGCTCTTCCTTGCACACCACTGCTTTTAAGAAGCAGCACTGATCTGAGTCAATCAGAGCAATTCTATGAGTCAATTTCCTTAGCCCTAAAATGGGGAATAATCCTGGCCTTGCTCACCTCATAGGGTTGTGGAGAAAAGGCCAATGTGGCCAATGTGGCCAATGTGTGTATAGAAAACCATACAATAGTCCTTATCTTCTAGCTCTGCCCCCCAAGAAATGAGAATTTTCCAAACAAAATGATACAGACAAAGGCGAAGAGTGTTGATTTGTTCTAAGTAGGTCATTTGTTAGGAGCCTGCAGTTTCCAACACAACTCCTAATTGTATCATGAAAACCCAGTGATGCTCATCACAAATCCTAGCCAAGGACCTGGGGGCCAAGAATTGATTTTTAATTGCCAGGTGCCTCGATGGTTCTGGCTTGATGGACTTTAGAAGGCACTAAATAAAAACACAATTCTGGCTTTCTGCCAAGCTCCTCTTTTAGCTTTGCAGGAGACAGGGAGAGAGAAAGCTAGTCTGCTATTCATAGCAATATGTATGTGGCTGGGTGGGAGAGATGGAGCTGAGGGTAAGTAAAAGAAAGCCTCCTATAGAAAAAAATCCAGCTTTCCACCAAGGATCCAAGACATGGGCCAGGTCACAGAACTTTTATACTTTTAATGGAGAGAAGTAAAAGAGTCCTTCATGCTGTGACTGAGAAATAAGGCACAAAGACAATGATATTTGTTCAAGATCACCCAGTGACTGAGTTCATATTTGCAGCCCCTCTTAAGTCATGTGTATGTCTTTCATTAACAAAACCTTTACAAAGGGCCTACTGAGTGTCACTTCCCTCCATTATAACAGTCACACTGATATTTCTGCCTCAGAGAGTTCTCAGGGATTTACACCCCAATTAACAGAAAAGAAAACGAATTCAGAGAGGCTAAGTACCTTGCCCAAGGTCACAAAACTAAAAAATGACAGATTACTAGTTCAGTGACCATTTGCTTCCCATCATACTACACAGGTTTCCTTCACCATCTGTGAAAATCAAAAGCAGCTTGCAAGCCACAGGTCCAGGAACTCACATCCTTGCTAGGCAATGTTCTAGTTCCAGTACTACTACAAACATACTGTGCTTCCTTGAGTGAGTCCTTTCTCTTTCTAAGCCTTCTAAGCCTAGTTTTCCAGCTTCCACAATGAATTAGATTCAGAATAGCTGTAATACCCTTTTCTAGAAGATACAGCCATTAAATGGCACTATAACTTCCAGAGCTTGAGCCCAGATCAGATGTTATATGACAATGACTCTTTGAGTCTCATTTTTCTCATCTGTAAAATGATATTTCCTGTCCTTACTACTTCACAGGACTACAGAAAACATCAAGTGAGATAATTTGTAAAATCCCTAAAAAGTGTAAGACAGTGTTGATTCTTGACAATCAAGAATCAAGCAAGCATTACTAGCCCCAGTTGCCTTTCTCTAAATCTAAGTACAGAAAGTGTCTATGTGCATTTTGTCCAATAAATCTTCCTGAGTCCTCCTGTGCAGTTCAACCTTGATTCTCAAGACAAGCAGTTCATTTGGTTGCAAGGTCTAAGGGAAATTAATAAATCCCTCCACTCCCTTTGGGCCCTAACCACAAAACAGTCTCATAGTTTTGCCTTTGTTCTGAGCCCCCCCCCCCGCCCACTATACTAGGTCTACCACAGCCTCTCCTAGGGTCACCTGGCTCCCCATTGCCTGCCTCTTTCCCAATGTCAAAGCAGCCACTACTGCCCAGACCTCCTGCCAACCAGCAGGGTTCACAAAGGGAGGAGGAAGGAAGAGAGTGGGCAGAGGAGAGGCTGTGGGAGGTATAGCTAAAAGTAGCTGCTGTCTTTAGGCACCACATTCTGAGGGGGTGGGGGTGGGCACTTAGCACATTCTTCCTGCAGCCAGCTGGGCATGGAGGTGCATGGCTCCCCCTCCTCTAATGAAGGCAGGCAGGCAGAGTTCAGAGCTTCCAGAACCATTCCCAGAGCTGTTTATGCATATGCAGTGCTGGCCTCTTCTGGACCCTGAGGGTGGATGTTTGCACAGCACAGGGCTGCATCCAGGGCTCCCTCCCTCAGAAGAACTAATGTAGTCTGCATTGCAGGAGATTCTATGATTTCCTATCCCTCACCTCACTGCCTGGCACCCCAAGAACTACTGACAGGCCTGCTCCCCTCCAGGAGGTTACATAATACTACTGTTCTCCCAGTTTCTCTATCAACTTGCTTTCTCCAGCCAAACTCGAGAGTGCATTCAGGTCTCTGATCTAGCCAAAGGAGCACTGAGCCAGCACCCCATAGCAGAGGTAGCAGGTTACAGAACATAAAGTCCTGATTTGAGGACTCAGGATCCCAGGCCCATCATTGAAACCTTGGACAAGTCCCTTTTCCCTTCAGTGACTTAGTTTTCTCACTTGTAAAATAGGAATGCATGCTATAGATCTCCAAGGTATTCTTATCTCTGTCCCTTTGTGATTCTCTGTGAATCCTGCCCACTTAAGTGAAAGAATTACCTGCCCTACCTAAGTTTGTCCTATCTTCTAAGCAGTCTGTCTGAGCTGGGCAGAGCCATTCCCACTGTCCTAATCCCAATTTCCCTAATAAGTAAGGTCTACTCTGGCAAGATTCTAGACTCTGTCCTCCACCTCTGTCCTAGGCCCATTTCAACCAAACTAGTTCTGCTTTTTCCTGTTCTATATAGAAGCTTCTGGCTCAGATTTCACTTGAAAATATGGTTCTTCTATTGAATTCACTCCTCATTTTAATGACATGGGAACTGAGGCCTAGTGGGGAATGGCCTTTATCCCCTGGTGGGAAAGTGGCAGCAAGGTAGGAACAGAGCCATGGCTTGCTTCCAGGGGTCCCAAGACAATTTCCAGTGTTTTTATTTCCTACTGAAGGTATGCCTTCCATATAGTGTCTCTGCTATGCATAAACAACTTTCCTTCTTCTCTGATACCAACTCTTGACTTTGATGCTCAAAGACCAAATGGCCAATTCTTGCCAAGGGAAACTAGCACAGAAGAATGATAAGGGCAAGAAAGAGCTGACCTCAAACACACCCTTAATGTTTCCTTTTCCTCCAGGTTGCCCCTTCACTCCTTTCTTCTAAGTTTCCTCATGAGTTTTGCTCTATGTCAGTGGAACCCCTTCAGTTCTGAGTCATGACCACATTCTGACCACAGAGCCCACTATGCAGGACACACTGGAAGAACTACAGGATATAGTGTCGAGAGGCCTGGTTTCTAGGTCAGGAACTACCACTTCCTGAACTGTGTGTCCTTGAGTGAGTCACTTAATCTCTCTATGCTTCAGTTTCCTCAACTACTTCCAGGTTTTAAAAGGAGCCAATGACAATGAGAAAGAATGAAATATGGCCTTTTATATCAACATGGATGGAACTGAAGAGTGTTATGCTAAGTGAAATAAGTCATACAGAGAAAGACAAGATACCATATGTTTTCACTCTTATGTGGATCCTGAGAAACTTAACAGAAAACCATGGGGGAGGGGAAGGGAAAAAAAAGTTAGAGAGGGAGGGAGCCAAACCATAAGAGGCTCTTAAAAACTGGGAATAAACTGAGGGTTGATGGGGGGTGAGAGGGAGGGTAAAGTGGGTGATGGGCATTGAGGAGGGCACCTGTTGGGATGAGCACTGGGTGTTGTATGGAAACCAATCTGACAATAAATTTCATATTAAAAAAATAAAAGGAGCCAATGAAATGACTAGAGAACTTTTTCCAAATTCTTATTAACAGTAGTAGTATTAACTAAATAAATGGCTACTTAAAATACCACAGGAAGGGGCTCTGGGCTGTCAAAGTAGCCACACCCTTTCCTCCTTTCCCAGACAGACCTACGAGGCTGATATTTTATCTATAAGAGGCAATTCTCAATTATCCATGCAACATGTCTTTTCAAAGACTGCTAAATCTCAAACTGGAATCTTTCTGCCACTCAGTTCACTGTTGGGCTCTCTTCCCTGCTGGCAGCCACTGTGTGCTCAATGAATACAACCTTTTAGAAGAAACCTAAGCCAAATATAATTAGGAAAGCAGATCCATTACCCCCACCCCAAATCACCCTATGTATTCCAAATCAGCTAAAAGGTATCTTTTGGATTACCTGCTGGTTTTGAATAATAATATCCTTAATCATTTTGATCATTTTTGTTAATCACAAAGTAAGCACACATCATTAGCCAGAAGAAATCTTTGAAGCTATCTAATCCTCCTATCCTATCTTGCAGATGAGGAATCCAAATTTCAAAGGGGAGAAGTAATTTACCCAAGGTCACACAGCAAAGGAACAGAATCTTCCCTACTATTACAGCAAATGCACAAGGACTCTTTTTTCCTGAAGGGTTCAAACCATCTCACAGCTGATAATTTTAAATCTAAATAGGTCCCCAGACTACTCACTCTCTAGGGTTGAGTCCTTTTTAGAGTGGGCACAAGCCCCTCAAATTCATCAAGGCCCCCACAATCCTAGAATAAAATCTCACCATCTGTGAAGCCTGCCTATTCATGTGTGCAATAAGCTAGATTCAGGCTGAGCTGACATTTCCTTTTAACATAGCAGTCATTATCATCCCTGGCTGAACATTACTGTTACCTCAAGGAGCTTTTAAAAAAATATTGATGCCATGGCCACCAGATCTCCAAAGATTCTGGGAATTGTTGTTAGTTTTGTTAACTTCTAAGGTGATTCCAATGTGTGTCTAGGGCTGAGAACCACTGGTTAATAAAACAATTCAGCCAACCAAGGCAAACATGCACAAAGATGTTCCCAAACTTTCTCAAAACCAAATATATTGTTTTAAAGCTACATCTACGATGCCCTGTTTTTCCAAAAAGGGGAAAAGAAAAGTGATGGTACACAAAATCTACAGTTGTGGCACTGGCCCTCAGAAAATCCTGGACCTAGTTAAGAAACATATAGTTTATGGGTACTGAAAGAAAATAGGGAATTCTGGAGCCTGAAATAGGATTTACCAGGATTAAGATGCCAAGTGACTCATACTCCTTTCTCTGATGAGGTCATTGGCTTGGTAGATGATTGACAGAAACCTAGAATACATCTTGATTTCTACAAAGCATACAAATCTATCATGACACGTTATCCTCATTAACATGTTGGTAATATAAATGAGGGTAGAGCCCAATGTATTCTGCACTGGTTGACCAGATATATACAAAAGTTAATGGGCTGTAATTCCAAGAAGGGGCTCTGGTGAGATTACCCCCATCATATTGAATATTTCTTTGAATCAATAATTTGGATAATACTTATTCAATTTCCAAATGATGCAATGATAAAATAAACTGTTAGTCTATTTCATGACATAAAGAAAAAAAAATTTAAACCCCTCCCCAAAAGCAAGAATAGACCAACCAAGGGAAATAAAGTTTAACTGATGCAATGTTAGAAGAGACTGCTAATTTGTTGCACAGTATAAAGAAAAAATTTTTTAAACCCATAAAAAGCTAGAACGGACTAACCAAACAAAATAAAATTTAATGAATTTGGTTCAAAAAAGCCTCAAAGAACCAATTTCACAACAGAGTAGAAGACTGGACTAGACAGCAAAGCATTTGAGCTTACAATCCCAAAAGGTAGTACAATGGTTCCTAACGCTGGCTACACATTTGAATTACCTTAGGGAGCCTTAAATTTGAAATTTAAAGGGAAAAAAAAGCTGTCAAGGACCTATCCAATTAAATTAGAATCTCTCAGAGTGGGGACCTGGCATGGATATTTAGGAACTCCCCAACTGATCTGAATGTTCAGGGAGGGTTGAGAACCAGTAGAATGCTACATTAGATATTTCACAGATAGATCAAAGTCCCTTTGTACTTCATCCTCATCAAGTGGCATCTGGAGTAGCATAATCAGTTCTGAGCAGCACATTTTAAAAGGAATATAGAAAAATAAGAGTACTTTGAAAGGAAGGACAATTGTATGAAAACGGCAGTTCCTTCAAAACATTTTGTATTTTAGTCTTCACCAATTCACACTGCCTTTCTCCTTAAAGATCCCAAATATTAAGTTTTCATAAGACTAAAGGAAACCCTTTGATGTATATTCAAGATAAAAAGTCAGTATATTATTTAATAAGGAATTCTGTGCAAAATTGCTGTAAAAATGAAAGGTACGAAAAAGTACTAAAAATGTAAGCAAGCAAACTTAAGGAAGCTATATGACTTCAGGAATGACTCACACACCTCCCTCTTTACCTGACTTCATTCAGCTTCACACTAGCTGGAAATGATCAACTCCAACTCTCCCCACTCTCCATTTGAAAGGCAGACCCACGTCCATCTCACCAATGTCTCTGACCTTTACTTACCTCATCTGTAACACAGGGAAAAACAATCATCTCTACCCACTGCACAACGCTGATGTAATGCACAAAATTAGAAAATATGTAAAATTACTTTGTAAACTCCATAGGCCATGAACTGACAAGGGGACACTAGTAACTGTCATTACTGGACTGTATCCCAAGTCTTCTCTATCTTCTAGGCCTTTACCCCTTAATAGTTTTTCTACTTTGTGCTTTGGAGCCAGGGCAAAGCACAGTTAACTAAATACTCTTGAGAGTTAGACCCACCTAATGACAGGAGACACTCTAGGCAGATATCAGAAGAGCTAAGGTTTGATCAAGGATTCTTAGAAAATCAGAGCCTCAGTTGGACTTAGAAGAAGTTGCAGAGTTACAAATAAGAGCTAGAGAATATAAGATTCCCCACCTCTATCCCACTTCTTGAGGCAAAGCTAATGTGGGGCTGGATCCAGATGCTTTGTGTGAGATCTTCTGAGAAGGTGGTTATTTTGGAAGAATAGGTTCAAGTCCCAATCATGTGTTCATCCAGAAAAACACTCCACAGGCCAAAGGGAGCAGAGGCCAAGATAACAGACAAGGCTGGAAGGACATGCTTTAGCACCATCATTGCAACTGTGAGATTGTGCCCTCTAGTCAGAGCCAAGTGCTCTCAATCTGGGCCTCACCACAGGGCAGAAGAGTACCTCACTCACAGGTTCACTGGAATCTCTCAGCTCCCTAAACACTTAATCACCACACAAGTGAATGAGAAAATCAGCCAAGGCCCAAGACCTGTTCACCAGCCCCACAATCAAAATGGTCTTCCTATTTGCCCAGCCTTCCATTTAGAAACTATTCAGAGACCAACAACCTAGAAACAAAACTCCCCAAACTCCACATTACAGCCAAGTTGGGCATTTTCCTAAGCCACAGACAAAATTGGGGCATACTACACAAATAGATGCTACAGGTTCTGGCAGGGGCTGTCTCAATGGGGGAAAGGCACTGCTCAGTTTGTTCCTACCACACTATCCCTCCACCTCCTCCCTGAATCAGGCAAAAGTCAGAGTGGAAAAAAAAATATTTTTCAGGGCCTACAGACTTCCTTGCACTGAAATCTGGGCTGTGAAATGACTCAGTTAATCTTAAGAAGGCATTTGGAAGAAAGGAGAAAGGAATTTGAACCCAGGAGCTTTCCAATAAACAGTCCCCATGGCTAAAAGTCGGCTAGGCTCTGTATGCCTTCTGTGGACGTGTTTTCTAGGCATTTGCAGGCAATGAGGATCTTGTTCTTTTTTTGTCCACTTCCCCAAAAGCATCTCTCTAAGTCTTGCTGGGCTCCAGCTCCCATTTTCTAGAGGCCTTTGTGCCTGGACCTTTAAAGGGTGGGCTCTGGAGCTCAGCAGGAACTGAGTAATGCAGGAGGTTGCTAGGATACTGGTAAAGGGCTGTTCCAGAATCCCCTGGTGGGGAGCTGGAGGGGAAAATTTCTGAGCTAGAATTTTGTCCATCCTAAGAACAAAATCCTATCCTCTACCCAATGCAGTCAGAGAGGAAGAAAGGGAACTAGAAACTTAGTTGGGAAAAGATGGGATAAATCAGAGAGGAAAAGCCCTCTTCTCTTCCATCTCCCCTTCCACAGTAGGAATGGGGGCAGAGTAGATGAGGCTATATCAGAGGGGAGAGTAAATGGAGAAGGGAGAAGATGAAGAGACAGAAGAGGGATGGTAAAAAAGTAAAAATGCAGAGGGTTCCGCTCTTCTGGGCTGCATTTTTCATATTCTCCCACTCTTCTCTTTTTGCATATCCTCACAAGTCTGAAGGAGAAATGCCAAACCTTTAGGATTCACACAAGTAAAAAGCCACACTGCCAACTTTGGTTCTCTACTTCCCAAACTCCCTTTTAGCTGCTCTTGGGTGGCCTGCCATCTGGCTAGCAACATCCCCTTACTTGCCTAGAGATAAGTTAATTTGAAAAATGCTTACCCATTTTGTCAACTAAATTACTGATGGAAATACCCCTTTAGCCTGAGGGGTTGTGAAGTAGCAGGAGTGGTAGGGGAAATACCCATCCAGTCTGGCACCAGTCAAATCTTTACAGGCCCTAGCACAAGGAGCCCATTCAGAACTGTGGAACACTCAATGCATGCCCTGCTGTTTTTCCTCATTCCTAGCACAACCAACCCCCAGCAACATTCAAGAATGTACATCCTCTCCCCTACACACACACACACACACACACACAGAATGGTGTGCATACACACCACAAACATACTGTCACACACCCTACACACATACATTCCCAAAGGTTCTCTGCCAAGGGTCTGTCAGGCACTCAGAGGTGAAAGTTGTGGCATTTCATAACACTATTTTGTCACAAACCTGGCTCAAAGACTAGACTTACAGAACTCTTCTCACCTTAAAGGGTGGGGGGAAGCAAAAAGCATTCCATTGCTGTAATCCAGTTTTCTTCCCACACAGCTAGGTAAAAAAATCTCTTAGGTAAAACTTAAGTTTCACCAGATACCAGCAATAAGGTATTTCCTCCCTCCACCCCATCACCCATTGCTTAACATTTCATTTTTCTTTTCACTTGTCTTTCCAGTTGATCGTCCTCTGATTTCAAGTGCATATGGGCACCCAAAATCACAAAACGCAATAACTTGGAGGTTACCTAATCCAACCATCCCCAAAAGCCAATGTTACAGGGAACCCCAAACACATTGAGAAGGAAAAAAAATTCCCAAGGTCAAATAACTGCTCAACAGACAGAACTCAAGTCTGTAGCTGCCCAGCCTGGAGATTTTCCTGTCCAATGTGTCTCAAAACAAAGTGTCCAGCCAAAATATAAGCTTACTTTAGATAATACCACTAGAACTAAGGATGTGTGTGTGGTGGTGGTGGGGGGGTGACGCTCACAAGATTCTCTTTGCAAAGAAACAAGTTCAGGTCAATCCAGACCCCCCCAAAAAAAGGGACCGAAAAGTAAATAAGAATTAATACCACCAAACTTCCCAGATCACGCTTATACTATGGTACCAACAGAATTAAAAACAAAAACAAAAACAAACAAACAAACAAACAAACAAAAAAAAAAAAAAAAAACCTTTTACCCAGATCAAGCCAATAGCACACCCTGAGGCTCAAAACCTCTTCGGAGGACATTAAATAATACTTTCTGGGTTCTGAGGTCAGGGCAATTTCGAGAGCCCCCTTCACAGCCCCTTTCCCTTCATAGTCATTTCCAAAAATATTGAACAACAGGATATGGAACCTGACAGCACAATGGCAGCAGTTTCGTACATCACACAGGAGTAGTCGCCCACATGGGTACAGGGGGAACATGCATGTATACTGTATGTGCCCTGATTCATTGCTACATGGGCCAGAAATGGCACTATTTCAAGTCAGGTAAACACAGAATGAGGAATACCTGCCAATCAGTGGGTGGAAGTGGAGAGAAAAAAAATATGCACATTGGCATCACAGACAATTTTTTCCTGGCTTTTCCATAGGTGTTCTCAGTGGAAAGAGAAATATAAAATAATAACAATAGCAATAATAACTACAACCACCACCATCTGACAGAAATGCAAATATATGTCAAAATTGAATGTTACTTGTAGTTCATGCCTTCCCCAGCTCTCATCCCATTCCATCCAGACTTTTTTGGAGGGGGAGGGTGCTCAAAACTCTCAATTTAGCATGATACATACTTTCATTTTGTTATGGAAATCTTTCAATTAGCGAGACCTCTGATCTTAAAGAACAAGGAAGCAAACAAAAACCATCACTTTCTCATTAGCACTAGCAAGTTCTATTTAAAATGTAGTTCAAGAACATCATGTAAATGAGAATATCCAAAAGAGGCATATACAAATACCATTATTCCCAGGGTGGGTAAAGACCTGGCTTTTGTTGTTTTTCAGAGGACACGCAGAAAAAAATCCACAAACTCAAATCCAATGGTACAATCTTCTCTGGGAAAAGGAAGCTAAACAGCTCTTATCAAGGTCTTCTCTTGCCAATTCATAAAGATCAGAGAAGGCTTTTATGTCTCAGTCCATGATTCCAAAGAAATTGACATTAAATGTTTTAATAAATGCTTTAAAGGTGGCTTCTTTCCAGACTGTAAACTGTGATCCCTGAACAGCAAATTGAGAGTCAAATGACACAGTCACCAACTGCCAGCTCACTGCACCCCACCGCATCACTTCTCAAATTCTCACTTCTCATTAGAGACTAAAGAATCATTTTCCTTAAATTCATTCCTTGTATCGATTTTTTTCCCTCTAAACATCCAGCACAGGGCTGTCTTTCCTAAGATGTCAAAAATCCATCACGCTCTTCCCACACCCCCCTTTCTCCACAAACAAACCCAAATTCACTCCTGATGGCAGGAGAAAATTTTTGACTAAAATTCCCTGATGGAATTTAAAGGTAGTTTTCAAGAAAATGAGTTGACAAGACACCACAAACAGCAAAGCCACTGTTTAAGGACACAGATCTTGCTCCGTGAACGTCACATAGATGGAGAATGCACACACACATGCACACTCAAATAGAATGCATTTCTTTATCAACAATTTTACTCAAGCAATAAGCAACTACATTCACAGGCATATTTAAAAGACAAGACATGACAAAAGATTTAGGGAGAGATAATATACCAACGTCATACATATCACAGCGAGGCCATGTTGAAGCTCAAAACGTTTTCCCCCCTGAGTAAGAAAGCTTGCTCTTTCTCTCCCTTCCTTTCCCTGTCACTGTCTGTCTCTGTCTCTGTCTCTCTCTCTTTTTTTTTTCTCGGTGGTTCTCGGGATGAAATCAAAGCGAGAGTTCGCCACAGCTCAGGAGGCTGGACTCCATTCAGCGCGTTCCCAGGAAAAACATGAGTATGACATTGACAAGCAGGAGGACTACAATCACGGCAAAAACAACTACAGTTTGCACATCCAGGGTCATGGTGCAATGCAGAACACTGTAGTGTTCCAAGTGGGGGGCCGGCAGATTGGGAGATGTCAGTCTCTGTTCTGTCAGACTGTCCATACAGCCACCATGCTAAAAAGGAGAGGAGGAAGTCGGATGGTTGGGGAAGGGCTGGGTCTGGCGCCCGAGTTTGGTATGGGGTGGGGGGGGATGGGGACAGGGGAGATGGCTTTCCCCCTTCTCAGGATTGGGCTGATCTTTCCTCCCTAGCTGAGAAATCTTAGCTCACGCTGAAGTCGGCAGAGTCCAGCATTCTCTCTCAGGCGCCAAGGAAGAGGCAAAATCCTGGCTTTCAAAGGAAAATGCGGGAGGAACCAGTGTGAGGTTCTCAGGCGCCTGATCGGTCTGTCCGGGCGTGCGTCTCCACCTGTTCGGCTATAAGTCAGTCTCAGTCTCCCCCTACTCCCTCTGTATCGCTCGCTTTCCTAGCTTGCTCGCTTCTCTAGCCAAGTTGCTCGCTCTCTCCGCGGGGTTCCAGGTAGCCAGCCTCTCATTTAAAACCTGCCTTGCTGGTTCTCTCCCTCTCCTCTCCCCACCCCCCTCCCGGCCGTAGGCGGCCTTTTTATTCACCTAGCTACTGTGGGCGCCTGCGTGAGGCACGACCCTTGCTGCTGACAGTCCCGCGGGCCAATAGCAGGTGCTACAGCCTCGCGTTTACTCGCTGCGTTGGGCGGGACTTAAGCTGGCGTGCTAGCGGCGGTAGCCAATCGGCAGGCCCAAGCCCCCGCCCCGGACTAGCTAGAGCCCAAGGCCGCGGTTCTGGTGTGGGGGTGGGGAGCTTGTTGGGGGTGCGTTGAGGGGTATGTAGGGAGGGGGAATGGAGGGAGCACACGAAAGTGGGAGGAAGGGAGAGGGCATGGAAGGGAGAAAGGGAAAGAGGAATAAGGGGAGGATTATGGGAAGCAGGGGGAAAGAGAAGGAAAGAGGAGGGAGAAAATATAGAGGATAAGATGAAGAAAGAAAGGTGATGGAAAGTAAGGGGGGAAAGGTTGAAGAAGAAAAAGAAATGAAAAAAAAAAAGGATAGGTGGGGAGGAAGCATGCCTTGGCAGTCATGTTTTTTGGATTCTGGGCCAAGAAGAAAGCAAAGGTGTCTTTGGCCACTGTTTAAGTATTTATAGACAACTCGTTTTTTAAAAATTTTTTTAATGTTTATTTATTTTTGAGAGAGACAGAGACAGAACGCGAGTGGGTTAGGGGCAGAGAGAGAGGGAGACACAGAATCCGAACCAGGCTCTAGGCTCCGAGCTGTCAGCACAGAGCCCGACACAGGGCTCGAACTAACGGACTATGAGATCATGACCTGAGCCGAAGTCGGACGCTCAACAGGCTGAGCCACCCAGGCGCCCCTATAGACAACTCTTAATTAGCTGTGCACATTAAAAAAAAAAAAAATCAGTGCTGTGGATAGAACCACAAGGACACACTACAAATACACACTGCCATCCCTCCATTTACAGGTCAATTTCCTTTCCTGTTTATGGTTTCTTTAGACTATGACTGTTTGCAGCTAAGTACTGTGAAGGGAAGCCAACTTTGCAGTGGAAAAGCTTCTACAAAATTTGAAATGTACTTGTAATCACTGTGCTCCTGCTCTGTGTTCCTGACCCTATATCTGGAACTAGGGGAAAAGCACTCGCTAGAGACAGAAAGATTTCAGATTTACTCCCAGCCCAAATTCAGCCTTGCTTTATGACTTTTGGGCCACTCCTTTTCCCTCTCTTGGCCTCCATCTCCCTTCTGTCACATGAGGACTTAGACCTATCAGAAAGTTCAGTGACACCTCTGAACCCTCACCTCAGAAAAATACATGCAATTTCAGCAGGCTCCTGGGCCCTCAAGAACCCAGGACTCCTTTATACCGATCTCTGAAGGCCCTTCTTCCTCTTTCATTCAAAAACTATAAAAGTGAATAGATAGATATTGGTGGAGGGGGCAGGAACTAGATTAAACAGGAATAGAAATTAAATTCTGGAACTCCTAGAATACCATAGACTCTAAGAGGAATGAGTATTGCTATCTATTCTTTATAAATTGTTGAGGCTAGGACAGCCACCTATCTTAACTAGATGACTGGAAATTCTGAATGAATGCCGGCTATAAACAAAATGGCCCTTAGCGTGCAAGATCGAATAAAAAGAAGTCCCCACTTCAAAGGTTTTGGCTTATAATATCACCTATGAATGATTCATGCCAAAACAAACAACACAAAACCGTGAATCAGATCAAGCTTCTAGATCCAATTACCAATTTATAGAACACACAGAAGACAGAAAAAACATATTAAACTATAATGTGGAGGTACACATTAAAAAATATATATATAGGACCAACAACCTGAAATTTTAGCAAATAAATAGGAAGAAAAAAGTATGACTCAAGTGAAACGTGTGTTCTGATTTATGTGCATACACACATATTTGTGACATTTATGACACAATTGGAAATTTGAACAGACTGGATACTTGATGATATTAGGAATCACTATTAGTTACTTAGATGTGATAATGATAATGTGGCAAAGTTTAACAAAATGGAGGCAATAGGAGTAATCTTTGTGACCTTGAATTTGGGAATGTTTTCTTAGATATGACATGAAAAACACAAGCAACAACAACACAATAGACACATTGGACTTCATCAACATTAAAAACTTCTGTGCTTCAAAGGATACTATCAAGAGTATGAAAAGACAACCCACAGAATGGAAGAAAATATTTGGAAATTATATATCTGATAAGAGACTTTTACCTAGAATATATAAGAGCAATGATAAAAAGAATAACCAACTTAAAAAAACTAGCCAAGGTTCTGAATAACATTTTCCAAAAGAAATAGTCAATAAGCACATGGAAAGATGCTCAACATATTAGCTACCAGGAGAATTCAAAGCAAATGCAGGAAGTGCAAATGCAGGATATTTACTACAGCATTATTTGTAGAAAGATACCACTTTACATCCACTAGAATGGCTACAATAAAAAAAGCTAGATAATAACATAATTAAGTAAGATATGGAGAAGTCAGAACCTTTATAACACTGCTGGTGAAAATGTAAAATGATGAAGCCACTTTGGAAAACAGACTGGTCAGTCCTCAAAAAGTTAAACATAGGGTTACCATTTGACCCAGTAATTCCACTTCTATGTATATATCTAAAAGAAATGAAAAAAAAATGTCCACACAAAATCTGGTACATGACTGTTCATAATTGCATTATTCACAATAGCCAAAAGATGGAAAAAACTCAAATGTCTGTCAAGGTGAATGGATAAACAAATGTGGTATATCCATATGATGGAATATTATTCAGCCATAAAAAGGGATGGAATACTATTACTGTAACAACATAAATGAACTTTGAAAATGTGCTAAGTGAAAATGCCAGAAACAAAAGGCTTATGTATGATTCCACTTATATGAAATGTTCATATAATTGTGGTTTAATGAAGCTTTTGTTTCACTTATATATAAATATAAATGTGCTAGATTGTGATGTAAAATTTATTTCTTGTAGGAGGTAATGCCAAAATAGTTTTTAAACTATTAGCCACTCTGCTATATTATGTTGAGACAGATACTAGTGATCAGAACAGTACCATAATGTAAGCAACCAGAATCTTTCTCCTTGCTTTTTTTTTTAAGTTTTTATTTGAATTCTAGTTAGTTAACATACAATGTAATATTAGTTTCAGGTGTATAGTATAGAGATTCAACACTTCTATACAACACCTGGTGCTCATCACAACAAATGCACTCCTTAATCCCCATAACCAATTTAACCTGTCCCCCCTCACCTCCCTTCTGGTGACCATCAATTTATTCTCTATAGTTAAGAGTCTGTTTCTTGGTTTGCCTCTCTGTCTTTTTTTTCCCCTTTGCTCAGTTGTTTCATTAAATTTCACATATGAGTGAAATCATACAATATTTGTCTTTCTCTGACTTATTTTGCTTAGCATTATACTCTCTAACTCCACCCCTGTCATTGCAAATGGCAATATTTCCTTCTTTTTTATGGCTGGGTAATATTCCAGTGTGTGTGTGTGTGTGTGTGTGTGTGTGTGTGTGTGTGTGTGTGTATACCACCTCTTCTTTATCCACTCATCAGTTGATGGACACTTGGACTGTTTCCATAATTTCACTATTATAGATAATGCTGCTATATAAACATTGGGGTCCATGTATCCCTTTGAAGTGGTATTTTTGTATTCTTTGGTTAAATACCTAGTGATGCAGTGCTGGATCACAAGGTAGTTCTATTTTTACCTTTTTGAGAAATCTCAATACTGTTTTCCATATTGGCTGCACCAGTTTGCATTCCTACCAACAGTGCAAGAGGGTTCCTCTTTCTCCACATCCTTGCCAAGACCTATTTTTTTCTTGTTCTCCTTGACTTTGAAAGTGCAATCATATCCTACCTCCACTTCATTTTCTACTACCCTTCAATCCACTGTAACCTGGCTGTCACTCCAGTCATTTCATAGGAAACTAGAACTTCTTGTGAATGTAAACAAATGACCAACCTGTTACTAAATGGCATGGCCAATTTTCCATTTTTATCTCCCCTGGCTTCTCTCCCTCTTGATTTCATTGATGCCTTCCTCCTTCCTGAAATGCAACCTTTGCGTTGGGGACACTATCCACATGATCTGTCTGGTTATACAGTCTTTACTTCATGCCTGGGTTCTTCATTCATTGATTAAGGCCATGATTTCTCAGGGTTTTCTAATCTCATTCCACTTTTCTTCTCATTCCACACTTGCACTGAATGGTGGACCCATCCATTCCCAAAGCTTGAACTACCACCTACATTACACACTGATGCACCTCTTTTAAACAAAGTTACTAGACACTAGGGGGAACAAAACCCTTGCTGGCCTAGAGCTTACAACTCTCTGCTGATGACTCCCAGGTAGTTCTCTTGAATTCCAGAGATGAATTTCCAACTGCCTTCTGGATATCTCCTCCCAAATATCTCACAAGAATGTCAAACTTAATAAATCTAAAATTGAAACCATCTTCCCCCATCCCTGCCAGCTTCCTCCTTCCCCTGAGTTCCCTGTCTTGTAAGAATTTCTCCTTGCCAAAAACCTGTGAGATATACATAAGTCTTGCGTCTCACTCATCTTGCTTCCAGCCAACCAACCAGTCTTCCAAGTCCTGGTGATTCTTTCCCTCTTTAATATCTCTTGTGTCCTTCCTCTGTTTCTCTGCTGCCAGTACCTTTAATCAGTGCCTCACCATCTCTGATTCTATTACTACTCATTACTTGGTCTCTTGTGCTGCTCTCTCCCCAATTCAGCCTCTACTCTCCTGTCCAAATTATTTCTCTCAAAAGCAGAACAGCTCTTATCAATCTGATGGTGGATACTATAGATTGGGTGCTCAGGATCCATGCCATCCTCTTTCTAGCCTGCCTTCCTATATTGCTGAAAAGCTCAAAACCAAAAACCTACCATAGCCTGTCATTTCTCAGGCTCCTTTTCATCCAGTGTTCTGGATGTGATTTATTTCTGGTAATCATATGCACATGCACAATATTTGGAAGGAGGTAATGACGCAGAAGCCATATTTCTGCTGCTTCTATTGGCAAGCACAGTGATGGAGATTTTAGGGTTTTCTGCAGCCATGTTACTTTTCCATAGACCCCAGTGTTTGGTTACTAGCTTTGTATATTTAGGGAGCCAGAGCACTTGATTTTTTTTTTTTTTTGCCACTGAGGATCTGGAAAGCATAATGATACTCTAGTCAATAGTTAAGGCAATGGCAGATTCTTGATTCTTAGACTTCAGATAAGGTGGAGTGTTTCCAAAGCCCCTGATGCCTCACCTTCCTGCTTGTAGCACAGAAAATAGCTCCCCTTGTATTCTGAGAGTTATTCCTGGAAGCCCAGCCTAAAGGTCGCCCCTCCAGCCCTTCCACCAATTTTGGAAGCACATCATTTTCTGTATTAGGGCTCTTTCTACTGAGAATAGCTAGAGTGATTTAATTTCTGCAGCTGAACCCTGACTCATGTAACTTCTCTGCTTAAAAGCTTTCCATAACTCCGTACTGCCTTTAGGCTAAATTCTGTAGCATGCCATACAGTTCCTTGCTAGTCTGGTGTCCTTTGGTCCTTCTAACCTCAACTTTCACCAATGCCCTCTCATTCTCCATTCTCCAGCTGAACAGAGCCTACTATAGTTCTCATAATCATCAGGTTCTCTTGCCTCAAGAACTATGCAAATGTTGCTACCCTTCCCCAGCTCCCACCTCAAAACTCAGTTCACATGCCACCTCCTCCAGAAGGCTTTCTCTTATGTTCTCCCTCAAAATTATTCTGGATCATATCCTTCTCCTATAAGGCCCCGTGTTTGCCCCTCGTGGAATACTTATTAAACTGTATTGTATTTTTTTCTTGTTTGTATCCTGCACTGGATTGTGGAACTAAGAGGGGAGAGACCATGCCTGTCTTGTTCACTGCTTTCTCTCCCATGCCCAGCACAGTGCCTAACACTTAGCAAGTGCTTATTAAACATTTGCTGAATGCATGAATGTTTTCTTCATCCACTTCTTTCCACTCAGAGAATCATATCTTCCAACCACAGAAGGCAATACTTCATAATACCTCAGAGAAAATCTAGTCTAAACACTTATGTCCTCGGTTAGGAAACTGAGGCTCAGAGAATGGAAGCAACATGGCCAGGATTATATAGCTAATTGCTGGCAAGGCAGAAACCAAAACCCTTGTCTCTTGAGTCCCAAACGTACTTTTGAGAGATTTGAGACTCTGGAGTATGACATTTGATCCCAGCTCCATCCATGGCAGTTAGTGTTCTGAGTGAAGTGATTGCCTGACTCTGCTCACAATTTCAAAAAATAATCAAGTCCCCCATATTTCAAGTAGTAGTACTCCCACTCCATAGCCAACCTTTCTGAAGACAAGTATCAAGAAATCAGAGAATTTTTGGTACAGCAAAACCCCTCTTCCATCCTTCATTCCCTTCTGCAATATTCCTACCAAATAGTTATCCAGTCTCAACTCTAACACCCACAACAATGGAGCGGTTCTTCTCTCCTAAGACAACCCAATCATCTCTGGAACAATCTCAGTTGATAGAAAGTTCTTCCATCTCTTTGAGCCAGATGTTATCACCACTTCTACCACAACCACTGCTGAGGAGCTAACCACTCCATGAGATGGTATGGAATATAAATGCTCCAGGGGGGCACCTGGCTGGCTTAGTCAGTAGAGCATATGACCCTTGATCTCAGGGTCATGAGTCCAAGCCCTACATTGGGTGTGATGCCTACTTAAAAAAAAATTCTGCAAACCCTGGAATATAAACGCTCCCAAGCTCACACTAAAATTACTATAAGCACCCAATATATTTCTTAGGAACTGAAGACCACTCATTAGATAATAATAAACACTTATAAAGTGCTAACTCAGCACCAGGCAAGGTTCTAAGCTCTTTACATATATTATCTCTTATTCCTCACAACCACCTGATGAGGTAGATACTATTACTGTCCTTATTTTACACATGATGGAACTGAGGCATGATGGTTAAATAACTTTCCCAAAGTCACATGGCTAGTCAGTAGTGGAGCCCAGATGTAAACCCAAACAGTTTGACTCTAGAGCCTATCCTCTTACACACTGTGCTATATAAATGCTACTAAGTAACACATGTCCCATCCATGTCTCTTGGGTCACAGGAATAAAATGTTTCAATGTTCTGAACTGAGTTCTAGTGGCCTACCTCCCAGGCAAGATATTTAAATCTTAAATCTTTGCTTTCTCTCAGGGAAAAGCCAATGCCTAGTTGTCTTTTGCCTCTTATGGTTCAAACAACTCCCAAAGTCACACTTCTTCCAGGAAGTACAACCAAGGAAAGTTCCGCATTTTATTCTGACACCCACTGCTACTCATTTATTGCCATTCTGCCCCCACCCCAGCCACCTAATAATCCCCAATGCTTGCCACAGGCAGTCTGAAGATATTGAATCCTATATGTTTATTGTCTTGGCTACTGATATGAATAGATGTTCTTGCACATTTGTGCATGTCAGACTCATTTAAGAGAATCAGCTCCCTGAGGACAGAGACTCCTGGTTAGTTCAATTATTCAGCACAGAGATCACTGCATCTCCAAAATTAAATTTAATAATCACTTATTTTTTTATTTTTATTAATTTTTTATTAAGTAAACACTATCACCAATGCTGGCCTCAAACTCACAACCCTGGGATCAAGAGTTGTATGTTCTACTAACAGCCAGCCAGGTGCTCCAATAAGGGCTTATTCTGACAGTGATGGGAGGTACAGAGAGGCTCTCAGGAAGCTTACAGTCTAGTGGGAGACATAGTCACAATGACACAAAATTTCCATGTCATACAGTAAAGTGTCCTAAGAATAATCAGATAATGAATAAAGTTGTTGATGATTATAGAATGAATCATAAAATTTTATACTTAAAATGGGAATACAAGTTCATTTCCTCCCAACCTCCCTATATAGTAATACTTTCTACAGTATATGTGATGAGGTAAAGGGAATGGAAGAGGAAGAAGAGGAAACACCTACTTTGGGCATGCATGGTGCTAGGCTTTTCAACATGCCATTCTATTTAATCCTCCAAAGAAGCCTGAAAAGAAAGAATTGTTATCACTATTTTAAAGAGTAAGGTTCAGAATGTTTACATCATTTTCCCATAGCCATACAGGTAGAATGTAGCAGTAACATGATTTAAATAAAGATATATTTCCAAAGCCCACTATTTCTGATGAGTTTTGTCCAGCAGCAGTTTGAATATTTTCAGTAACAGGAAACACACTCTGAAGCATTCATAGTCATTATTCGTTTTAAGCTGAAATTCATTATTCTGTGGTTCCATTTGTTAGAACACTATCCCCTGGGCCATACAAAAAAAAGCTAAGTCCTAAACAATAGTCCTCTTAAAGTGTTCAAACTCTTATTCTTCCTGAACAACCCCCTCTCTCTGTATACACAGCACACATGTACGGTTCAAACTCTGATCCTTCCTGGACAACCACATTTCTCTCTGTATACATAAGCGTGCGTGCGCAGACACACACACACACACACACACACACACACACACAGCACTCATTCTCCAAGATAAATATGACCATTTCTTTCAGCTCTTCCTTCTGGCATGGTTTGCAATCCTCCCCAGGCTGGTTGCTCATCAGTTTGTCCAACATCCCTCAGAACACATTCCCAGGTGAAAATGACAAGGGGGAGTGGGAATATCATCTGCCTTATTCTGAACACTAATTCTTAGGAAGAGATTCCTGTGAGCTCACATTCACCTAAAATGTCTGATGTTCATGTGTGCTGCTGTGCCCTCACCATGCCTTGAGAAGTTCATGGCAAAGTGAAAAAAAAGCAGTGGATAAGAAGTTAAAACTTTCAGAAGTCCAACCTCTGCTTCTTGTTAGCTGTGTGACCTCAAACAAGTTTCTTAAATTCCTTAAAGCTCAAAAAGCTATGACTGGTTTTCAATTGTAACTTAACATAAAGTATTGTTTTAAATTTTTAACTACCAAAAAAATAAATAAATAAATTTTCAACTACCTTACCAAAGGTGTGGATGGCAAGAAGTTGGTCCCAAGTAGGGTAACCTGAGGAAAGGGTGATGAGTGATTTGCTGAGGTTAAAGAATAAGGATGCATATAATTGTGTGGTTGTGAAGGGTGGTGTTTTAATGGAGGAAACTAGACCATAGGGTTAAGAATTAGCCTCTGCCTGAGACTTTTCTCCTAGCTCTCTATAAGTTTAGCTATTTCATCTTTTCAAAAGGAATCTTTCCCTGACTACCCTCTTTAAAACTGTACCACCTCATTGTTATCCTATTATCTTAATTTTCATTCTAGTCCTATCACTATATGAAAAGTTATATAATTAGTTTTTTTATTGATTTATTGTCTCCCTGTATAAACTCTAAGCTCCATGAAGGCAGAGAATGTTTTGTTCATTGTTGTATCCCCAGCACATAGAGCAGTACTTGACATTCAACAAATATTTTTTAAATGACTGAATAATGAATGAATGAATGAATGAGTGAATAAGTGAATAAAAGCATAGCTCTGCTGACTCACAATATAGGATGCAGAAAAAATGTGTCATGGAAAACATTTTCTACTGCGGCCTGTGAACACCTACTTTTGCCTCTCCCCCACCAAGGGCCTTCGTTAGTTAGAATTCCTCAAAAAAAGGACTAAAAGTTCCAGATTACAGGCTGAGAATTTCAGGACCTCTTTGGTTTTCTGTTCCCAGTTGGCACAGACTCCACTCTAAACCACCAGCTGAAAGCCCTTCCCTCAAGAATCACTGCCCATACTGATCTCATGTGGCCAAAGACTATATACATATTTGAATAAATACCCAAGAACATCAGTTTCCTCCTATTCCTTACATGGATTTATTTCAGGCCTGTTTTATGGGGGGTGGAGGGGCCAAGGGGACTTATTTCAATTCCATTTCAAGTGTGTCATTAGACCACACAGGGTAGAAAGGACTGGTTGGAAAAGAGAAGCAAGGGTTTAAAAGCCCCTTCAGAGGAAGTACAATGCTTTCAGGTTCAGGCTCAGATCTTTCTGGAACAGCCAAACCCAGTCATGAATCAATTCAAGACTGGGATGGGCAGTGAATGCTTCCCTCAGTATCAGGCCCAGTATTTACTTTTGGAGACTAATCTGGATAGTTCCATTTTTGGGCTTCATGACTCATTCAACCAGCTACCCTCTCTGACCCCCATGTCCAGATTATTTATTTATGAGTTTCATTTAACAGTAATCTACTGGGCAGTCAGGACACTAAATGTTCATCTTCAAATTAAGCATGAGGATTTGCTCATAGTCTCCCTTTCTTTCTTTCTCTCTGTCTGTCTGTCTGTCTCTCTCTTTCTCTCCCCACCCTCACTCTGTGGTTTAATTAAGCAAGCCAGGAATAGCCCTAGACTTAGAAGAAGTATATAGCTTGGTAGCTAAGAACTCAGGCACTAGAGCCAGCCTACTAAGGTTCAACCCTTGTTCTGCCAATTACTGTTTGTGTGACCAGGAACAAGTTTTTATTTTAATTCTAGTTAGTTAACATTCAGTGTTGTATTAGTTTCAGGTGTTCAATATAGTGATTCAACAATTCCATAAGTAACTCCAGTGCTCATCATGACACATATATTCCTTCATCGCCATCACCTATTTAATCCAGCCCCACATCAATCTTTCATTTGGTTACCATCAGTTTGTTCTCTATAGTTAAGAGTCTGTTTCTTGGTGTCTCTCTTCTGTCTCTTTTTCCTTTTCCCATTTCTTTTGTTTCATAAATTCCACATATGAGTGAAATCATATGGTATTTATATTTCTCTGATTTATTGCACTTAGCATTATACTCTCTAGCTCCACCCATGTCATTGCAAATGACAAGATTTCATTCCTTGTTTATGGATGAATAATATTCCATTGTTGGTGTTGTGAGGATTTCTGCATCTATGTTCATCAGGGATATTGGCCTGTAATTCCTTTTTCATGGTGTCTTTATCTGCTTTTGGTATCAGGGTAATTCTGACCTCATAGAATTACACTTGGAAGTTTTCCTTCCTTTTCTGTATTTTATTTTTTTTAATGTTTATTTATTTTTGATACAGAGAGAGACAGAGCATGAATGGGGGAGGGTCAGAGAGGGGGAGACACAGAATTTGAAACAGGCTTCAGGCTCTGAGCTGTCAGCACAGAGCCCGACGTGGGGCTCGAACTCACGGACCGCGAGATCATGACCTGAGCCGAAGTCGGCCGCTTAACCGACTGAGCCACCCAGGTGCCCCCTTTTTCTGTATTTTAAAATAGTTGGAGAAGAATAGGTATTAACTCTTCTTTAAATGTTTGGTAGAATTTGCCTGTGAAGCCATCTGGTCCTGGACTTTTGTTTGGTGGGAGTGTTTTGATTACCGATTCAATTTCTTTGCTGATAATTGGTATGTTCAAATTTTCTATTTCTTCCAGTTTAAGTTTTGGTAGGTTATATGTTTCTAGGATTTTATCCATTTCTTCTAGGTTATGCAGTTTGTTGGCATATAGTTTTTCATAATATTCTCTTATAATTGTTTGTATTTCTGTGGTATTGGTTGTTATTACTCCTCTATCATTTGAGACTTTGAGTCCTTTCTCTTTTTTTTATGGATAAATCTGGCTAGAGGTTTATCAATTTTATTGATTTTCTCAAGGAACCATCTCCAGGTTTCATTGATCTTTTCTATTTTTTTTAATTTCCATATCATTTATTTCTGCTCTGATATTTATTATTCCCTTCCTTCTGCTGGTTTTAGGTTTTGTTTGTTGTTCTTTTTCTAGCTCCTTTAGGTGTAAGCCTAGGTTATTTGAGATTTTTCTTGTTTCCTGAGGTAGCCCTATTGCTATAAAATTCCATTTTAGAACCACTTTGGCTGCATCCAAAAGGTTTAGACTGGTTTTTATTTCAATTTGTTTCCATGTACTTTTTAATTTTTTTTCTTTTATTTTCTGGTTGACCCATTCATTGTTTCATTTAACTTCCATGTTTTCTGGTCTTTCCAGAATTTTTACTTGTGTTTGACTTCTAGTTTCATAGCATTGTAGTCACATAAGATGCATGGTGTGACTTCAATCTTTTTTCATTTTCTGAGGCTTCTTTTGTGGGCTAATATGTGATCTATTTAGAAAATGTTTCATGTGAACTTGAAAAGAATGTGTATTCTGCTGTTTTAGGATGGATTGTTCTGAATATATCTGTTAAATCCATCTAGTCCAGTGTGTCATTCAAAGCCATTGTTACTTTTTGATTTTCTGTTTAGATGACCTGTCCATTGATGTAAGTGGGGTATTAAAGTCCCCTACTATCATTGTATCATCATCAATTAGTTCCCTTATGTTTGCTATTAAATGTTTTATATATTTGGGTACTCCCATTTTGGGTGCACAAATATTTATAGTTATTATATCTTCTTGTTGGACTCTCCCCTTTATGATTATATAGTGCCCTTCTTTGTCTCTTGTTACAGTCTTTGCTCTAAAGTCTATTTTTTCTGATATATGAATTGCTATTCTGGCTTTGTTTTGACATCCATTTGCATGATAGATGTTTCTCCATCCCCTTTCAGTCTGCAGGTGTCTTTAGTTCTAAAATGAGTCTCTTGTATTAAGCATGTAGATGGGTCTTGGTTTTATATCCATTCTGACACCCCATGTCTTTGGATTGGGGCATTTAGTATTTACATTCAAAGTAATTATTGAAAGATATGCATTCACTGCTATTTTAGTACTTGTTTTGTGGTTGCTTCTGAAGATTTTCTCTGATCCTTTCTTGTCTTTCTCTCTTTCATGGTTTGCTGGTTTTCTTTAGTCGTATATTTGGATTTCTTGCTCTTTTTTTCTTTCTATATTTATTAGTGGTTTTTGATATAGGGTTACCATTAGGTTTGCATAGAACCTATTCTGCATAAAACACTCTATATTAAGTTGATGGTCATTAAGTTTGAATGTTTTTAATGTTTATTCTTTTTTTGAGAGGCAGAGAGAGACAGAGCACAAGTAGGGGAGGGGCAGCAAGAGAGAGAGAGACAGAGAGAGAGAGAGAGAGAGAGAGAGAGAGAATTTGAAGCAAGCTCCAGGCTCTGAGCTGTCAGCACAAAGCCCGATATGAGGCTCAAACCTACAAACCACGAGATCATGACCTGAGCCGAAGCTGGATGCTTAACCAACTGAGCCACACAGGTGCCCCAAGTTGATGGTCGTTTAAGTTTGAACCCATTCCCTCCTCTCCTCCCCATGTTTTCGGTATATGATGTCATATTTTACATCTTTTTATTTTGTAAGTTCCTTGAGTGATATTTTACAAAACATATTCATTTTTGCTGCCTCTGTGTTTCTCCTACCTTCATACTTTCACTTTTGGTCTTTCATTTCACTTAAAGATCCCCTTTAATATTTCTTGCAGGGCTGCTTTAATGGTCATGAACTCCCTTAGTTTTTATTTGTCTGAGAAACTCTTAATCTCTCTGTCTATTCTAGATTAGAGCCTTGCTGGGTACTGTATTCTTGGCTGTAGATTTTTCTCTTTCAGCACTTTGAATATATCATGCCACTCCCTTCTGTCTTGGAAGGTTTCTGCTGAAACATCCCTTGGTAACTTTATGGTGTTTCCTTTGTATGTAACTGTCTTCTTTTGTCTTGCTGCTTTAATTTTTTTCTTTATCACTATATTTTTCCATTTTAAGTATAATATGGCTTGTTATGGATTTTTTTTTTAATTTTTTTAGAGGTTCTCTGTGCCTCTTGGATCTGGATATCTGTTTCCTTCCCCAGATTAGGGAAGCTTTTAGGTATTAAATACCTAATAAAATAAATTTTCTTTCCCTTTTTCTCTCTCTTCTTCTGAGACTCCTATAATGAATGTTATTAAGTTTGATGGAGTCACTGAATTCCCTAAGTCTATTCTTGTTTTGCATAATTCTTTTTTCTCTCTTTTTTTCAGCTTGATTACTTCCCATTACTTTATCTTCTAGGTCATTAATTTGTCCCTATGCTTCTGCCATCCTGCTATTTATTCCATCAAGGGTGTTTCTCATTTTGTTTATTTAGACCTTTATCTCTGCTATGTTTTTCCTTATTTTAAGTGTCTCATTGATACTTTCCACTGTCTTCTCAAGTCCAATATCTTTGTCATCATTACTTTAAATTTTCTATCAAGCATGTAACTTATATCTGTTTCATTTAGATCTCTGGCCATGGCCTTGTTCTGTTCTTTCATTTGGGACAAATGCCTCAGTCTTTACATTTTGTCTATTTCTCTGTGTTAGGAAAGGCAGATAAGTCCCTTCTTAAGTGTAATGGTCTTATGAACAAGAGGTCTTATAGTGTCCTGAAGTGTAGTGTCCCCTGTTCCCCAGGGCCTTGTGCTCTGGGGAGTGTCTCCAATTTGTGCTGCATGTGCTCTACTGTTGTATCCTAGCCACTTTATCCTTCAGGCCAGTTGTCTGAAGAAACTCTCTTTGCCTGTTATGGGCAGTGTTGGGCCCATGGCCTGAATGTGGTGAGTTTTTTTTTTCCTAGATGTGCTCTTGTCTGCTTGTGAAATGAGACCTGTTGCCACTACTACAAGAACAATGGCTCCACAAAACTCTCACATCAGGAGATTCAGTGTAAGCAGGGTTTTGGGCTGGTCTTCTGGGGGAGGGTACCCCTGCAAGTGTGACTGGGAAGAGCAGTTCCATCAGTGTATGGGGGCAGGGCTTGATGTAAGCAAGTAAGGTAGTCAGTGTCAGTGCTGCTGTGCTGTTTTCCACAGTTGGCCTTGTACTTGCTAAGGGGCAGGGGAGGGAAGTGGCACAGGCCAGTTGCTTTCTTCTCAGAGGGATCTGTATATGAATGCTGGTTCTGTAGGGCACACTCCAAGATGAGCAAATAACCTTCCCACTGTGTGCCCCCAGGCACTCTTCAAATTGCTGTTTCCAGGCTGTTTGTCCCAGGGCTGTTTGTACTGCTTTCACTCTTAGAACAGCCCCAATGCCCTCTGGGCTCTCCCTGAGCCACTAACCTTTAGAACTCCAGGTTTTAAGTCTGGCTGGTTGCAAGAACTCATGAATTCAGTCCCTCTCACTTTCCAAGCCAATTGCTATGGGGAATCATCATCCATGTCCTCCCCCATGTGCTAGTCTGTTTCTTGCCCTTCTCTACAACTGTAGCTCCCTTCCCACTGCAGCAGCCATTATGTGTTTCTCTCCCAAACTGTGTCTCTGCACTTCCTGCCTTCTTCAATGTGGCCTATTCTCTACCTTTAGTTGTGGAGTTTGTTCTGCCAGTCTTCTGGTCATTTTCTGGGGTATTTACAATTATTTGATTGTTATCTAATTATATTTGTGGGATGAAGCAAGCATAGGGTCACCCTACTCTGCTTTCATCTTTCTGCTCTCTCTCTATTTAATGTCTCTGAGCCTCACTTTTCTCATATTAAAAATGAGGAGAATGGTATAATGCCCTTCACTTGGAGCAAGCCCCATACTCTCACTACCCTAGTTTCCTCATATGTGAAACAGATTCATACAGTTGTTGATGAGGGTTTAAAGAATCAATACATGCAAAGCAATTAGAACAATGCTGGCACACAATAATTCTCAATAAATACTAACAAATACTATAATTTAGGGTTTGAATACTATCTCTGCCCCTAACTTTAGGCAAATCATATACTCTTTAACCCTCAGTTTCCACATCTATAAACAGGAGAAACAAATAATACCTACCAAAGAAATGATGAAATAAATGATTTGAAAGTGCTCTATGGAGTAAAAAATTTGTTTAAAATGTGAAGAATTGTTTATAGTAGAATAAGGTAGGGGGCATACTAAATGGAGATTCTACCTAGTCAAGGCTCCCTGCTGCTCCCTCCCAAATTCTGAATAGGCCTATTTCTCATCAGGCTCCATTTGGCAATACGTGTGTGGAGAAGATTTTTCATCTCTCCCAGATTTAGTTTCCCCAACTTTAAAGTACAAACACCGTTGTGAGATTTACATGAATTCATATGTGTGAAGGTGCTTTTAAAATGCAAAACACCGGGGCGCCTGGGTGGCGCAGTCGGTTAAGCGTCCGACTTCAGCCAGGTCACGATCTCGCGGTCCGTGAGTTCGAGCCCCGCGTCAGGCTCTGGGCCGATGGCTCGGAGCCTGGAGGCTGTTTCCAATTCTGTGTCTCCCTCTCTCTCTGCCCCTCCCCCGTTCATGCTCTGTCTCTCTCTGTCCCAAAAATAAATAAAAAACGTTGAAAAAAAAATTTTTTTAAAAAATGCAAAACACCAAACAAATGTGAGGAATTATTATTGTATTAAAATAATAAAGGCTATCATTAATTGAACACTTGCTATGTGAAAGAACATACCAAGTGCTTTACATATATTAAGTAATTTCATCCTCATAATAATACCAATAACCAGGTATACTATTATTGAAGTTTCACAGATAAGGTATGGTGGTTAATTTTATGTGTCAAACTGACTGGACCACCATGCCCAAATATTTGGTCAAACATTAATCTGAATATTTCTGTGAAGGTATTTTTTGATGAAATTAACACTTAAATCAGCGGATTTTGAATAAAGCAGATTATATTCCATAATGTTGGTGGGGCTAATCTAATAGATTGAAGGTTTTAATAGAACAAAGATTGACCTCCCCTGAGCAAGAAGGGATTCTGCCAACAGACTGCCTTTGGACTCAGACTGCAACTCTTCTCAGATTGCTGGCCTACCCTGCATATTTTGGACTTGCACCTCTATATTCACATAAACAAATGCCTTAAAATCTCTCTCCATCTCTCTCTACAGACGTACATACACACAAACCCTGTTGCTACTGTTTCTCTGGAGAACTCTAATACATAGGAAACTGAAGATTAGAATGGTTAAATCCCTTGCCCACAATTACACAGCTAGTCAGTAGCAGAGCCAGAAACATAATGATCATCTTCCTTGTTTCTGCCCTGTTCTGCATCTCTTTCAATCAATCCAGCAGCAATAAGCATTGAATCCATCTCCAAAATTGATGTTAAATATTTCCTCTTCTCCCCAACCTCACTGACTTCATCTCTCAGCAGCCTCTTAATTGGGCTTGCCATCTCCACTTTCATCCTCCTCAACCCATTCTCTATAGATTTTTGTTAAAGTCAACTTCTCAGATTAATAAGCCAACCCCATCATTCCACTGCTTCAAATGATTCCTATTGTACTTAGAATGAATAGCACTTGCCAGTGTCCAGCACTGTCATGTACACTGTGAGCATATTAACTCAATCCTCACAATAACACTATGGGTAGTACCATTATTATCCCCATTTTTGAAAGGGCATAACTGAGCCACAGAAAGTTTAGGCAACATGCTTATGATCACAAAACTAGGAAGCAGCAGAGTCAGAATTGAACCTGAGCAGTCTAGTTCCAGAGTGTGTGCTATTAACCACTGAATCATACTGCTTTTGAGGATAGTTGATGCACACCCTCCCTGGGCCTACAAACTCCCTAGGCCTTCAAGGCCCTGTGTGAGCTGGTCCCTCCCCGACTCTCTGTCTTCCTATCATGCCACTTGCCTTTCTCTCCCTGTGCTCCAGTCACACTGGCCTTCTTTCTATCCCTCAAATATAACAAACTATTTCAACCTCAAGGACTATGCACATGCTATTCCTGCTGCCTCCTCTAAACTCCTCACAAACCTCACTGTCTCTTTATTCTTTTTTTTCTTTATTTATTCTTTATTGTAATCCAAAGTTGTTAGGATCTTTCCCCAAATTTCTACACAGCTGACTCAACTTAATGTCACTTCCCTGGGTATGCCAGGAAGTCCTTCGACATAATGTTTCTTCATGACAGTAAGGCATCTCAGACCTAGCTGAATGCATTTGTTCCCCCTACCACCAACACCACTGTCTGGTTTCCATTACTGACCAGCTTAATCACTTGCAGAACTAGTCATGCTCTAACACACACACACACACACACACACACACACACCAAAAATAGCATGATGAAAAAACTTCAAAGCGGTGGGCTCCTAAGAAGCTCTTTTCATTATGTAATGTGTTTGGGAGCCTTTCTCAGTCTCTTCTCAAACAGAGAGTTCAGGAAGCCTTGGGCTTGGGTGGGAGAATTTGTTCCTTGTGAATGAAATTCTTATTCCATCTCTTCATGCTCAGAGAAAAGTTAGGTCTGGTCTTCTGAGGTCTGAATTCAGGGTAGAAGAGAAGATCATATTCTGCACATCCAAGTGTATACCCCTATATCCTGTCAGGAATAATAATTACTCCCTTTATGGATAGAGAATAGCAGAGTTAATATAGCCCTTTCCTGTCTACTCACTCATGTGATTCTCACAGCAGACTCAGAAGATAAATGAGGCTATGTAATGGTTAATTTTATGGGTCAACTTGACTGGGCCACAGGGTGCCCAAACATTTGGTCAAACATTATTCAGGGTGTTTCTGTGAGGGTGTTTCTGGATGAAATTAACATTTGAATCCATAGATTAAGTAAAGCAGAGTGTCCTCTCCAATGTGGGTGGGTTCCTTTTAATCAATTGAAGACCTAAATAAAACAAAAAGGCTGAGTAAGAGGGAACTCCTCCTGCCTGATGGCTTAAGCTGGGACATCGTGTGTGTGTGTGTGTGTGTGTGTGTGTGTGTGTGTGTTGCCTCCAGGTGTCAAATGCAACCTTTCCCGTGCTCTTACCCTCTCCATCTGTGCCACAAAAGGGACCCTCCACCACTCAGTCTTATCATGTCATTGCCCTAACAAGGCAAAGCTTCTAAGCCTGGCATTCAAGGTCTTTCTTGATGTGGCCCCAGTTCATCTGGCAATAATTACTGGATCCAACCACACCACAGCACTCATAGTTTACTTCCAGAATATATGATTCTTTTCATGCCTCTGTTCTTTGTCTAATGTTGTTCCCTGTGCTGGGAACATTTCTTGCTTCACTAACTATGCCTATTCTCCACATCAAGCAAACTCTGTCATTTGAAAGGCTTGACAGTACACCTTAAATACTTTCTATTCTAGAAATCCCTGCCTAATCCTTTGAATCCCCTCAACCATGTTCCTACTACCCTCTACTCCCACATCACCATCTTTGTACTTCTTATAGCATTCCACCCAGGCTGACTTATGGCTCCCCTACTGAATTATAAGCTCCTGAAGGCATAAACCACATCTTGTCTTGACTATCCCATACCTCAGCCTGATATAGTGCCCTGGAAAGAGTAGCTGCTTGATAAACATCCATTTTCTTAAATGACCTGTTAAAATCCATTGCAACATTGTTTATCAGGCAAATGACTGGAGACAAACTAATTGGCCATCAATAAAGGACCCAATAGAATCCTGTGTAGCCATACAAAAGGAGGCATATCTGCATGTACTGTTATGAGATAATCTTCAAGAATATTGTTAATTGAAAAAAAAAGAGTCAAGCACAGACTGTTGAATATGCTACCAACTGTATGAAGAGAAGAAAGTGTGTGTGTGTGTGTGTGTGTGTGTACATAAGTAAAATCTTGTAAAGCCATGGAATATAGATATACAAACACTTAAGAAACTTATAACAGTGGTTATCTCTAGACGACGTGACTAAGAACCAGGGGAAGGAGAAAGACTTATGAAGACTTAATTTTTACCTCAATCCCTTCTCTGCTCTTTAAATTTTGCACCAAGTGCATATATTACCTATTCAGGATAAATAAATTTTGTCATGCCCCTATTACATGGGGGAGGGAACATATTGAGATGTTATTAAGTATTGACATAAGTTTCTTTTTCAGATTAGCTAGAAAGGACCCTGAGGAATGTAATATAATTAGTTGACGATTGTAATCAAATGAAGTTGTGGTTCTGAGCCAACTGGGATGGGCTCTGGCTCTGAAGGGAATATAAAAATAAAAAAATAGGGGCGCCTGGGTGGCTCAGTCGGTTAAGCGGCCGACTTCGGCTCAGGTCATGATCTCACGGTCTGTGAGTTCGAGTCCCGCGTCGGGCTCTGTGCTGACAGCTCAGAGCCCGGAGCCTGTTTCAGATTCTGTGTCTCCCTCTCTCTGACCCTCCCCCGTTCATGCTCTGTCTCTCTCTGTCTCAAAAATAAATAAACATTAAAAAAAAATTTAAAAAAAAAAAATAAATAAATAAATAAACCTTTTTATAGCTTTACTCTGCTCCAGGCATTGTTCAAAGTACCTTACATGCATTCACTCATTTAACCTTCACAACACTATGAAATGGGTAGTTACTACCATTTTTCCAACTTTAAAAATAAGGGGCCTGAGGAGTTAAGTAGGCTGCCCAAGACCACACAAACAATAAGCAGCCAGAGCAAGTATTTGAATGCAGGGAATCAGGTTCCAGGGTCTGTACTCCTAAACATTACACTATGTTGCTAACACCAACACAGAGTGATGAAAGCTAGAGAACTCTGCTGTATCACCAGCACCTAGCAGTTTATAAACAATCAATAAATACATTGGATAAATGTATGAATAGATGGATGGACCAATAATTGGATGTGTGCATGGGTGAGTAAATCAGTGAGGGGATGAGGGATGTATAGAGGGATGGGGGTGTGTGAATGGGTTGTAGCTAGGTGGGTGGGTTGTGGAAAGAGTAAGGCTTTTTTAATCAGATCTTGATTTGAAATCTGATGCTTCCCTTTAACCTTGAGCAAGATACTTAAATTCTCTATCCCTGTTTCTAAGCTGGACCAGGCTATGAACTCTGAGAGGGCAGGGACATTTTTCTGTTTTTTTTTTGTTTGTTTTTGTTTGTTTGTTTTTCCCCTGCTGTACCCCCAAAGACTAGAAGAGTGCCTGCAACATAGTAGGTTCTCAGCAAATATTTTTTAGATGAACTTATTAACTAACAAATGTGGATATTAAAACCCATTTTGTAGGGGCTAATATGAGGACTAACTGAGATAACATTTAGTATACCTGGCATATAATAGGTGAGCTTCCCTTCCCTTGCCCTCCTGCTAATGAGGGTTGCAGAAAGCACACCTAACTGGGAATTGAGATATGTGGATTATTTTCCCAGTTACTGAGTATGGTCTTGGGTCAAGCACCCTCCCTCTCTGACACTCAAATTTCCCAATCTATAAAATGAGTGGTATTCAACATTTCATGTAAGAGATAGGGGGAAATACAGGGCAAACAAAACCCTTTTCCAAAATCTTAAGCAACAATACAACATATAAAGCAAAAACCACGGTGCTCTTGACAGATCAAAGGTGAGAGACCCACATTCCTGGTTACTCCTGCCCACCTCCTAGAGTGGACTGGGCCTGCTCTAGCTTGGGAGAATACTTCAAAAAAAAAAGAAAATAAAGAAGAAAGAAAGAAAGAAAGAAAGAAAGAAAGGGCTCAAATTTTGTTCCCATCCTTCATTTTATCAGGCTGAACTGCATTTTGAAATACTTGGTAGTTCATCTACTGTCAGAACTTGACTGTCACTAATACCTCCCAATCCTCTGAGCTCAATATGTAGATCATCAACTGCCTATTGGATATGTCCATATGAGTCTGTCCAAGCATCTCAGACTCAACATAGCTCAGACTGTGCTTGTCATCTCCCCTCTCCAATCCCTCCCTAAACACTGGTCCTTAATTTGCATTCCCCATTTCTGTGATGGATATAACTGTTCATTTGGTCTCACAAGAAGACTCTGTCACTGAGAGGAAGCAAGAGAGGACTAGAGTATGTCAAGTCTTGATTGATCCTTCACCAGACTGATGGCAGTATTTTTACTATTGGCCATATCCATCAGGCTATGGCTCATAATCCAAAGCCAAATTCAAATTCTGAGATTCTGCATTTTTACATTGGCAAACATACATGTGAATTAACTGTGACAATGACTGCAGGTCATCTCCTCACAGTCCATTCTCCTTTTCTCCCTTTGTATCATAAACCTTAGCCCTGATCGTTGGCTGTGCACATTGCCTCCCAGTTTACATGACTACTTTCCAAGTTTCCATTGCAACTGGAAGCATCCATGTGACTCAGTTCTGACCAATGAGATATGAGGAGAAATATTAAATAGGACTTCTAGAAATATTTCTTTAAAAAGGATAGCCAAATTTGTTTCCTCTTGTTTTGAACCTTCCAGTTGCCTAGAAAGTGGATGTTAATAGATGTCTTGAAAATTCCACACCCATCTTGGACCAGTAAGTAACCTCAACAATGAAAACCAAATGCTGGGATGGTGGTGCAGAGAAGTTCCTAAAAGTTTCCTGAAGCTTCCATATTGGCCCTGGTATGCTTATCTCCTGACTTCATTTTTTTTTCTAAGTAGGCTCCATGGCCAATGTGGGGCTTGAACTCATGACCCAGAGATCAAGAGTCACATGCTCTACCAGTGAGCCAGCCAGGTGCTCCTCCCCTGACTTCTCTCATGTGAAATAAAACCTGTGTGTTTTAAGCCAGTATAAATAAATTTCTGTTATTCATAGCAGAAGCAAATCAACTATTAGACTTACCAATTAGCCATTCCATCTTGCATATGCAGAGATTTCCACCAACTCCAATGTTGTGACTTTTACAAAGGTCACATGAAATTTGGCGTAGAATTTAATTCATAATTTCGTATGCTTCTCCAAAGTAGAGGCAAGCCAAGAGTGGGGCAATAGAAGTTGACAACCCTTAGTTCAGGCAATGAAGGAGTGCACTATCTATAAAGATTTTTTTAAAGACTAAAACGTCAAACTGTTTTTATTGTTATCACGATGAACCAGAAATTTTAAGCAATGTCAGTAATAAAATACTTCTCCCTGAAAAAAACCTTTTTTGGTCAAAGTTCTAAAAAATTGTTGTTACTACTGAGTTTTAAATCAGCACCTTTTGTTACTCATCCTTTAATAAAACTATATTCTACATGGAAGTTGATTCAGTTGCCCGCCCCCTTACACAGACTTTACATGTGTTCCTTCAGTTCATTCCACTTGCAAAGGTTTAGAATCACTCAAAGTAGCTTTGGGTGCACTTCATGTCTGTAATCCCTCTGGTACTATATGTTCCATCATTTAAATAGTAGGTTCAAAGTAAACAATGATGGCACAGGGATTGTAAAGTCAAAGAAAAGGAATGTAAGTCACTTCAATTCTGCCATTTTACTTGACCAATTGGAGTTTTTATTTGTGCTTAAAATGTAAAATAGCAAAAACAATACAACTGCAATGTGTACTATTTTTGTTCAGTAAGTGTACATTTTAGGTTATATGCGAGATGTTACTGAATCTAAATATCTTTCAAATTGAAGTTTATTCCTCTTTTTCATTGCTAATTAAAAATTAAAAATAAAACAACAAAACAATTAGTCTAATTACTACATGATTATTACTGAAAATAATTTTGTCATATAGATTAGGGAGTATTAAAAATTATTTATTCCGGATATCACATATGCTAAGTATACAACATCTCTAAAGTAGTAATAATGCAATTAATCTTATTGTCCAGAATCCAAGAAAGCAAGGAACTGGCTCACTGGTAATCCACATAGAACCAACCCTCTATCAGCCCCATCAGAGGCCAAGAGCCCAAAGAATATCATTTGATCATTGACTTAGATGTGAAATGTCCCTGCATGCATACACCCATTCTTTGTTCATTATAGCCCCACACTCAGCCATCTGAGAATCAAGTGGGTGCTCAGGAAGGAGAGACACAAATTATTTACAAATGAAGCTGACTATAGCACTTTCACCCTCATCTAAGCCACCATTACCTCTAACCTGGACTATTGTAAGAGCCTCCTTACTCCTTTTTCCTTTGCCCCACTACAATTTATTCTGTTAAATTTTAAGTCAGATTCTATTCCTTACCTTCCAGAAGCTACCAATTTCACTCAGATTAAATGTCCCTGGGACATTGGTTTCCTTGCTGTTCCTTAAACAAACAAGCTGTGAGCTCTCTCTCTGTGTGTGTGTTTCTTATGCTTAGAAACCGCTTCTCTTAAATATCTGCACAGAGCTTGTTCCTCCATTTCCTTCACACTCTGCTCAAATGTCTCTTAATCAGAGAGGCTGTGAGTCATCTGTCTAATATATCATTCTGCCCCCTACTTCTTTTTATCCTCTTACCAGGTTTTCTTTTACTTCTTAGCACTTAGCACCTCCTGACATACTGTATATTAATTTGTGTAGTTGTTTAGTGAACACCCAGCCCCCAGAATGTAAGATTTATGAGAATTTGGAATTTGTTTTTGTTCAGTGCTGTCTCCCTAGAACCTAGATCAGTGCCAACTCACAGTAGATACTCTATATTTTTTGAATGAATTAACAGCCTCAATAGTACCTGCAAAATAAAGTATTTTACACCCTTTTTATGGATGAGAATACTGAGGATGAAAGAAGTTTGGCAATTGGCAAGTATTTCAGAGCTGAGAAGTGTAAAATCCAGGACTTCAACCTCAAACTTTTGACTCTGAGACTAGTGTTCTCTCCACTCTGGGAAATTGTGTTACAAACAGAAGTTATGAATAAATATACTAAGGAATTTACCATCAGAAGTGAACTCACAGTTTTTTAACCTTCTACTGAGACAGATTTTATTCTGTAAAATCCCTACTGATGTTTTATGTTCAAGAATCTTCATTTACATGAAGTACAGTAAAAATAGTCAAATGTTCTAAAAATAAATCTCCCTGTTATAAAAGGCTTAATATAAATTCCGAACACTTTGCAAATGAAAGAACATGGAATAAAGACCTTTTGACTGGCCACATTATAAAATGGTGGTTAAACAAATACTCCCTATTTTTTTTTTATAATAAGCCATTAGTCACATTTTATCCAACATTTACTTCTAGGAATCTGAGAATCTCAGACCTGGAAGGAATTTTGGTGGATCATTAATAGCCCCATTTAACAGGTAAGGAAACTGAGGCCCCAAACATTCATACCAAAACAGTAGCAGGGCCAAAACTAGAGGCTTCCTGCCTCTAGGCTAGAATACAGTTTCTTGAACTCTGGCAAATGATTAAAAAATGATTTCATCATATAATATTCACCACTTCAGTCCCCTAAAAATATTATAATACTTCCCCATCAATCAATCCTTAATTCCATAGTCTCCACAAGGTATCTGTTACTTCCTCTTTTCTTTCACAACTGGCAAAACTTCAGATCTCTCAATTAATTTAATCTGTTGTCAATCTTCACCCCTATACTAAAATATATTTAGAAGAGGAGGGAGGTCTCACCCAGACTGAGCTACCAAAAATCCAGGGCTGGCATGTTTGTTTTTTTCAGGCAAATTTCATGGCATTAGTTCATCCTGAAGAAACTTCTTTCTCAATATTGTAACTGTTTATTCCTTTCTGTCTCTTTCAGCACCATTTGAACAGAGGATTCTGTGGAGCAGTGGGGAGAGACAATGACAAAGAGATAGAAGACTCCTGTGCTAGACTCAGCTTTTCCTTCATGGAGCTGTGTGGCCTTGGGCAAGTCTCTCCCATTCTCTGGGTTTCAGCTTTCCTGGATGGATGACAAGAACTTGAAGGTCTTTTCCTGCTTTAACCTTTTCTGATTCTACAAACACTTGAAACAGCTTTGATGGGACTCTAGGGAAGGAGGGGTGTCTGAGAAGAATCTCTTAAGCCCTGATATATAAGATTATACACTGGAAGCCTTTAAAAACCACTGAAACAAAATTCTAAGGAAACCGTGAAGAAAGGAGGACAGCTTCTCTGAATACAGTCCTAGTCCATATCAAATTGCCTCTTCCCTTCCAGAGCAGGAGCAAAAAAATTGTTAAATATCAGTTTTTGCCCAGCTGCTTCAGGCTACTTTGCTTCAGCTTCGGGTTGTGGCTGGTAGTGCAGAAGTGTGGGCTAGGATTGCCATCAGCACCTGCTAACCCAACCCACCTGCCCTCCAAGACCCTCTTGCCCATGGCTCTTATTCCCCAGAGTCCCTGACCAGACTTGAGCTACCCTTGGCTGAGTCAGAGAGGCATCAAAATGCAACCACCACTTCCCCTCTGCAAGGGAAGTCATTCCAAGGTCTCCAGGTGAAGAAGCGAACACTGTAACATACAATGAACTATGGGAGGATAATACTAAACACACACACACACACACACACACACACACACACAAGCACATACTCCTTGGATGAGGGTGGGGGTAAGGAAGAGCTCTCCTAACTGAATGAGGCTCAGACCCATTTCCAGGATGGAGGTTTCTGCAGCTTTCTGTCCTGTACAAAACCCCAGGTGTGTATAGGATGACCCCAGCCCAAGCAAGCAAGGACTCCAGGGCTCCCTTATGCAGTTTCCCTGAAAGTCACTCTCTGGCCCTCAAGCCCTGAGACTGGCCGGGGTGAGGGGTACATGCAGCCTGTTTGGAGGACCATGAAGCTCTCCCATACTGCCTTCTTACAATCCCAGGCTTTTTGACTACCTTCTCCCTCTCAAACCCATACCAGATCACCGGCCTCCCTCGAGTCCCACTGTTCTCAGAGAGACCCTCTGCCAGCCCCCCTTGCCTCATTGGTCTTCCAGGTGACCCCCAATCTTATCCCACTCCAATGCGGGGTTAGGAGGGAATGGATAAAAATACGGAGCGGATGGGAGGGGTCTTTCTTCAGCAGGCGAGTGAGCAAGGGCTCCTAAAATGGCCACAGCAAGCTAGCTAGTGTCTCAAGGACGGCGGAGAGGGTGGTGGGCAGAAGCCAGGGGGCTCCCGGCAGGGCGGCTGGTGAAGGAGCTGGGGGTGGGGCTAGGGAACTGAGGTTCAGACAGGGTTAGCCAGGGTTATATGCACTCACCATTCCTGATCCGCCCCTAATCCACTGCATGGTGCCTGCTTAGTCCGGCTTCGCTGAGGCCTGGGTGGCTGGCGCGGGTTGTCTCAGGCTGGCTGGCTGGGCTGGCAGGGCTGGATCCAGTGAAAGCCCAAGCGCCCCCTCCGACTCCCCTCCTCCACAGTCTTACAGCCCAATCCCCTCCGCCCCGGACCTCCCCTTTAGTCAGGTTGTTCCATCCCAGCTGGCAAGCTCTGCCTCTCCGCCCTGCAGCTCCAGGGGTGCTTTGCTGGGAAAAGCGTAGGAGGAGGGTCCCAACCGACTGCCTTTGTCCCCTGCCAAAGCTTCAGAACTGGGAGGCGGGGTGCAGGGAGAGGATGGGGGGAAATGACCTCCACCCAGAGAAGGCAGCTGCCACCTCTTCTTGCCCCCGACCCCGTGCTGTAATTAGATGCTGCTTATTGCGGGGTTCCCCAGTTGTGCCAATTGTGTCGAGTCAGCGAAAAGTCCTCTCCAAAGTTGCCAGAGGTGTTGGGCCATCTTCCGGAATAATAAGATCCTGCCCTGGTGGAGCCGTGCCAACACTCTCTTGCCTCCCTTCCCCCAGCCCTCCCTTTGCCTACTCCCCTCGGATCTTCTATTGTGTACTCCTTGGGGGCTTTCATCCTCATTACTTTCGTTTCCTCAGAACAACCCTGTGAACACAGGCATTAGTATCTTCATTTCACAGATAAATGGAGGTTTAGAAGATGGAAGGGACATATCTAAGGTCACATAAAAAAGACAAAGCCTCAACTTTACCCTCTGCAGCTTTCCAAGCTTCTTTTTTGCTAGCACAAGTGCATGCACACAGGCAAGAGCTCGGAAACCCACGTGCATGCACATATATAAACACACCATTCCAGGATTCTCCTTCACATCCTGAGGTATATGAAAGGTAGCTTGTTGGATGAATTTTCCATTTGCCTGTTTTGCTGAGAATGAGTAAAAAGAACGTCAGCAAAACAGGCAAACGGATAAGCCACCCACCTCTTCATGATGTCCCTAACTCTGAGCAATGCAACCCAGGCTGGCACCTTTACATCTGCTGAGTGTTGACATTGTTGGTCACATCATACCCATGATTATTCTATATAGTCCTTACAATTACCCGCGAGAAGAACATGATAGGGGTGTTAATTAGCCCCTATTACATACATAAATACTGAAACCCAAAGATTGAAAGACATTTATCCAAGGTAGCACAGCTAATCAAGAGAACAATCCAAGGCTCCTGACCCACAGGGCAAGTCATGGAAGAATGGGATTACAAAAACAGAGGTTGCAGCTTCAGCAAAAATGAATTAAAATATGACATCATAAAGAATTTCCTGAAGGTGATTGGTAAAAAGACATCACTGGCATGCTACACATACAACCTTATTGTCCTCTATGCCCTAGCAGATTCTCCCCACTTCATCCAAACCATTGTTTTGGCCAGACAGAGCTGGCCAAAGATCTAAGCAGCTGTTTTGATGAGCACCCAGTCCTGGGAGGGATGTGAGCAGAAGGTCCTTTGACAAGGGATCCTTGAATCAAATGAGAGCTTAACCAGGTTAGCCTTTCAACTTCCTCCCAAGGCTGATAGTCTAATAATTCTACAATGGTCTCCTCACTTTCTCACCTCTTAGCGTTCACTCACACTGAGCCTCTTGGATACCCGTCCCCTGCCAACAGCCCAGTCAGACTGTCACGACTCTTTAAGATTTCTTTAAGATCCAGTACTAGACACACTGCCTCTAGGAAGCTTCCCTGGAATACTCCAGGCTCTGGTTTTATCATCTTTTATGTAACTCCTATAGCACTATCATTTATCCTTCTCAGTTGAAAATGATATTTTACTTACTGGTTGTTACTGGCTGAACTGTGTCCCCCAAATATTTGTATGTTGAAGTCTGAACCCCCAATGCTTCATAATGTGACTTTATTTGGAGATAGTATCTTTAAAGAGATAATTAAGTTAAAATAAGATCATTAAGGTAGGCCCCAATCCAATATGTCTAATGTACTTATAATAAAGGAAATTTGGACACAGATGGATACAGAGGAAAGACCATGTGAAAAGAAAAGGAGAAGGAAGCCATCTACAAGCTAATGGGAGAAGGCTTAGAAGAAACCACCTTGATCCTGGACCTCTAGCTTTCAGAATTTTGAGAAAATTAATTTCTGTTGTTTAAGGCACCCAGTCTTTGGTACTTTGTTATGACAGCCTTAGGAAACTATTACACTGGTTGTGTATATGGTTTTCTATGTCTTGCCATTTAAGTGGAATTATAAGTTTTTTTTTTAATTGGGAACAATGAAACACTCACCTTGGTATCTCCTACAATGGTGACTATCACATAGGAGATATCCAATAAAAATTGTATTTTTCATGGATGTATTCATTCAAAAATATTATTGAACCTCTATGTACCAAGCATTGTGATAGATGATCAGAATGCAATACAAAGTTCCTCATGGACCTTATAATCTACTTGGAGTGGAAGGAAGATAGACAACAAATAAGTAACAAACAAGATAATTAAAGGTTGTGATATATGCTTTTAATGATTATAAACTAATTTATGTGATAATGAGTAGTCCTGGAATTATAGAAGTTGTCTATATCAATCGTAGTCCAGTCAGGAAAATAGAAAATACCCTTGGTCTTTTAAAAAGGGAGCATTTAATACAAGAAATACATCTTACTTGCAGAGCTAAAAAGTCAAACGGGATGGTGAGAAAAGCCAGCATTCAGCAACCACAGAAAACTGCTACCACTCCTAGGACTAAATGAATAATGGGGAAAAGGTAATGTTACCAGAACCCAGAAACTGGTGCTAAACTGAAGCTAAAAGCATGGTGTGGGTGGCCTGATGGTTCAGGAGCCATGAATGAAGGAGTAGTTAAACAGATACTGGAATCCCGTAGGACATACAGTCATTTCCAGAAAACACCTCTCTGAAGCAGTGGTGGGTTGAAGGGGGCAGGTAAAGGAAATACCTGGTTTCTTCCTTCTACCCTCTCACCAATCTCCCTCAGGTGTTTCCCACTGAACAAAATAAGTGAGACAACAAGGGAGCCTAAAGAATTTAGTGTGCAGAAGAGTGGAGGATGGATCTGAGAACGGACAGCCCTGTGTTAATGTATGTGCCTAGAGACTATTTCAAAAGAAAAAACTGTTGATCCCAGAGACATAGAGGCTATTGAATTCAGTATGTCTTGTGTACGTATGAGCAGTTAGAAGTGATATAATAATGAGTTGGTAAGAGTATGAGCCAGAGCTGCTTGGATTCAATTATTGGATTTGTTACTTACTTGGGGAGGTCATTTAATATCCTGTATCTTGATAGTTTCCTTATCTGTAAAATAGGGATAATAGTAGTGTCTACTTTATAAGATTTGATCAATTCATCCATGGAAAAAAAGCACTTACCACAGGGACTGGAAAACAGTAAATATTCAGGGCAGAATAATAGAAATCTGGAAAAGGGGTTTCCACAATCTCCTTGCCCCAGACCTCTCCCTTGAAGCTCTGTGATCTCCTGGAAGCCTATTTGGTACTTAGCCTTGCACCAGCTCTCCAATAAACAAATGCCAAATTCTGTCCTCTTGTCAGCCATGAGCAGCTTAAAGAGCAAAACAGTCTTAGGTAAGTTCCCAGTCTCCCACATTCTCTTTATGTGAGTCCATAGTAATTCAGGGAGCCCAGAGGCAGGCTTCTGGATGCCAGAGGCACCAGCCCAAGCTAGTCCCTACCTGTGTGCAGAGCTAAGTGAAGAGCTGAATTCACTATTGGTGGATAACCTGAGACAAGTATCCAGTTTCTCTGTGTTTTAGCTTCCCCGACCATACAATGAACACACTAATTATTATTTACTTAATAGTGTTAAGCAAACCCTTATCCAAAGATAAGAGTTGGCAAAGATCTTAAAGATTATGTCCAACACTGTTATTTTATAAATGAGAAAATATAACTCCTAGGAATGAAAGGGACTTCCAAGGTCACAAAGTAAGTTAGTGGCTGAGCTGGAATGAAAACTCAGACTCTTGATTCTCAACAGTGAGTTGAGAGTGAGTGGTAAGCTTTTACAATAGTAAAAAAAGGATAAAAATTAGAAGTGCACACTCACTATAATGAGAGTATTGAGAGCCTAAGGCTAACATCTATATTATAACAATGTTGTCTTGACAAAATGATATTATTTAGCATGTAGATCACTACCTATTCTTATCCATTCATTTATAAATTCAATAAATATATATCCATACTGTGTGCCAGTTGTAGCATGCTAAACACTGATTACACAGTAATGAACAAGGCAAACACCATTTATGTCTTCATTTCTATATAATAAACAAGTAAATAAGGTAAATAAATGTGCTAATATAGATGGTGATAAGTGCTATCAAAGAAAGTGAAAAGATAAAGAGTACCTGTGGTGGAAGGGAGAGAGAATGTAGGTAAAGAAGGATTCTCCAAGGAAATGACATTTAGTTGAGGCCTACAGGCTTAAAGTAAGCCAGCCAAATAAAGAGGTGGGAGAAACTATTCCAGGCACACAAAACAGTAAGTCCAAAGAATTGAAAGGGCTTAGTATCCTGGGACTTAGAAGCACGATAAAACTGAAACCTAGAGAGAAGGGAAGAGTTATAGGAGACAAATTTGGCAGAAACCAGGTCACATAAAGCCTTGAAAGTCACAGTAGAAAATTTGTATTTTATTCTGAGGACAACAGAAAGAGAGGGGAGGGAATTGAGTGGTTTTAAGCAAGAGAATAAGTTGATTTGGTTTACATTTGTAAAAGAGGTTGCTGTGGGATAAACAGATTAAAGGAGAGCCAAGAGGTTGAAATTGTTGCAGTCATCCAGGAGAGAGATGATGTAACTTGGAATGAAAGGTCAATGAAGATGACAGATGAGAAAAAAATTCTTAGTATATATTTTAGTTGTAGAAACATCAGAACTTGGTGATGGGTTGGATGTGGAGTGCGAGGGAAAGGAAACAGGAATTATAGATAACTCTAGGTTTTTGAATTAAACAACTGGGTAGATGGTGGCACCATTTGCTAATGTGGGAAGAGTGGAATAAGTGCAGGTCTGAGGAGGTGAAGAAATCAAAACTTGTATTTTGGATGTATTAAAAAGTGTGAGCTGTCCATTAGTCATATTAGAGGAGATATAAGAAAAACAATTGGATACATAAGTCTGGATCTCAGAAGAGATTTGCCAGGAGATATACATTTTGGAGTCATCCTCATATAGATGGTATTTAAAATCACATTACACAATGTGATCATCTAGAGAATATTACTCAGTGATCAAAAATAATGAAATTTTGCCATTTGCAGCAATATGGATGGAACTAGAGTATATTATGCTAAGTGAACTAAGTCAGTTAGAGAAAGACAAATATCATATTATTTCATTCATATGTGGAATTTAAGAAACAAAACAGATGAACATAGGGGAAGGGAAAGAAAAAGAAGAAAAACAGACAGTGAGGCAAACCATAAGAGACTCTTATATACAGAGAACAAACTGAGGGTTGCTGGAGGGGAGATGGGTGGGGGGATATGTTAAATGGGTGATGGGCATTAAGAAGGGCACTTGTTAGGATGAGCACTGGGTATTATATGTAAGTGATGAATTACTGGGTTCTACTCCTGAAACCAGTACTACACTGTATATTAACTAACTTGAATTTAAATAAATAAACTATTTAAAAAATAAAATAAAACAAATACATCTTTGTGATAGACCTTTTACAAAAAGGAGAAGAAGATGAAGAAGAAGAAGAAGAAGAAGAGAAAAGGGCCCTGAACCAAGTCTTGACACTCTTCAACAATTAGACTAAAGTTGAGTAGAAAAAGAGGGGTAAAAATTGAGATTGAGAAGCAGTGGTCAGTAAGGTAGAAAACCAGGAGAAATCATATTCAGGTGAAAAAAATAAGGAATGGTATTGAGAAGTTGAATGGATGATGACAGATATGTCCATTGTATTGGCAACATGGTTACCATCAATGGCTTTAACAAGAGTAGTTTCATTGGCACAAGGGTAACAGAAGTCATTCTGGAGTACCTGAAGAGTGAATAAGAGGGGGGAAAGTGAATGAACGTAAAGTGAAGACAAGTATAGAGAAAACTGTTACGTTTTGCTCTGAAGGGAATAAGAGAAATAGGGTAATATTTGAATGGATATATGAGGTCAAGGAAGCAATTTTTTTTCTTTTAACATGAGGTTAATAGCATGTTTATATGATGATGAGAATTAGGAGAAGCTGACAATACAAAACCTGTCTACTTGAAGCATGGTCTACAGATCAACTGTATCATCATCACCTAGGTACTTGTTATAAAATGCAGAATCTCAGGCCCCATCTCAGACCTACTGCATTTGCATTTTAATTAGTTCCCCAGGTGATGTGAATGTACAGCAAAGTCTGAGAAGCACTGGCATTACAGAGGGGATACTTGCAGGAGCAAGGTCTCTAGAAGGTGGGAACCATAAGGTCCAGAGCATAAGAGAAAATATTTTCGTTGACAGAAAGAAACAGGGCCACCTCCTACACTCTAGCAGGTAGGAAGACAGAGAAAGTGAGTGAGGGTGCAAGTGCCAGTGGGCTTATAGACTTGGTAAATGAAACAGGATGAAATGCCCTTAAAATGGCATCTATTTCCTCAATAAAGAGACAAAGCTGAGAGAGGAGTATGGAAGGAGAGGTCATTGGAAGTTACGGGAGGGAGGAGTAGGTATGAAATACTCCTTTCAGAGCAGTGGTTCTCAACCTTGGCTGTACACTGGAATCACCGGGAGAGCTTTAAAAAAACATTGCTCTCTAAATTCTACCTTCAGTAATTATAATTTAATCATAATGAGGTATGGCCTGGGCATCAGGATTTTTATAAGATCCTTAGATGATCCTAAATGTGCAACTGGGGTTGAGAGCCACTGTCTTAGAAAAGCAAACATATTAGTGACATGTAGTAGGGTTTGCAAGAAGTGTTGAGAGCCCATCTGAGGCTTGTGGTAAAGCATAATCAATCAGCTCAGCTGTGGGACTTTTATTCATTCTGCTGCTCAAGCATAGGTATAGAGAAGATAGGTGGTTGGGTGAAATCTAGGGGAGATTTTCCAGAAAAGTACAATGGAACATAAATGGACAATAGAGTTACAAACATTTTTAAGGGAGTGATCATAATAACGGACCAGGGGTTCTAAGCTGGACAGAAAGGAAAAGAGAATATGAGGAGGTGTGATAAGTAACAGGGTAGGGCTAATGGAATGGTGGATCAATGATTAGTGATCTTGATGATGTGGAAGAATTGTTGGAGGAAGCGTACCAGAGTAAGTGAGATGGAAGAGCAGGACAGTGATCAGAGAAGAAATTCCTGAAATCTAGATTCTGGAGACAATTCAGTTAGTTACTTACTATGACAAGATCCAAGTGTTACCACAGGAGTTTTCTGGCTGTGGTGAAGTGAAGAAATGGGTTGTTGAAAGTGAGGCCATGGTTGAATAGCCCATCTAACAGAATGTTGAGGTTTAGAAAGACAAGAAAAAGATGAAGACAGTGATGATCCAGGAGCTAAAGTCTTCAATAAATGAGGAAGAATGTCCAGAAAGACAATCTGTCAGACAAGAATTATGTGTAAAATACCTACTATTTTCCTAGATTGGTTACAGATACTGGGGACATGGAAGTGAGCAAGACAGACTAGGTCTCTGTCCTCAAGGAACTTATATTCTAATGAAGGGATTTAGACACTGAACCCAAAAACCAAAAAAAAAAAATAATCTTAGGTACTGGATAGCTAAAAAATAATAAATAAGGTGTTATAATAGAAGGTAACTAAGGAAAGAGGACACTGTCTTACCTAGATGGCCAAGGAAGTCCTCTCTGAGGAGATGACATCTGAGTTGACACAAGAATGATGAGAAGCAACCAGCCATGCAAAGATCTGGGGGTAAGAGCATTCCAAACATGAAGGAATGACAAAAGCAAAGGTTCAGAGATGAAAATGAGACTGATATATGCAAGGATCAGAAGAAGGTCAGCATAGCAGAATGTAGTGGAGTATAAGACAGTGGTGGGAGATGATGTCAGAGAAGCAGGCAGGGCCAGAATGTCAAGAGATGGAAGCAAAAAGAAGGGATAGTGGGTGGCAGAGGCAGATGGCATGTGCTTCCAAGAAGCTGGAAGTTGTGAAGGCAGGAGATGAAGAAATGGGAAACATGATAGATGTCATCCCAAATAAGCTAACACAGGAAAGAATTCAAAGTAAGATGTTAGTGCAATAGTAAAGTGTGTATAGATTAAATACAATCTAGTTTAGACTTTGAAAATAAAATCTAGCTGGATGAATTCTCAAGGTCATCTAGCCCCTAGCTACTATGCAAAGTCTGGGGCTCATAACCAGCAGCATCAGCATCTCCTGGGAGATTAATAGAAATGCTGAATCCAGGGGTGCCTGGGTGGCTCATTCAGTTAAGCACCTGACTCTAGATTTTGGTTCATGTCATGATTTCACTGTCGTGAGATGGTGCCCTGCATTGGGCTCCACGCTGGGTTAAGATTCTCTCTCTCTCTCTCTCTCTCTCTCTCTCTCTGACCCCTCCACCTTGCTCTCAGAAGGAAAGAAGAAAAAGAAAGAAAGAAAGAAAGAAAGAAAGAAAGAAAGAAAGAAAGAAAGAAAGAAATTCCCAGTGATTCACATGCACATTAAAATGTGAGAAGCCCAGCTCTAGACCAAACTCCTGTCACTATGTTGGAGTCACTGAGATTAGTTTCTTTGCCCAAAAAAGAATAGGAAACATCTTCATCTGTGTTTAGAAGCTTAATAGTCAGAGATGTTGAGGGCAGTCAGGGAAGAAGGTTTGATGGGCATGTGGGATCCCATTTTTCAGTGGGAGCATCAGCTAAAACAGTCATCCACTTGGGAATGCAATTCCTCATCTCTCGGTTTCCCAGCTACCTGACCTTGTAGACCCAAAAGGCATGTGAAAAGACTCAGTAGACCCTGGAGTCATGTGAAGCAAGCTCCAAGCAGCTCTGGGAAGTGCAGGGAGGAAGTAGCCTTATTTGTCTTTCTTCAGGCCTCAACAGGCAGAGCCTGGAATCAGAGTGAGATGCTATTTAATGGGCTGCTACAGAAAGTACTACCTTGGAATGTAGGGGGACTTGGTCCAACAGCCTCCCCCCAGGGCCACTTCAGCTTGATCACAGGGACCAGCCAGATGAAAATCACATTCCTTTCACTGTGGTTAGGGACCCATTAGTTATTCTCCTCCTCTAAACTCTCCATGGGTTCTTTACTCTTACTCACTCTTTTTTCTAGCACTCACCCCTTTCCTCTTTAGCTCCCTCTTTTCTTCCCCATGCCATACCTTCAGCCTCAAACAACTTCCTGTCTATCTAAGGAATTTGCTATCCAGTCCACTATTCATTTTCAGTACAAAGGCAAGAGCTGAAATAACTTCATAAGGAATTGCAATTAGATGAGCAGACTTAACCCCCATCTGGGTGGAGGTGTTATTTAAACCACTTGGGTAGATTCAGGACCTGCAGAGCTCACAAAAAATGTTATCTGCTTAAAGATTCTCTGGCAAGCCAAACTCGCATATTAATGTTCAATCTTGTGAATGTCCAATCACATTCTGGGAAGTGATGATCTTCCTGTAACTGATGACATCCAAGCAAAGTCTGGAAGAATACCTGCTAGAGATGCTATAGAATGAATCCTCCATCAATGGAAGGCCACGCTAGAGACCCATGCAAAGAAGTCAGTAAGCCAAGATGAGAAGAGCACTGGACTAGAAGTCTGGTGACTGCTAAGTTGCTATGTGACCTTGGACAAGATATTCAGTCTCTCCATCTGTCAAATGGTATCTTTAGAGTCTCTCAATGCTTTTTGACTTGTGTTTTTATAGAATGCACAGAGGATCCTTCAGAGGGTATTTCTTGCCCTGTGGGACATGGGGGAGGCTGAGAGGGAGGATCTCTGGGCCCCACTTCAACCAGAGACGTTCTCCTTTCATCTGCTTCATACATTAAGCTTCTAGGTAAGATTGTGATTAAACAAAGACATCCTGTTGCTAAAACAAACAAGCCTAAACTACATTGGAGGCTGTAAATGAAAAGTCTGGCCGATAGCCTGCCACAGTGTTTTAAGTTTGTTGGATGTTAAACTATAATATAATATAAAATATACAATACAATATGATATAATATATATAATATATAATTTATATAATATACAATACATAATTATATAATTTATATAATTACATATAATTTTAAAATCAGGGTATTTGATATAATAATTTAGAATTCCAACTTCTTTTAAAACATCAGAGGATCCAGTAGCCCTGGATTAGTATTCCTACCTTGTAACAATCAGCTGGAGCTGAATGGCAGCTGCCTCCTTTACAGCCAGAGTCCCTGCCTACTGGCTTCTGCATAGCCTCTGCAGATGTCTAAGTGGTGATCTCTGCCCTCCAGGGCTCTATTACCTTGAGCTTCTTTACCCCTCCACAGTTCCAGGCAAATCCAGAATGGGTTGCTCTAGGAATCACTGTGTCTGTAAAGGGATATAGTCTATGCAGAACAGTGCTTTTCACACTGCAGTGTTCACAGATGTTCTTATTAAAATGAAGATTCTGATTCAGTAGGTCTAGGCTGGGTCCTGAAGTTCTCCATTTCTAACAAATTCCCAGGTGACATGCTGCTTGTCCATGGATCTAAATTACAGAAGTGAGAAGACAGTAGAAAGAGCAAGAAGTAGAGAAGTAAGAGCTGTGGCCTCCAGCCCCAGCTCTCACTGACCTTCACTGCATTGGGGAAACTGCTAAACCTCTGTTCAACAGGCCTAATTAGCAATTCTCCAGGGAGGTGGTACAAAGAGAAAAAGAGATTCCTGCAGCCAGAGGAGTGCTTCACCAGTAAAAGCAATACAAAGAAAATTGGCAAGGTGTCTGTTTAATGGGAGGTGAGGCTTCTTCTAGGGGATCTGCCCTCCCCAACTTGGGATGGCTTGAGTCACCTTTTAGGTTCCAAGTGCTGACTTCAAAAACTCCAAGAGAAATTTGTTTTGTTGGCAAATATCCTAAGGAAGGTCAAGGAGAGAAGGGAGAAGAGAAGGAGAGAGATGAAGGAGAAAAAGAATAGTAGGAAGTTGAGGAGGATGAGAAGAAAAGGAAGAGAAGAAAATGGTGAGTACAGAGGAGGAATAGATGGAGGGGAAAAAGGAGAGAAAATAAGGAGGAGGAAGAGACAGTGGCAGATAAATAGGAAGGTGAAAAATAGGAAGAAGGGGGAGGAGGGGGGAAAAGGGAGAGGAGGATGGGGGAAAAGGAGACCTTAAGGGATCAAGACTAAGGCTTTTCCTAATGGCTCCTTCCTCGTTAGACACCTCCATCCTCATTCAGCTCCTCCTCACAGTAGGACATCCTCATAGCAGGATCCTTTGGTCCCTTTCCAGCTCTAAAATTCTGTGATCTGAAATGCTACATGGCAACAGGGTGACCTGGATCCATCCACCCTGGCCTCCTGTCTTGCCTCCTGGTTTGCCTATGATGAACTGTCTCCTCTTCCTCATCTGTTGCACAGGAGGAGCCACCCACCCACACCCACACCCACACCCACACCCACACTTCCTCTTCCTGGTATGGATGAATTTAAGAGTTCATTAGGCTGCTATGGAAGCCCTGAGGTGAAAGGCAAACTAGGAAGGAGGAGAGAAGATATCACCTCTACACACACACAAACACACACACACACACACACACACACACACACACACACACATATAATTAGTTTCCAGGTACTGTTGCCTCTACACCAATGCCATTTCTTCTGTGTGCTGCCTCCTTTCCATATCTATAACCACTACTCCAGGTCAGGCCTTCATTTATGTCTCTCCTGGACCATTATCCAGCCTCCTAGGTGTCTACCTACCTCCATTTTTGCTACCGTCCAATCCTCACACTGCTGTCAGTTAGAACCTTAAAACTTGCCTGATCCTCCTTTGATGAAATGATTTTGATGACTCCTCATTGCCTACAAGATGAAGTTCAAACTCTTTAGCAAGATATTCACAATTCTCCACAACCTGGCCTGAAATCCTCTTCTTTTTTTTAAAGTTTATTTATTTATTTTGAGAGAGACAGAGACATTATGAGTGGGGGAGGGGCAGATACAAAGGGAGAGAGAGAATCCCAAGCAGGCTCCGTGCTGTCAGCATGGAGCCCGATGCAGGGCTTGAACCCAAGAAACTACAAGACCATGATCTGAGCAGAAACGAAAGGTCAGACACTTAATCAACTGAGCCACCAAGGTGCCCCTGATATCCTCTTCTAAATGCACTTTAGTCTCTACATATTCACATTTTCCAGCTCACATGCTTTTTTTTTTTAACATCTTCTGAGAATTTCATTTCCCTTGCTCCTGCTTGTATAAATCCTAGTCATACTTCCAGGTTTGGCTCGAAAGCAATGTCTTTTATAAAGCTTCAACCCAAGTTGAAATCCATCTCCTTCTCTGCATGCTCATGACATTTCATGGGCATCCTTTTTATGACACTTGCTAATGCTTACTTTACGTAGTTAGCTGTTTATAAGCTTGTCTCCTCCACATAATTTTGCTTTCTTATAGCCTCTGGCAGAGCACCTAGTGTTAAGGGGCTCAGAAAATACTTGTTGAATGAATTTGTGCTCAGAGAAGGGAGAAAAAAAGGGCTGAGCAGATTCTGAGAGGGGCAGAGTGAGCCATAGAGGGTCTAACTTTCATCTGGCATTCTGAGGCATGCTAAAAGTGCCTCCATCTTCCCCCTGACCATGTCTCTCTTGAGTTCTCACATTCCACAATTAGAATAACAGCTTTTGAGCTGGAGACATTTTGGAGGTCTCTGAGAGATACAAATAGCCTTGAAAGGCGGCACCTACCCTAAAGCAGTGATTTTCAAAGGGTGGTTTGCAAGCCTTTAATGAATGATGAAATAGACCCATGTGGCTGGTAAAAATCAATTAGGAATGTCCTAAACAGGTTTGTTGTTGTTGTTTTCTAAAGAGAAAATATCAGAGTACAAAGCAAATATTAAGGGTATTATTCCATAAAATGTTTCAATTTTTTAAAATTTTTTTAACGTTTATTTATTTTTGAGACAGAGACAGAACATGAACGGGGAAGGGTCAGAAAGAGAGGGAGACACAGAATCTGAAACAGGACCACAAGATCATGACCTGACGTGAAGTTGAACGCTTAACCAACTGAACCACCCAGGCGTCCCTGTTTCAATTTTTTTATATTAGTTGTGATGCAGAATACATACATATATATATATATATATATATATATATAGAGAGAGAGAGAGAGAGAGAGACAGAGAAAGAGACAGAGAGAGAGACAGAGAGGGGAGGGGAAGAAAGAGAAGAAGACAGAGAATCCCAAGCAGGCTCTGCACTGTCAATGCAGAGCTGGATGTGGAGCTCGAACTCAAGAAACCCTGAGATCACAACCTGAGCCAAAAACCAAAAGTCAGACACTTCAGACACTTCAGACACTTCAGACACTTAGACTTAGCCATCCAGGCACCTGTATATATATATATATATATATATATATATATATATATATATATATATATATGCAGGTCTCAGGCAGACCAGTTTGAAATATGCTATACTAAACCAACTTCAGCTGGCAGCCAGATAAATACCTCAGGGACTTAAATTTTTTTTTAATATGTTTATTTATTTTTGAGAGAGGGGGAGTCAGAGGGGCAGATAGAGGGGGACAGAGGATCCAAAGCGGGCTCTGTGCCAACAGTAGAGACCCTGATGTAGGGCTTGAGCTCACAAACCATGAAATCATGTGTTGAGCTGGTCAGACACCTTAACCGACCCAGGTGCCCCAATACGTGAGTGATTTACCTCTCTGAATCTCAATTTCTTTATCTGGAAAATAAGAATAATAATAATACCTATATCAAATATTTTCTGTGAGGACTAAACAAGTGAATACACATAAAACCTTTAGCACTTGAGTCCTGGCACCTGTTAGCTCTGGAGATGGTGATTAACTGGGGGGTTGGAGATACGGGTAAGTTTAAAGGAATTACCAGTAAGGCCCTCTAAGGATGGTAAAGGACCTTGCCAGACCTTTTGCAGACCACATGGACTAATACCAATATACAATAGATACAAATATGATGTAAACCATACAGCCACACACACACTCCTGCTCCTAATGGCCCCATACAGCCTTTATTCTCTACCAGCAGCCAGGTGTGCCTGCTGCTTCACACCTGTGAGGAATCTGATCCTGTCATAGAGTAAGATTTTAGGGTCTAATATCCAGGAGTACAAGGGGGCCCAGATCGGAGGGGTAGGGATTGTGTTAGGAGCAATGAAAATATACCAGTCTCCAAAGCTCAGGGCCTAGAATTAAAAAGCCACATGAAACACTGGCATCCAGACAAATAAAATACAAGCGGGGATAAGACCACTTGCTTATTTTCCATCACTCTTTCTCTCCTTTTGGGTTGTGATTCCTCTGTGAACTTCTCTCTGGATCCTTTCAGGGTAGTTAGGTCTACTGTACATTCTTTTTTTTTTTTTAATATATGAAATTTACTGTCAAATTGGTTTCCATACAACACCCAGTGATCATCCCAAAAGGTGCCCTCCTCAATACCCATCACCCACCCTGCCCTCCCTCCCACCCCCCATCAACCCTCAGTTTGTTCTCAGTTTTTAACAGTCTCTTATGCTTTGGCTCTCTCCCACTCTAACCTCTTTTTTTTTTTTTCCTTCCCCTCCCCCATGGGTTTCTGTTACATTTCGCAGGATCCACATAAGAGTGAAACCATATGGTATCTGTCTTTCTCTGTATGGCTTATTTCACTCAGCATCACACTCTCCAGTTCCATCCACGTTGCTACAAAAGGCCATATTTCATTTTTTCTCATTGCCACGTAGTATTCCATTGTGTATATAAACCACAATTTCTTTATCCATTCATCAGTTGATGGACATTTAGGCTCTTTCCATAATTTGGCTATTGTTGAGAGTGCTGCTATAAACATTGGGGTACAAGTGCCCCTATGCATCAGCACTCCTGTATCCCTTGGATAAATTCCTAGCAGTACTACTGCTGGGTCATAGGGTAGGTCTACTTTTAACTTTTTGAGGAACCTCCACACTGCTTTCCAGAGTGGCTGCACCAGTTTGCATTCCCACCAACAGTGCAAGAGGGTTCCTGTTTCTCCCCATCCCCTCCAGCATCTATAGTCTCCTGATTTGTTCATTTTGGCCACTCTGACTGGCGTGAGGTGATATCTGAGTGTGGTTTTGATTTGTATTTCCCTGATAAGGAGCGACGTTGAGCATCTTTTCATGTGCCTGTTGGCCATCCGGATGTCTCTTTACAGAAGTGTCTATTCATGTTTTCTGCCCATTTCTTCACTGGGTTATTTGTTTTTCGGGTGTGGAGTTTGAGGAGCTCTTTATAGATTTTGGATACTAGCCCTTTGTCTGATGTGTCATTTGCAAATATCTTTTCCCATTCCATTGGTTGCCTTTTAGTTTTGTTGGTTGTTTCCTTTGCTGTGCAGAAGCTTTTTATCTTCATAAGGTCCCAGTAATTCACTTTTGCTTTTAATTCCCTTGCCTTTGGGGATGTGCCGAGTAAGAGATTGCTACGGCTGAGGTCAGAGAGGTCTTTTCCTGCTTTCTCCTCTAAGGTTTTGATGGTTTCCTGTCTCACATTCAGGTCCTTTATCCATTTTGAGTTTATTTTTATGAATGGTGTGAGAAAGTGGTCTAGTTTCAACCTTCTGCATGTTGCTGTCCAGTTCTCCCAGCACCATTTGTTAAAGAGACTGTCTTTTTTCCATTGAATGTTCTTGCCTGCTTTGTCAAAGATGAGTTGGCCATACGTTTGTGGGTCTAGTTCTGGGGTTTCTATTCTATTCCATTGGTCTATGTGTCTGTTTTTGTGCCAATACCATGCTGTCTTGATGATGACAGCTTTGTAGTAGAAGCTAAAGTCTGGGATTGTGATGCCTCCTGCTTTGGTCTTCTTCTTCAAAATTACTTTGGCTATTCGGGGCCTTTTGTGGTTCCATATGAATTTTAGGATTGCTTGTCCTAGTTTCGAGAAGAATGCTGGTGCAATTTTGATTGGGATTGCATTGAATGTGTAGATAGCTTTGGGTAGTATTGACATTTTGACAATATTTATTCTTCCAATCCATGAGCAGGGAATGTCTTTCCATTTCTTTATATCTTCTTCAATTACCTGCATAAGCTTTCTATAGTTTTCAGCATACAGATCTTTTACATCTTTGGTTAGATTTATTCCTAGGTATTTTATGCTTCTTGGTGCAATTGTGAATGGGATCAGTTTCTTTATTTGTCTTTCTGTTGCTTCATTGTTCGTGTATAAGAATGCAACTGATTTCTGTACATTGATTTTGTATCCTGCAACTTTGCTGAATTCAGGTATCAGTTCTAGCAGACTTTTGGTGGAGTCTATCGGATTTTCCATGTATAATATCATGTCATCTGCAAAAAGCGAAAGCTTGACTTCATCTTTGCCAATTTTGATGCCTTTGATTTCCTTTTGTTGTCTGATTGCTGATGCTAGAACTTCCAACACTATATTAAACAACAGCGGTGAGAGTGGGCATCCCTGTCGTGTTCCTGATCTCAGGGAAAAAGCTCTCAGTTTTTCCCCATTGAGGATGATGTTAGCTGTGGGCTTTTCATAAATGGCTTTTATGATCTTTAACTATGTTCCTTCTATCCCGACTTTCTCCAGGGTTTTTATTAAGAAAGGGTGCTGGATTTTGTCAAAGGCCTTTTCTGCATCGATTGACAGGATCATATGGTTCTTCTCTTTTTTTTTGTTAATGTGATGTATCACGTTGATCGATTTGCGAATGTTGAACCAGCCCTGCATCCCAGGAATGAATCCCACTTGATCATGGTGAATAATTCTTTTTATATGCTGTTGAATTCGACTTGCTAGTATCTTATTGAGAATTTTTGCATCCATATTCATCAGAGATATTGGCCTGTAGTTCTCTTTTTTTACTGGGTCTCTGTCTGCTTTAGGAATCAAAGTAATACTGGCTTCATAGAATGAGTCTGGAAGTTTTCCTTCCCTTTCTATTTCTTCGAATAGCTTGAGAAGGATAGGTATTATCTCCGCTTTAAACGTCTGGTAGAACTCCCCTGGGAAGCCATCTGGTCCTGGACTCTTATTTGTTGGGAGATTTTTGATAACCGATTCAATTTCTTCGCTGGTTATGGGTCTGTTCAAGCTTTCTATTTCCTCCTGATTGAGTTTTGGAAGAGTGTGGGTGTTTAGGAATTTGTCCATTTCTTCCAGGTTGTCCAGTTTGTTGGCATATAATTTTTCATAGTATTCCCTGATAATTGTTTGCATCTCTGAGGGATTGGTTGTAATAATTCCATTTTCATTCATGATTTTATCTATTTGGGTCATCTCCCTTTTCTTTTTGAGAAGCCTGGCTAGAGGTTTGTCAATTTTGTTTATTTTTTCAAAAAACCAACTCTTGGTTTCGTTGATCTGCTCTACAGTTTTTTTAGATTCTATATTGTTTATTTCTGCTCTGATCTTTATTATTTCTCTTCTTCTGCTGGGTTTAGGCTGCCTTTGCTGTTCTGCTTCTATTTCCTTTAGGTGTGCTGTTAGATGTTGTATTTGGGATTTTTCTTGTTTCTTGAGATAGGCCTGGATTGCAATGTATTTTCCTCTCAGGACTGCCTTCGCTGCGTCCCAAAGCATTTGGATTCTTGTCTTTTCATTTTCGTTTGTTTCCATATATTTTTTAATTTCTTCTCTAATTGCCTGGTTGACCCACTCATTCTTTATAGGGTGTTCTTTAACCTCCATGCTTTTGGAGGTTTTCCAGACTTTTTCCTGTGGTTTTTTTCAAGCTTCATAGCATTGTGGTCTGAAAGTATGCATGGTATAATTTCAATTCTTGTAAACTTATGAAGGGCTGTTTTGTGACCCAGTATATGATCTATCTTGGAGAATGTTCCATGTGCACTCGAGAAGAAAGTATATTCTGTTGCTTTGGGATGCAGAGTTCTAAATAGATCTGTCAAGTCCATCTGATCCAATGTATCATTCAGGGCCCTTGTTTCTTTATTGACTGTGTGTCTAGATGATCTATCCATTTCTGTAAGTGGGGTGTTAAAGTCCCCTGCAATGACCACATTCTTATCAATAAGGTTGCTTATGTCTATGAGTAATTGTTTTATATATTGTTTTATATATCTGGGGGTAATTGTTTTATATATCTGGGGGCTCCGGTATTTGGCGCATAGACATTTATAATTGTTAGCTCTTCCTGATGGATAGACCCTGTAATTATTATATAATGCCCTTCTTCATCTCTTGTTACAGCCTTTAATTTAAAGTCTAGTTTGTCTGATAGAAGTATGGCTACTCCAGCTTTCTTTTGGCTTCCAGTAGCATGATAAATAGTTCTCCATCCCCTCACTCTCAATCTAAAGGTGTCCTCAGATCTAAAATGAGTCTCTTGTAGACAGCAAATAGATGGATCTTGTTTTTTTATCCATTCTGATACCCTATGTCTTTTGGTTGGCGCATTTAATCCATTTACATTCAGTGTTATTATAGAAAGATATGGGTTTAGAGTCATTGTGATGTCTGTATGTTTTATGCTTGTAGTGATGTCTCTGGTACTTTGTCTCACAGGATCCCCCTTAGGATCTCTTGTAGGGCTGGTTTCGTGGTGACAAATTCCTTCAGTTTTTGTTTGTTTGGGAAGACCTTTATCTCTCCTTCTATTCTAAATGACAGACTTGCTGGATAAAGGATTCTCGGCTGCATATTTTTTCTGTTTAGCACACTGAAGATATCTTGCCAAGCCTTTCTGGCCTGCCAAGTTTCAAAGGAGAGATCAGTCACGAGTCTTATAGGTCTCCCTTTATATGTGAGGGCACGTTTATCCCTTGCTGCTTTCAGAATTTTCTCTTTCTCCTTATATTTTGCCAGTTTCACTATGATATGTCGTGCAGAAGATCGATTCAAGTTACATCTGAAGGGAGTTCTCTGTGCCTCTTGGATTTCAATGCCTTTTTCCTTCCCCAGTTCAGGGAAGTTCTCAGCTATAATTTCTTCAAGTACCCCTTCAGCACCTTTCCCTCTCTCTTCCTCCTCTGGGATACCAATTATGTGTACATTATTTCTTTTTAGTGTATCACTTAGTTCTCTAATTTTCCCCTCATACTCCTGGATTTTTTTTATCTCTCTTTCTTTCACCTTCCTCTTTCTTCATAACTTTATCTTCTAGTTCACCTATTCTCTCCTCTGCCTCTTCAATCCGAGCCGTCGTGGTTTCCATTTTGTTTTGCATTTCGTTTAAAGCGTTTTTCAGCTCCTCGTGACTGTTCCTTAGTCCCTTGATCTCTGTGGCAAGAGATTCTCTGCTGTCCTGTATATTGTTTTCAAGCCCAGCGATTAATTTTATGACTATTATTCTAAATTCACTTTCTGTTATATTATTTAAATCCTTTTTGATCAGTTCATTAGCTGTTGTTATTTCCTGGAGATTCTTCTGAGGGGAATTCTTCCGTTTGGTCATTTTGGATAGTCCCTGGAGTGGTGAGGACCTGCAGGGCACTTCCCCCGTGCTGTGGTGTATAACTGGAGTTGGTGGGCGGGGCCGCAGTCCGACCTGATGTCTGCCCCCAGCCCATCGCTGGGGCCACAGTCAGACTGATGTGTGCCTTCTCTTCCCCTCTCCTAGGGGCGGGATTCACTGTGGGGTGGCGTGGCCCATCTGGGCTACTTGCACACTGCCAGGCTTGTGGTGCTGGGGATCTGGCGTATTAGCTGGGGTGGGTAGGCAAGGTGCACAGGGGCAGGAGGGTCAGGCTTAGCTCGCTTCAGGAGGTGATCCACTTCAGGAGGGGCCCTGTGGCATCAGGAGGGAGTCAGATCCGCTGCAGGAGGTTTGGCTCCGCAGAAGCACAGAGTTGGGTGTTTGGGAGGAGTGAGCAAGTTCCCTGGCAGGAACTGGTTTTCTTTGGGATTTTGGCTGGGGGATGGGTGGGGGAGATGGCGCTGGCGAGCGCCTTTGCTCCCCGCCAAGCTGAGCTCTGCCGTCCATCCGGGGGCTCAGCAGCTCTCCCTCCCTTTGTCCTCCAGCCTTCCCGCTTTCTGAGCAGAGCTGTTAACTTATGACCTCCCAGATGCTAAGTCGCGCTTGCTGTCGGAACACAGTCCATCAGGCCCCTCCGCTTTTTCCAGCCAGACTTGGGGGCTCTGCTTGGCCGGTGAGCCGCCCCTCCGCCCCGGCTCCCTCCCGCCAGTCCGTGGAGCGCGCACCGCCTCGCCGCCCTTCCTACCCTCTTCCCTGGGCCTCTCATCTGCGCTTGGCTCTGGAGACTCCGTTCTGCTAATCCTCTGGCGGTTTTCTGGGTTCTTTAGGTAGGTGTAGGTGGAATCTAAGTGATCAGCAGGACGCGCGGTGAGCCCAGCGTCCTCCTACGCCGCCATCTTCCGGAACTCCCCCGGTCTACTGTACATTCTTGAAGAGAGGGAAAGCAATGTAAGAAGGCATTGGGAGAGAGAAGTTATTTTTATTTATTTATTCAAAAAAATATTTACTGGGTAGCTTCTATGTGCTAGGCACTTCCTGTTCCTGGCATTGGGGATTTTTTGGTGAATGAAACAGTCAAAACCCTTTCTTTCATGGAGCTTATATTGTAGCAGGAGAGACAAATAACAAAGAAACAAACAACGCTTATGGTATGTCAGATGATTGTAACTGCTGTTGGGGACAAAAAGCGGTGAGAAAGATGGAAGTAGCAAATGTGCAATTTTTACAAGGATAGTGAAGGACAATCTCACTGAGAAAGAGAAATGTGAACCAGATCAGACTGGGATAAGAAATCAATGCAGATATCTGAGGCCAAGCATTTTAGGTGAAAGGAATAGCAAGTAAGGCCTTAAGGCTTGAGTATGTCTGGTGGCTTTGAAGAAGAGGAGAGAACATTGTGACTGGAGTAAAGTGAGCACTGGAGACTGTGGTGGGAGATCAGATCATGGAGGTAAAAGGTAAAAGATCATGTAGGATCTCCTAGTTTATTGTGAGGATTAGGCTTTTATTCGGAGGAAGTTGGGAGGCATGTGAAGGGTTTTAAGCAGAGGAGTGACATGTGACATGATTTGACTTAAGTTTTAACAAGCCCACTAGGACTGAATTGACTTCAGGAGGTAAAGGGAGGAAACACAACAGTAAAGAGAATAATGTAGTGGTCCCAGTGACAGATGATGGTGGTTTAGACTAGAGTGGCGGCAAGAGGATTTGTGAGAAGTAATCGATGCTACAGAAATATTGAAGGTTGAGCAAACAGGATTTCCTGAGGGATTGGATGTGGGGTGTAGGAGAAAATGAATCATCAAGGAGTTTGGTCTGAGCATCTAGAAGGAAGCATCTGGAAGTTACTATTAATTGAAGCAAGGAAGAGTTCAAGAGAAGCAGATCTGGGGTTTTCTAAGAGCTCAATTTGGGACACATTAAGTTCAAAATGCTCATTAGATATCTAAGTGGAGATGTTAAGTAGGTAGTTAGATATGTGTCAAGAGAGGCTAGAATGAGCTATAAATTTGGGAGACATTAATGTATAAATGTTATTTAAAGCCATGGAGTCACCAAAAAAGGAAGTATAAATGGAGAAGAGGTCCAAGGACTGAGCCCTGGACATATAGAATATGGGGAAATGAGGAGAAAACAGCAAAGACGTCTGAGAAGGATGAATCAGTGAGATAGGACTGAAACCAAGAGTGTGGTGTCCTGGAAACCAAGGAAGACAGAATTTTCTTTCTTTCATTTTTATAAATATAATTTGTTGACAAATTGGTTTCCATACAACACCCAGTGCTCATCCCAACAGGTGCCCTCCTCAATGCCCATCACCCACTTTTCCTTCTTCCCTACCGCCCATCAGCCCTCAGTTTGTTCTCAGTATCCAAGAGTCTCTTATGGTTTGCTTCCCTCTCTCTCTGTAACTTTTTTCCCCTTCCCCTCCTCCATGGTCTTCTGTTAAGTTTCTCAAGATCCACCTATGAGTGAAAACATATGGTATCTGTCTTTCTCTGTATGACTTATTTTACTTACCATAGTACCTTCCAGTTCCATCTATGTTGTTGCAAATGGCCAGATTTCATTCTTTCTCATTGCCAAGTAGTATTCTTTTGTATATATAAACCACATCTTCTTTATCCATTTGTCAGTTGATGGATAATTAGGTTCGTTCCATAATTTGGCTATTGTTGAAAGTGCTGCTATAAACGTTGGGATACAAGTGCCCCTATGCATCAGCACTCCTGTATCCCTTGGGTAAATTCCTAGCAATGCTATTGCTGGGTCATAGGGTAGTTCTATTTTTACTTTTTTGAGGAACCTCCACAGTGTTTTCCAGAGCGACTGCACCAGTTTGTATTCCCACCAACAGTGCAAGAGGGTTCCCATTTCTCCACATCCTCTCCAGCATCTGTAGTCTCCTGATTTGTTCATTTTAGCCACTCTGACCAGCATGAGGTGGTGTCTCAGTGTGGTTTTGATTTGTATTTCCCTGATGAGGAGTGACGTTGAGCATCTTTTCATGTGTCTGTTGGCCATCTGGATGTCTTCTTTGGAAAAGTGTCTATTCATGTCTTCTGCTCATTTCTTCACTGGATTATTTGTTTTTTGGGGTGTGGAGTTTGGTGAATTCTTTATAGGTTTTGGATACTAGCCCTTTGTCTGATATGTCATTTGCAAATATCGTTTCCCATTCCATCAGTTGCCTTTTAGTTTTGTTGATTGTTTCCTTTGCAGTGCAGAATCTTTTTATCTTGATGAGGTCCCAATAGTTATTTTTTGCTTTTAATTCCCTTGCCTTTGGAGATGTGCCAAGTAAGAAATTGCCATGGCTGAGGGAAGACAGAATTTCAAGGATGAGGGAGTGGTCAATTTTGTCAAGTGCTGCTGACAGAAATTGTTTTAGGGATCAAGCAGGGGTCTAGCCCATGGCAAGCTGATACAATGGTGGTACATTTTCTCAGGGAAGGTGAAAGATTTGTTATGTAACTAGTAGCTCTCTGAGTGGCCTGTATAGAGGCAGTGTGGCATCAAGTTTCCAGTTTGAAAGGCACATAGACCTGGGCTGGATTGGCCAGCAATCCTGTATGTTTGGTGTGCCATCTGAGGCATATGATACAGAAATCAGAGTATCTGGAGTAGTGAGCCATATTGGATAATCTGGCCTTCAAGTCACAGATGTTGGGGGAGTAGTTCCCCATAGTGTGCAATCAGAAGGACACTAGAGAGGCCTCACTCCCCTAACATGCCTCTTCCATACCAAGATCAATTCTAGACTTTCTTATTTATTCAACAAAAACTATGTGCGAGGCACTGTTCTAAGCATTCACAAAATAATAGCTCAGTGAATCCTCACAACAACTCTATGATATATGTTCTGTAATTATCTCATTTTTGCAGATGAAGAAAAAGAGGCAGGGAGAGGCTAAGTGACTTGCCCAATTGTACAGTGAGAGGTGGAGCCACTCTTTTAACCCTGCTGTTTCCAGTGTACATGTTCTTAACCTTGTACACCAGGCACTACTAGCAGGTGTGGGCTAAAACCTGCCAATGGCCTGTTTTTGTACATTTCTGAAGGGTTGTTAAACAAAATATGCAACAAGGTCTTAATGGAGCCTGCAAAGTCTAAAATATTTACTGCCTGGCCTTTTAAAGGAAAAGTTTATCAGCACTTTTCCACACTATAAAATTGGAAAAAATAATACCTCTTATTTGTTTGTGGGTATATTAAACGATATAATTTATATGAAATACCTACAGATGCTCAAAAATAGCAGTTTCCTATGATTAATTTTATGTTCATTCTGTCATCATCTCTGTTTCCTGCACTTTCCCCCAAAGGAATTACTCTTAGATTTGACTCATTACAAACTCCCCATATCCTCCCCTCCAAGTTTGCTAAAAAGTTACCAGAGTGAAACCATATGCCCACGGGGGAGGGGAAGGAAAAAAAAGAGGTTAGAGTGGAAGAGAGCCAAAGCATAAGAGACTCTTAAAAACTGAGAACAAACTGAGGGTTGATGGGGGGTGGGAGGGAGGGGAGGGTGGGTGATGGGTATTGAGGAGGGCACCTTTTGGGATGAGCACTGGGTGTTGTATGGAAACCAATTTGACAATAAACTTCATATATTGAAAAAAATAAATTAATTAAAAATAAAAATAAAAAAAGTTACCAGAAATAATTGAGCTAAATAGTGATACCAACCATTATTATTTGAATGTCATCCTTGAAACACAGCATATTAAAAAACTTTAACTTCAATAGGACTTTCAGTTATCTTAAAATTTCTAGGTGAATTGGATGAAGCAAATAGGTTCTAAGAATGTCTTGACAACAAATAGTAGATAACTGACTAGATATTTTTTCCCAGGTAATAATTCCACAGATGGTAAATCAATATATGATGGGTTATATCTCCTAAAAAGTAAAATTTAAAGTAAACACCTGAAAAACTTTTAAAAAGTGCTCTATCATTTAGATATTATTTATAAGGAAAAAATCATATAAGATCAAGGCTCAAAGACTCCATAAAAATTATCTAGTCAAACACCTTAAGATTAAATATGGGGAATCTGAATCCCAGAGTCAGGAGGATACTTATACATGGTCACACAGCATATCTGGGGCTAAAATCTTGTTCTCCAAATGTACTCTATTATACCAGTGGTTGAAAACTAGTGTTCTGGGGCTACATTCTATGTTTAATTTGTCCCACAAATTTTAAAAGGCATTTGAGGGGCGCCTGGGTGGCGCAGTCGGTTAAGCGTCCGACTTCAGCCAGGTCACGATCTCCCACTCCGTGAGTTCGAGCCCCGCATCGGGCTCTGGGCCGATGGCTCGGAGCCTGGAGCCTGTTTCCGATTCTGTGTCTCCCTCTCTCTCTGCCCCTCCCCCGTTCATGCTCTGTCTCTCTCTGTCCCAAAAATAAATAAAAAACGTTGAAAAAAAATTAAAAGGCATTTGAAAAGCAGAATATTGCACAACAAAATCTAGATTTCCAAATTCCATTGAACAAAATCAGAAGATCTGGCAAAATAGGTCCACTTTTCCAAATGGCCAGGATCCAGTGGAACTGAGTAGTGGCTGTCTCCTTTAGTAGTAATAGTAGTGCCATGCTCCCTACCACTCTCAAATACATTCACCCTGTAATATCTCTCATGTAACTTACCAACCAAGCCCCTCTAGGCACCTGTGGTTGGCCTACTCAGCCCTAAACCTTGTTGCATTCTCCCAAACAAGAAACAGAAGCTCCCTTCCCAGGGTTCCTAGGAGGAACATGAGCAAAGGAAGCAGGGTCATGGACTATGGTAAGAGGTTTGCTTCTCACTCTTAATAATTGTGGTAGATTACTACCTACCAAAAACCTATTTTCCTTTCTCTTGAGTATGAATGTGCCTAGCCTCTTTTGCAACTAAGAGTGACAGATAAGAGGTCAATGGAAGCTTTTAGATAGAGTTTCCAGGAAAGCTCCTTAAAGTGGCAATAGGCATGGGTGAAGGGGAGTCAGAGATACACTTCCAATTATGGAATGAATATGTCATGAGGATAAAAGGTACAGCATAGGGAATATAGCCAATGGTATCATAAGAATATTGCATGGTGACAGATGGTAGCTACACTTGTGGTGAGCATAACATAACATATAAACTTGTCAAACACTTTGCTTTACACCTGAAACTAATGGAACACTGTGTGTCAACTATACTTCAATTTTTAAAAATGGTGACAGGTAGCATGTGACATTTGTGCCCTTCCCAAAGTTTGTAATATGGATGTAACAGCTGGAGTTCCAGAAGCTATCTTAAAACCTTGAGGATGAAAACCATGTGCTAAGGACGAGGGAGTCACCATACCAGCCTTGAACAACCCACCTGTAGGTCTCTTGTACATGATTGAAAAATATCTGCCTTATTTGAGCCACTTTAAATCACATGTCTGTTACTACAAGCTATATGTAATTCCTACGAGATAAAACAAGGATAAAAGTTCTTGGCCTTGGGATGGTAAAGATAAATGCTAGGTGGAACCATATAATTAGGTCTAACCCTAATAACTGTTCTATGTTTTTAAAACATCTTAAAATTTTTTTTCTCTTGGTCCTTATTTATGCCCTAAGCAATTTATTTCTTTTCCATAAATTATACTCTCTACCTTTTTGCTTATAGTTGAGTATATATATGCCAAGTCTACCTTAAATAAAGGCCTACTTACTCGATTCTCTTTAATAGACAGGTGAGCCTGGCAGTGGGTTACATACAGTTGAACAAGACCCCATCCCAATCTGGTTGGGACACCTGTAACATAGTTGGGTGGATTAGAGTAAAACTTAGGAGTTACATTGCCTGGGTTCAAATTCTAACTCCACCACTTCTTACCTGTGGGACCTTGGGATCCCATTTAAACTCTGCATGCTTTAGTCTCCTTGTCTATAAAATGGAAATAGTAATACTCTTTACTTCAGAATTGCCATTTTGAGGATTAACTGAGGTTGGTACATATTAAGCACTTAGAATGGTGCCTGACACATGATGTGGTAAGCAGAATAAAGATCCCCCAAAGATGTCTATGTCCTAATTCCTGGAACCTATGAATATGGTACATTATATGACAATGGAGAATTAAGGTAGCAGATGGAATTAATGTAATCAGTCATTTTAAAACAGGGAGATTATCCAGTAGACTCAATGTCATCACAAAGGTGTTTAAATGTGGAAGAGGAAGGCAGAAGTGTTAATGTCAGAGTGATATGGTATGAGAAAACTTGACCTTCCATGGCTGGCTTGAAGATGGAAGGTAGCCATGAGCTAAGGAATGCTGACAACCTCTGGGAGCTGGGAAAAGTAGGAAACAGATTCTCAAAGCCTCCATAAAGGGATGTGATCTAGCTGACACCTTAACTTTAGCTAATGGGATCTATTTCAGACTTCTGCCTTCCATCACTTTTTTTTTTAAACGTTTTTTATTTATTTTTTTGGGACAGAGAGAGACAGAGCATGAACGGGGGAGGGGCAGAGAGAGAGGGAGACACAGAATCGGAAACAGGCTCCAGGCTCTGAGCCATCAGCCCAGAGCCCGACGCGGGGCTCGAACTCACTGACCGCGAGATCGTGACCTGGCTGAAGTCAGACGCTTAACCGACTGCGCCACCCAGGCGCCCCTGCCTTCCATCACTTTTAAGATAATAAATTTTTGTTGTGATAAGTCGTCAAATTTGTGGTAATTTGTTCAGCAGCACTAGAAAACAAACACACAGGTTCAATACTCTGTAAGTGATAAATACGAAACTAAATAACTCTTTTTTAAAATAAAAGTTTTTATTTTATTTTATTAGAGAGAGAGTCAGGGGCAGGGGCAGAGTGAGAGGGAGAGAGAGAATCTTAAGCAGCCTCCATGCCCAGCAGGGAGTCTGATGTGGGTCTCTATCTATCCCATGACCCTGGAATTGTGACCTGATCTAAAATCAAGAATCAGACACTCAACCAACTGAATCACCTAAGCACCCCAAAACTAAATAACTCTTAATCCATGTTTGTATTTGATGAAAAAGTGAAGACATTTTTCATTTGATCCATGCAAACTATCCCTATTTTATAGTTGTAGAAACAATTCCAGAAATAAGTAAGTGACTTGCCTAAGCTCATCCAGTGAGTTAGTGGCAGGATGCCTTCCCCTTACTTGTTACCCACAGCTGGCTGTGTGGCAGTTTGTGACTTATCTTCCCACCTCCAGAAGTGGCAATTTGGCAGACTCCCACATCTGCTTTCACTAAGGCATGGAAATTGGTTGCTAAGCCATGCAATTGGTTGCTAGGCTTCCTTCTCCCATTCAACACCCAACACAGTTCAACAACTGAAAGTTAATAATCAGCCAGCAAATTAAATTCAGTGAAAATATCAGATAGCATGTTAATTGGGAACCAGGTGATCCAATCCCATCTCAGAGGATTGAGTGACCTTCTACCAAGTATACCTCCAATGTGGGATGCTGCTTCCCCACCAGAAGCATGAACTCCTGGACCTCTATAAATCTAAATACGGCCAGACACATTTATTTGAGCTGTAATAAACATCTTCAAGCCTTTGCCTGAGCACTTCTCTGCCTCAAATGCACTAAGCTCATGTTTTCCAGAGTGTTGTAGTTTAGAGGCAATTATAGGTTGTGGACACCTTATTACATAGGGCAGATGTTCTCACCCGTGGCTATATGAGAGTCACCCTGGAGCTTTGCAAAGACACAGATGCTGGAGATCCACCCCAGAAATTCTGATTTAATTGGTCTGCGTGAGGCCTAGACATGAGTAGTTAAAAAACTTCCCCAGGTTATTCTCATATATAGCCAATGGTGAGCACTGATGAAGTAGTGATTCAGAATATAGACCTGCCAAGACCTCGTGGTTTCATGAGTTCAAGCCCTGCATTGGGCTCAGTGCTGGCAGCAAGAAGCCTGCTTGGAAATCTTTGTCTTCCTCTCTCTCTGCCCCTCCTGCACTCACATTATTTCTGTTTCTATCAAAATAAACTTTAACAAATTAAAAAAAAAAAAGAATAGGGACCTTCATCTCAAAGCTCAGCTGTGCTACTTATTATTCATACAACTCTGGGCAAGTTGCCTGACCCCTCTGGACTATGGCTTCCACATATGTAAAACAGGGAAGACAATACTCCTGTAATATAATATTGTCACAGGATTAAATGAGTTAGTACATGTAAATCACTTAGAACAAGATTTATAAGTAATAAGTGTCAGAGCAAAGCTAAATTATTGATTTGCAGCACTTAGAACTACTCCTAGGACATAGTAAGGGCTCAACAAATCCTAGCTATTATTACATCAACAAAATCTTTAATACATGCTTATTTTAAATGTATATTTAGGAACAGATAACTGAAATCAACTTACATAGCACCAGTATAAAGCTTTTAAAAATTTATTAAACTTTTCAAAAGTGAATCACTTTAAGGAAAGATAGTAAGTAAAATGGTGCCTTTAAAAACAAAAATTCTGAAGTTTGAGAAACACTGCTATAACCTCTTTCCATGCTCCCTCACTCTACTAACTCTGAATACCCTATCCTACCTCTTCTTCCAAGCCCAGCATAGCATAGATGTCACCTTCATTCCCATGGCTTCTTTCCCTTATAGGCATATCAAACATGGCCAGCCAAAAAACAAACAAACAAACAAACAACAACAAAAACCTCACTTTTCACTAATTCCCTACCCACATCCCATTTTCCCCATTTTTTTAACCAGCAGTGCCACCATTCACCTAATTGATGGGGTCCAAAACCTAGTAGTAATCCTTAATTTATCACTTTCCCTCACACCCCTATCCAGCCCATTAGCAAAGCCTATTTGTTAGTTTTACCTTCTAAATATATCCAGACTCTGACCACTTGGTCCACACCAATACCATCTCTTCACACCTATTGCAGGAACCTCCTCACAGGTCTCCTTGCTCTCTTTGGGCCCTAAAGACCATTCTCATCCCAGAAACCAGAGAGCTAAATCCTGTCATTGCCCAGTTCAAATTCCTTAGTAGCTTCTCACCACAGAACAAAATCCAAACTCCTTACCAGAGCCCTGAGGCCCTGCAGGATCTATCACCCACCTGCCAATCTCTCTGAAGTTGTTTGCCTACCACACCTCCCTCACCATCCAGTCATAGCCACTAGATCCCACTAGAAGGGCTTTATCCAAAAAAAAAAAAGAAAGAAGAAAGAGAAAGAAATAAATAAATAAAGAAAGAAAGAAAGAAAGAGAGAAAACCCACCACCACAACAAAACAAAAAACAAAGGGAAGCCATTAAAGGGGTTTGCTTAGATTTACATTTATAAGGATCACTCTGGCTAAAGTGTGGAGAACAGATCTAGAGGGTAAGTGAAGGCAAACACATTGAAAACATATTGTTGCTCATAGGTGTGGGTGGGGGAAGAATATGAGTTCAAATGACAACTCCAATGCTTACTAGCTTTATTATGTTAGGTCTCTACTCTGGACACTTGTTAGGCATCAGGCACAGTTCTAGGTGTTTTGTTTGTAGTAGTAATTTATATAATCCTTTCTAATTCTGTTCCTTTTGTTAAATGGGAATTAAAAAAAATAGTCCCTGATATTCAGGATTACTGTAAAAATCAAATGCATTATTTATTTGTAATTGGTCTCATCACTGTCACAGTGCTTGACACACAGTTGGCACTCAATAAATGTTAATTATTATACTTAACCCAGGCTTTAGCCTGAGAAAGAGCATATGTGAATGCATTTAGGCAGTACTGTATAAGGGATGAGCACAATGGACTCTGGTGACAGACTACCTGGGTTGTAAATCCTAGTCCTACCATTTACTAGCCTTAGAACGTTGAATTGAGAAGAAAAGCTAGTAAAAACAAGATAAAAGAGGCCAGCCAGATGTCAGCTACTCCCCTTGCATACTTTTGGCTTCTGTAATCTTGCTTGCCTCCAGTGTCCACCAATTGCCAAATAGCACCACAGTAAGTGCTCCCCTCCCCTTTTTCTTTTGTCTCTCAACCCCCTATCATCCCAGCTATAAAAAGAGGCTGATGCCAACGCTGAGGTTTGGGGCTCAACCTTTGGAGGTGATTCCACTGGGCCGGCACCAGTGTGCAATAAACAGTCTTTTCCTGATTCCCCTAGTGCATGTGCCTTGCCTCTTCCTGGGCACCAATTATTTGCTGTAACAGAGTATAATATGTAACCTCTTTATGCCCCATTTATCTCATGTATGAGAATGATAATAATTGTATCTACCTCATAGGGTAGTTGTGAGAATTAAACGAGGTAATATGTGTAAATTATTTAGAGCAGTGCTTGGCTCACAGTAAAAGGGCTAATAAACTCAATAAGCATTGAACTTAATAAGTGTTAGCTATTATCACTCTTGTTGCTGTCTGAGGCATATCTGACCAATTCTACTGAATCAGTCAATTATTTGATTTACTCTTTTTTAGTATGCTTATATATTCATGACTCTTTTGGACTCAATTCATTTCAGTTAGCTGTCATCTTTTTTGTGTGTGCATGAATATTTTTATTTTGTTTATGTGTCAGTACTTGGCCAGTGAGAGGGCATTTAAGGCTGGATTAACTGTCATTGAACAACAACATTATCCCATATAACTCAGAAAACTTTTTCTAAAAGTATGTAGTATAGTGGTTACAGCATGCATTCCACAATAGTTCAACCTGGGTCCAAATCCCAGATCTGCCACTTACTGGCTGTGTAGCCTAGAGAAAATGATTTCACATCTTTGTAGATCACTGTTGATGAGGGAGCACAAGGCAAGCTGACACCCTGCAAGCCCCCTCCCCCCTTTGCATGGGATATGTGTGATATTCCTCAGGCACTTCTGGTTGCCCAAGAACAAGGGAAAGGGAAAAACAAATGGCTATCACAGTCATGCAGGACACCAGTCTCCACCAGTTTGCAACTGTTTTAATGATTTACAATAAAAAAGGCAATCTCCAGAAACCTATAGACTCAGTTTCCTGGAGCCTTAACATCACCCTCCCCTCCATATTGATGTGGGGAACAAAAGCAAGACAAAAATGTAGATAAAATTAAATTTCTTTTTTTTAAGTTTTTTTTTAATGTTTATTTTTGAGAAAGAGAGAGACAGAGCGTGAAGGGGGGAAAGGGAGGGACAGAGAGAGAGGGGAGATACAGAATCCCAAGCAGGCTCCAGACTCCAAGCTGTCAGCCCAGAGCCCAATGCAGGGTGTGAACTCACAAGCCAAGCTAGCCAAGCTGTGAGATCATGACCTGAGCTGAAGTCAGATGCTTAACTGACTGAACCACACAGGCGCCTCTAAATTTCTTTATAATCTGCAGCCCATTGACAAATACTTGAGATAGGCAAGGTAAAACATTCTTCCAGGAACTCCCTACTGTGTTAATGTTAATGCTTTGCTAGAGGGAAAAACAACCTTAGGTTGACAATAGCTAGGCCTTCAGTACATTAAGAGTCCCCTTTAGTATATAAAAGAGGAAACCTTCCTTTTTCCTTTACCTCTCCCAGCTTCATAGTATGTGATCAGTCACTCCTCACAACCCCAGTACAGCTTTTTGCCCACAGGTCCTGTCCCTGGGCTTTTAATAAAAGCACCAAAGACGTCTCAAGAATTTTTTCTTGGCCATCAGCCCTGGATCCCCACCACCATCACTCCAAAACCACATCAAGTGTCATCGCTATACCACAGGGAATATGAAGATACTACTACTTACCCACTAGGTAAGCTGTTGTGAGAATTTTTGTAAACTTTGTAGAATAGCATGTGGCATGGTGTTGGCTATCATTATTAAAAGTACCTAACCCAAAGTAGATACTCAATACATAATTACTGTAGTTAATATTACTGTTATTATAATTGACATGTGTATATTACAATTTTTCACTCACTTTGATATTGATTATCATATTTGAATTATACCATGGTCCTGCCAGACAACCAAGGAAGAGATTAACAATTCCAATTTACACATGGTGAAATTGAGACTGGACTGGACTTTACATTCACATTTCTGACATTTTACATGGCCATTTTTTTTTATTTTGCATGGAAATCCTCAAACCCCAACATAAGATTGAAGGTTACTTATCACAATGTTATCTTTTTTTAAAATAAGTAAGTTATCTCTGATTACTTTAATAAGGCTGATTGAATAAAATAAGTTCTGAATTTATTAAATGTCATCTATAACTTAACTACATATAAGTGTGAAGTTGTAACCGACTAAAGTAACATGGAACTTTGAAATACTTCACTGTCTGGGAAATTAAAGTGTGTGTGAGAGATAAAGAACCCCAAATGTCAACCAGAATACAGGCTGTATTCTCCACATATAATCTCAGCTTTCTAAGTCCTACATAAAGGTCACCAATCATATCCACACCTTAATTTCTACAATTTGTATTATAGCTACAGCCAAAACCCTGTTGAAATATGCCCCATATATTATGCTCACCTTGTAGGCACAATGCATCTTGAATAATTTCTCTTAGTAAAATATTTTCTCATCAATTTGGTCCTTGACTTCAGGAGCTATACAAAGTAAGCATTATTGTACTGCAGACATGAGGAAATAAGGAACTCCAAAGGGGAATGACTACAGCAATATCTTAACTTATAAATTATATAGGCACTTTCTATGAGCCAAGCACAATTCTAGTAGCTTTATCTGGAGGAAATTATTAAATGCTAACAAAGGTATTTCATGTCTCCCCTACTCTCTGAAAGTAGAGCATTCCTATGAAACCTTTCCTAAGCCTAAATGGGATAAAATAAAGAAGCAACTGTCATTATTTTTATATGGAAAAGTTTTTGAGCATTTCCAGGCCCCCAAAATATCCCCTTTTAAGACTCTTAGACTCTTCTGATACACACCTTGCTAATAAATGCATAAAAATAAATTGAGAGAAAGCATATATGCTCACAGACACAATTCAAAGCTATAACAGCTTGATGCCAAAATGCTGTGTGTAGTTCCCAGGGAAGAAGCTTTCAGTGCTACTCTCACTCCTGAGGGTATGCTGCCTCTATAATGACTTGCTGCAAAACAAAATGCTGAACACTATTTTCACTCTTTGATTTCTTTCATAAAAGCAAAAACCCTCGTTGGGTTTCTTTCAGTTAGCAAAAACAGGGACTAATGTAGGTCTTTCATAAAAGTAAAGTGGCCTAACACAAACTTTTGAGAAGTGGGGGTACCTGTGTTATCATCCCTGATTTACAGAAAAGGATACTGAGGCCCAGAGGATGACACTAATTGGAATTTACAGAGGCAGTCTTCAAACACAAGCAGTTTGTTTCCAGAGCCCACACACTCTTCACTGCTATGTTTCACAGCAAGCAAATGACAGGAAGAAAACCAGAGACCTTGCCATGGGAAGAAAAAAGGCACTCTTGTATGGAGGCCCTATCAGTATTACAGAAAGGGGTGATAAGCCCATGCTGGGGGTCCTAAGTGAATTCTCCTTTAACCACCCTTCACAGAGGGTCAAAAGGCCTAGAAATCATGACTGAGTCTACCACTGGAAAAAGGGTTGGAGGATCTGGTACAGTCAGGGGTCTTGCTGGCTTTCAGTGAGGAAACAGGTTTCATGGGACCACAGGGAAAGGAGTTGGGACATAATGGATTTGAACCCAATCTACTGAATCACCTTGGCTGACATTTGTTGCACTTCCAGTTGCCTGGACCTCCTCTCTCTCTGCATTTTGTTGACTTGACTGCAGCCTCAGCAGGCCTCTGTGAAAACTGTGTATTAGAATAATAGTAAGGACTTTCATGTAATTTGCCAAAGATTAACACTGAATCTCACTCCTCAGAGGGGCTTGCTCAAATGCACACATACACACACACATGCACACACACACACACACACACCCCTCTCTGTGGCCCTAAGATTACTTTGCAATATGCATTTGGTCATTTGTTTATCTATCAGACTCCAGGGCCCATGCTCTTAAGCTGCAGGCAATTTCTTTCCCTTGGCATTTGCTGCAGTGGTGCTTAGGTTTTCTAGGTCTCAGATTATGCCTAGGGGCATCTCAACACCTGTCCCCTCTAGTCCTTTGGAGAGCCCATTTTCAGTGGTGCATCACCCCGTCATTGGACTCCTGTAAGGAAAAAAGATGGCAAGGGCAGCTTGTGATTTCCAGTCTGAGCTCCTCCTTGCCATATGACCTTGCATAAGTCAGTTCTCCTTTCTGATGTGTGCAGCTCCACTGCTGGGAACCAGGCAGAAGAAATAGCTTTGTGTCCAGATTTAGCAACATAGGATATAAAAATGATTATTTTTGTATACTAAGTGACAGCTTAGAAGCAAAAAAAAATACACTTCATTTTAAGGGAAAGTCAAAGGAAGATTCAAATGAAGTTTAAAATGGGGGGTGGGCTGGAGAGGTGTCCCCCACTGAATGTCTTTGGACTGTCTTTTCCTGGAGGTTTCAGATAAGTCTCCTTGCCATTTAAGGTCACTACACATTTTTCCCTGTATAAATCGGGTTTTGACCTGTATATTTGGCCTTGTTGCTCTCTGAACCTCCCCCATCCTACTGCTCAGCAGCTGCTGCTATGTGGGGGGAGCTCATCAAATCCCTCTTTGCCCCCGCTTCCCTATCAGCTCACTGGAAGGTGCTTGCCGAGGAGGTTGCTGAGCCCTAAGCAGCTGATATGCCTAGTGTATAAACTGACCCAGTTTAGAAGAGTGATATTTTTTTTAGCCTGAGATGGCTGCTTTCTATGATGCAATATACAGCAGTACACAGAGACCAGGGAAACAAGTTCCAAGATTTTTCAAATCACTCAACTAATATTTATTAGCTCACTGCTGCGAGCCAGACATGTAGAATACTCTGATGGGGAATATTCAGAACTTGCCTTAAAACAATCACATTGTATTAGTATGTGTGCAGGGGGAAAAGGGTGATAATGGAGATAACATATAGCTCTGAGACAGGGTAGAATATGTTAAGTGCTGTTGGAGAGGTATAAACAGCCCAAATGAAGGTGGTCACATGATACAGGGGCTTTGTGGAAGGTGTGGCCTTTCAGATAAAAGTCTAAATACGTTAATGTAAGGGGAAGGCATTATGGAAACCAGGATTGCCACAGGAAAAAAAATGGGAAAGCAGCTACTTATGAGGAGTGAAGCCACTGGAATAATTGTGCTTGAAGACAGTAACTGTTGTGTATAAGGGAAGATGGACCAAAGACAGGTGAGATGGGAGGCAGAGAGAGCAGCTGGGAAGCTACTGCACCAGTCCAGGTGAGAAACAATGAAGGCCTTCAATTAAGACAAAGGAGAACAGGACAAGACAAAATTAAGATATAATAAAGCTAGAATCTGCAACACCTGGCAAATGATTATATGGGGGGCATGAAGAGGGAGTCAAAGGAGACTTTGAGGTTTCATAGTTACATGACTGAAAAGATGGTAAAACCAACAGCAGAGATCACTGAGGAGAGCCAAGTTTATGTGATATCCTTATGGTGGTAGCAGGGAAAGCATCTTGATTGAGTTAGAGATGCCTGAGTGACAGACATGTAGATGGATTAGTCCAGCAGGCAGCTGATACACAAGTCTGAATATGAGTAGAAACAATAGTATTGATAGTTTTGGGGGAAAGTCATCAGATGATGGGTGCCATGGGCTGAATTATGTCCCCTCAAAATTCATATGTTGAAGTCCTAAACTCCAGTACCTAAGAATGTGCACTTACTTGGAAATAGGGTCATTGCAGATGTAATTGATTAAAATTAAGTCATACTGGAGTGGGGTGGGCCCCTAATTCAATATAGCTGGTGTTCTTATTAAAAAGGGGAAATCTGAACATAGACACACACATGGAGAGAAAGCCAAGTGAAGATAATACAGCAACACCCAAGGCATATCAAAGATTTCCAGCAAACCACAAAAAGCTAGGAAAAAGGCATTAAACAGATTCTCATAACCCTCAGAAGGAGCCAACCCTACTGATGCTTGATTTTGGATGTTTTTTAATGTTTATTTTTGAGAGAGACAGAGAGAGAGAGAGAGAGAGAGAGAGAGAGAGAGAGAGACAGAGAGAGACAGAGAGAGCATGAGCGGGGGAGAGGCAGAGAGAGGGAGAAACAGAATCTGAAGTGGGCCCCATGCTCTGAGCTGTCAGCACAGAGCCCAACATGGGCTCAGAAGCCACGAGATCATGCCCTGAGCTGACGTCGGATGCCCAACTGACTGAGCCAACTAGGTGCCCCTGATTTTGGACTTCTAGGCTCCAACAATATGAGGCATATTTCCATTGTTTACATCATCCAACTGTGTTGCCCTTTTTTATGACAGGCCTAGTAAACTACGCAACTAAGAGTTAAAGTTCTAGGAGTGGCTGGGAATGACCAAAGACAGCATTTGGATTGAGAAGCCAACCTAGGATATAAGTCTTAAGAACCCCTACAGGCTGGACAGAGTAAGAGAAGCCAGCAAAGAAACCTGCAATAGACCACTCTGAGAGGCAGAAGGAAAGGAAGAAAGTGGATTTCAATGAGATGATGTTTCATTTTGATTAAATGTCTTGAAGAATTTTTTAGTTGCCAGGAAATAAAACAGCTAGGGAATGCAGGAGAAGGAGCAGGTTGGGGATAAAAAAAAATGGGGACGCCCAGAGTCAAGGGAAGCAAGATCTCCTTGCCAGGGTCTGACTTTGGAAAAATGCCAAGATTGGTAAAGTTTTTCTTTTGGGCCTGTATCTCATTTCTGGAACCTATGCCATACCAGCTGCTGAGAAATCCTCACATACCCTGTTTTAAATGAAAGCCCAAAAGGCAGACATGTTAAATGTAAGATTCTGGAACTCAGCAATAACAGGTATGGACATCCACTATGTTCCAAAGTGCTTTATCAAACTGAATTTTCATGACCATTCTAATTTCCCTATTTCACAAATAAGGAAACTGAGGCTCTGAGAAATAAACTGCCAAAGGTTACAGAGCTTTTAAGTGGAAGAAGTGAAAGGAGAACCCAGGGGTTTCTGATTCTAAAGCCCCTGCCTTTTTCCTCACGTCAAAGAAAGCAAGTGTGGAGAGTTCCGGAAGATGGCGGCGTAGGAGGACGCTGGGCTCACCGCGCGTCCTGCTGATCACTTAGATTCCACCTACACCTGCCTAAAGAACCCAGAAAACCGCCAGAGGATTAGCAGAACGGAGTCTCTGGAGCCAAGCGCAGACGAGAGGCCCACGGAAGAGGGTAGGAAGGGCGGCGAGGCGGTGCGCGCTCCACGGACTGGCGGGAGGGAGCCGGGGCGGAGGGGCGGCTCGCCGGCCAAGCAGAGCCCCCGAGTCGGGCTGGCAAAAGCGGAGGGGCCGGACGGACTGTGTTCCGACAGCAAGCGCGACTTAGCGTCTGGGAGGTCAGAAGTTAACAGCTCTGCTCAGAAAGCGGGAAGGCTGGAGGACAAAGGGAGGGAGAGCTGCTGAGCCCCCGGACGGCAGAGCTCAGCTTGGCGGGGAACAAAGGCGCTCGCCAGCGCCATCTCCCCCACCCATCCCCCAGCCAAAATCCCAAAGAGAACCAGTTCCTGCCAGGGAACTTGCTCGCTCCGCGCAAACACCCAACTCTGTGCTTCTGCGGAGCCAAACCTCCGGCAGCGGATCTGACTCCCTCCCGCTGCCACAGGGCCCCTCCTGAAGTGGATCACCTAAGGAGAAGCGAGCTAAGCCTGCCCCTCCCGCCCCCGTGCACCTTGCCTACCCACCCCAGCTAATACGCCAGCTCCCCAGCACCACAAGCCTGGCAGTGTGCAAGTAGACCAGACGGGCCCCACCACCCCACAGTGAATCCCGCCCCTAGGAGAGGGGAAGAGAAGGCACACACCAGTCTGACTGTGGCCCCAGCGGTGGGCTGGGGGCAGACATCAGGTCGGACTGCGGCCCCGCCCACCAACTCCAGTTATACACCACAGCACGGGGGAAGTGCCCTGCGGGTCCTCACCACTCCAGGGACTGTCCAAAATGACCAAACGGAAGAATTCCCCTCAGAAGAATCTCCAGGAAATAACAACAGCTAATGAACTGATCAAAAAGGATTTAAATAATATAACAGAAAGTGAATTTAGAATAATAGTCATAAAATTAATCGCTGGGCTTGAAAACAGTATACAGGACAGCAGAGAATCTCTTGCCACAGAGATCAAGGGACTAAGGAACAGTCACGAGGAGCTGAAAAACGCTTTAAACGAAATGCAAAACAAAATGGAAACCACGACGGCTCGGATCGAAGAGGCAGAGGAGAGAATAGGTGAACTAGAAGATAAAGTTATGGAGAAAGAGGAAGCTGAAAGAAAGAGAGATAAAAAAATCCAGGAGTATGAGGGGAAAATTAGAGAACTAAGTGATACACTAAAAAGAAATAATATACGCATAATTGGTATTCCAGAGGAGGAAGAGAGAGGGAAAGGTGCTGAAGGGGTACTTGAAGAAATTATAGCTGAGAACTTCCCTGAACTGGGGAAGGAAAAAGGCATTGAAATCCAAGAGGCACAGAGAACTCCCTTCAGACGTAACTTGAATCGATCTTCTGCACGACATATCATAGTGAAACTGGCAAAATACAAGGATAAAGAGAAAATTCTGAAAGCAGCAAGGGATAAACATGCCCTCACATATAAAGGGAGACCTATAAGACTCGTGACTGATCTCTCCTTTGAAACTTGGCAGGCCAGAAAGGCTTGGCACGATATCTTCAGTGTGCTAAACAGAAAAAATATGCAGCCGAGAATCCTTTATCCAGCAAGTCTGTCATTTAGAATAGAAGGAGAGATAAAGGTCTTCCCAAACAAACAAAAACTGAAGGAATTTGTCACCACGAAACCAGCCCTACAAGAGATCCTAAGGGGGATCCTGTGAGACAAAGTACCAGAGACATCGCTACAAGCATAAAACATACAGACATCACAATGACTCTAAACCCGTATCTTTCTATAATAACACTGAATGTAAATGGATTAAATGCGCCAACCAAAAGACATAGGGTATCAGAATGGATAAAAAAACAAGACCCATCTATTTGCTGTCTACAAGAGACTCATTTTAGGTCTGAGGACACCTTTAGATTGAGAGTGAGGGGATGGAGAACTATTTATCATGCTACTGGAAGCCAAAAGAAAGCCGGAGTAGCCATACTTATATCAGACAAACTAGACTTTAAATTAAAGGCTGTAACAAGAGATGAAGAAGGGCATTATATAATAATTACAGGGTCTATCCATCAGGAAGAGCTAACAATTATAAATGTCTATGCCCCAAATACCGGAGCCCCAAGATATATAAAACAGTTACTCATAAACATAAGCAACCTTATTGATAAGAATGTGGTCATTGCAGGGGACTTTAACACACCACTTACAGAAATGGATAGATCATCTAGACACACAGTCAATAAAGAAACAAGGGCCCTGAATGATACATTGGATCAGATGGACTTGACAGATATATTTAGAGCTCTGCATCCCAAAGCAACAGAATATACTTTCTTCTCGAGTGCACATGGAACATTCTCCAAGATAGATCATATACTGGGTCACAAAACAGCCCTTCATAAGTTTACAAGAATTGAAATTATACCATGCATACTTTCAGACCACAATGCTATGAAGCTTGAAATCAACCACAGGAAAAAGTCTGGAAAACCTCCAAAAGCATGGAGGTTAAAGAACACCCTACTAACGAATGAGTGGGTCAACCAGGCAATTAGAGAAGAAATTAAAAAATATATGGAAACAAACGAAAATGAAAATACAACAATCCAAATGCTTTGGGACGCAGCGAAGGCAGTCCTGAGAGGAAAATACATTGCAATCCAGGCCTATCTCAAGAAACAAGAAAAATCCCAAATACAAAATCTAACAGCACACCTAAAGGAAATAGAGGCAGAACAGCAAAGGCAGCCTAAACCCAGCAGAAGAAGAGAAATCATAAAGATCAGAGCAGAAATAAACAATATAGAATCTAAAAAAACTGTAGAGCAGATCAACGAAACCAAGAGTTGGTTTTTTGAAAAAATAAACAAAATTGACAAACCTCTAGCCAGGCTTCTCAAAAAGAAAAGGGAGATGACCCAAATAGATAAAATCATGAATGAAAATGGAATTATTACAACCAATCCCTCAGAGATACAAACAATTATCAGGGAATACTATGAAAAATTATATGCCAACAAATTGGACAACCTGGAAGAAATGGACAAATTCCTAAACACCCACACTCTTCCAAAACTCAATCAGGAGGAAATAGAAAGCTTGAACAGACCTATAACCAGCGAAGAAATTGAATCGGTTATCAAAAATCTCCCAACAAATAAGAGTCCAGGACCAGATGGCTTCCCAGGGGAGTTCTACCAGACGTTTAAAGCAGAGATAATACCTATCCTTCTCAAGCTATTCCAAGAAATAGAGAGGGAAGGAAAACTTCCAGACTCATTCTATGAAGCCAGTATTACTTTGATTCCTAAACCAGACAGAGACCCAGTAAAAAAAGAGAACTACAGGCCAATATCCCTGATGAATATGGATGCAAAAATTCTCAATAAGATACTAGCAAATCGAATTCAACAGCATATAAAAAGAATTATTCACCATGATCAAGTGGGATTCATTCCTGGGATGCAGGGCTGGTTCAACATTCGCAAATCGATCAACGTGATACATCACATTAACAAAAAAAAAGAAAAGAACCATATGATCCTGTCAATCGATGCAGAAAAGGCCTTTGACAAAATCCAGCACCCTTTCTTAATAAAAACCCTTGAGAAAGTCGGGATAGAAGGAACATACTTAAAGATCATAAAAGCCATTTATGAAAAGCCCACAGCTAACATCATCCTCAATGGGGAAAAACTGAGAGCTTTTTCCCTGAGATCAGGAACACGACAGGGATGCCCACTCTCACCGCTGCTGTTTAATATAGTGCTGGAAGTTCTAGCATCAGCAATCAGACAACAAAAGGAAATCAAAGGCATCAAAATTGGCAAAGATGAAGTCAAGCTTTCGCTTTTTGCAGATGACATGATATTATACATGGAAAACCCGATAGACTCCACCAAAAGTCTGCTAGAACTGATACATGAATTCAGCAAAGTTGCCGGATACAAAATCAATGTACAGAAATCAGTTGCATTCTTATACACTAACAATGAAGCAACAGAAAGACAAATAAAGAAACTGATCCCATTCACAATTGCACCAAGAAGCATAAAATACCTAGGAATAAATCTAACCAAAGATGTAAAAGATCTGTATGCTGAAAACTATAGAAAGCTTATGCAGGTAATTGAAGAAGATATAAAGAAATGGAAAGACATTCCCTGCTCATGGATTGGAAGAATAAATATTGTCAAAATGTCAATACTACCCAAAGCTATCTACACATTCAATGCAATCCCAATCAAAATTGCACCAGCATTCTTCTCGAAACTAGGACAAGCAATCCTAAAATTCATATGGAACCACAAAAGGCCCCGAATAGCCAAAGTAATTTTGAAGAAGAAGACCAAAGCAGGAGGCATCACAATCCCAGACTTTAGCCTCTACTACAAAGCTGTCATCATCAAGACAGCATGGTATTGGCATAAAAACAGACACATAGACCAATGGAATCGAATAGAAACCCCAGAACTAGACCCACAAACGTATGGCCAACTCATTTTTGACAAAGCAGGAAAGAACATCCAATGGAAAAAAGACAGTCTCTTTAACAAATGGTGCTGGGAGAACTGGACAGCAACATGCAGAAGGTTGAAACTAGACCACTTTCTCACACCATTCACAAAAATAAACTCAAAATGGATAAAGGACCTGAATGTGAGACAGGAAACCATCAAAACCTTAGAGGAGAAAGCAGGAAAAGACCTCTCTGACCTCAGCCGTAGCAATCTCTTACTCGGCACATCCCCAAAGGCAAGGGAATTAAAAGCAAAAGTGAATTACTGGGACCTTATGAAGATAAAAAGCTTCTGCACAGCAAAGGAAACAACCAACAAAACTAAAAGGCAACCAACGGAATGGGAAAAGATATTTGCAAATGACACATCGGACAAAGGGCTAGTATCCAAAATCTATAAAGAGCTCATCAAACTCCACACCCGAAAAACAAATAACCCAGTGAAGAAATGGGCAGAAAACATGAATAGACACTTCTCTAAAGAAGACATCCGGATGGCCAACAGGCACATGAAAAGATGTTCAACGTCGCTCCTCATCAGGGAAATACAAATCAAAACCACACTCAGATACCACCTCACGCCAGTCAGAGTGGCCAAAATGAAGAAATCAGGAGACTATAGATGCTGGAGAGGATGTGGAGAGACGGGAACCCTCTTGCACTGTTGGTGGGAATGCAAATTGGTGCAGCCGCTCTGGAAAGCAGTGTGGAGGTTCCTCAAAAAATTAAAAATAGACCTACCCTATGACCCAGCAATAGCACTGCTAGGAATTTATCCAAGGGATACAGGAGTACTGATGCATAGGGGCACTTGTACCCCAATGTTTATAGCAGCACTCTCAACAATCGCCAAATTATGGAAAGAGCCTAAATGTCCATCAACTGATGAATGGATAAAGAAATTGTGGTTTATATACACAATGGAATACTACGTGGCAATGAGAAAGAATGAAATATGGCCTTTTGTAGCAACGTGGATGGAACTGGAGAGTGTGATGCTAAGTGAAATAAGCCATACAGAGAAAGACAGATACCATATGGTTTCACTCTTATGTGGATCCTGAGAAACGTAACAGAAACCCATGGGGGAGGGGAAGGGAAAAAAAAAAAAAAAGAGGTTAGAGTGGGAGAGAGCCAAAGCATAAGAGACTGTTAAAAACTGAGAACAAACTGAGGGTTGATGGGGGGTGGGAGGGAGGGCAGGGTGGGTGATGGGTATTGAGGAGGGCACCTTTTGGGATGAGCACTGGGTGTTGTATGGAAACCAATTTGACAGTAAATTTCATATATTAAAAAATAAAAAAAAAAATAAATAAAGAAAGAAAGAAAAAAAAAAAAAAAAAAAAAAAAAAAAAAAAAAAAAAAAGAAAGCAAGTGTGTTTCTTGTTTGATATAATCCCTGATCAGTTGGGTGGTAGCTGCTTAAAGTGCTTGTTGAGGATTGTAAGGCCATATTAGGAATTGTTGGAAAAGAGGGCTATAATTGATTATTGATGTTTGTCTTGGGCATAAACAGAGCAGGGATAGCATATTTACTATCGCCATACTACACCATATAATGGCCTTGGGTAAGAGAGATGAGAAAAGGGAATCCTTTTCCCTGAAGTATGCATAGATGGGCTTTGTCATTCCTGGTATAGTCACTTTGCTTCTGGGACAATTAGATACAGGAAATTAGTTCATAATATCCCATGTTTTCAGAACATTCAATGGGAGCACACACTGACCAACACGCATTCATGGCACACAACCTGAAATTGCTTTTCAAGCAGAGAGCCATAGCCTCCCCTCTCTCTTAACCATGCAGAGGCCTGAAGACCTGACTCAAAGAATCACCACCCAGGAAAAAGGCCAATGGTTGAGAAATTCACATACAAAGGACGAAAGGATGACTGTGTGTGTGTGTGTGTGTGTGAGAAAGACAGAGAGACAAAGAGACAGAGAGATTCAGGTATTCCAATTACCCAGGCCTTAGGAACTAAATGGAATTAAACTAAAACCAAAGATAGTTGAATTGATAATCACCACCCTACATTCAATCAGAGCTGACCATGTGCAGGGCTGGAGTAGAGAGCTCCCTATAAGGGGTAATGTATATGGGGCAAATTCCCTTAAATTTCCTCCACACCACCAGCCTGTTATGGTGATAAAATTCCAATGATGAGAATTTCTACAAAGGACAGTTACTGTCCGTAAATGACCCAAGGGAGTGAATGAAAGTATATGCCTGGGTTTAGAAAAGCCTGATGTCTGGGATATAGCTCTTTAGAAAAATTGTGAAAAATGTTTGTCTCTGGCATTCTCCCCCTTCTACTGATACATTTAAGGGGTGATCCCTCTGAAATAACATTTACATTTTCTTAGGCTCATAACAACCTAAAATACCTTCACGGCTCCCCAAAGAAAGGTCTAACGGTTTATTCTAAGACCAAGTAGACTGCAGGGGATTGGAAGGCTCTTTTAGCTCAGTAGTTTATCAAAAGAGGCACAGGACTGACTGACAGGAAAGGGGAGTTCTAGTCCTAGCTAAGCAATAAACTCACCTTATGACTACAGAGAGGTCACTTTACTCTGTCTGTAATCTGGCCAAAAATCCCTACCCTGAGCATCTCGCTGAGAATTCTTGGTGAACTTGAAATGAAAAAAGGACATAGGATGAAGATAAGCATTATCTTCGTCAAGCTTTAGTGGCTTGACAAGTATTTATTCACACTGTGAGAAGAATCAAACATTCCAAGATGGCTGTATCAACCCCTCCTCCCAGGGCTGCCTTTGGCTTTTCCCCCTCCCCTTCCCCTTGGCTGTCCTCCCATTCCTGTTCCTTCACCATTTCCCTGCTCTCTTCTCCCCTCCACTCTTCTCCTCTCTTTCTGATATACAATTGTGCTGCTAACATGGGACAGTACCATATATACTCTTTGCTGTTCATTAAGAGTATACCTCCTTCTATGCCCTGGCTTCCACTTTCTCCAGTTCCAACATCCCTTGAACATTTCCCTCTTTACCTTTTTCAGTATTTATCTATAGTTTCAGTCTTGTGTGGATACAGGCAAGTTATTACAACTTGTAATGACTTATAGGTCATATCAGTTATCCCAGGCTGGCCCACAGCCCCTCCATTCTAGATATCCTTCAATGAAGACTATTCAAACGCAAGCCCTGTTACCTGTTAACAGCAATCTCTAATTGAGGGACATTGCCAAACATCTTTGGGGTTTTTTTAGCAATTTATTATGGTGCTGTTATTTAAGCATTTACTTCAAACTTAACTTTCTTTCTTTCTTTCTTCTTTCTTTCTTTCTTTCTTTCTTTCTTTCTTTCTTTGAAAGGTGGCAGAAGTTACTGGAAAGAACACTATATTAGGAGTCAGAAGACTGTGCTAATCTTTGCCTCAAAGTCTTTCTTCAAAATGTTTACCCCAGCATTCCTCACCTATACCAATCTACCCCACCTCTCTACTTCCTTGTCTCATGAATGATTATTGTATTTTATTCTTCATTCATATTCTTTCATTACTCAATACCACATGCTCAGAGTACTGAGGAGAGTAAAACAAAATCTCTGACCTTGAGGAGATGTTTCTGTCTTTGAAGACACATTCCTGATCTTGAAGACACAGCTCCTGACCTTGAGGAGCAACCAATAGGGTAGGAGAGGCTAAGAGATCTGTGTTCTGAAGGACAGAGCATTGGATGTAGAGTTACAAAGTCTTTCTGTACTTTGCCATTCTGGTATTTGAGGTCTGTGTGACCAGGGGCTAGTAATTTTAGCCTTTTGAGCCTCAGTATATTCATTTATATTCATTTATATTCATTTATAAAACATTAATAACATTAGTCTACTGTGTAATCTACCAATGTTGTTGTGAGGCTTACATAAGAAAAATACTGTTACTAAAACCTTTAAACCAGGGATTCTCAGCCCAGGCTATATATCCAAATAATAAATAAAAATACAAATCCCTGGGCCCCACCCCAGAGCAAAGACATCAATGACAATATCTAGGTGTAGAACCCAAGCCTCAGTAGTTTTAAAGGTCCTTAGGTGGTTCCAGTTTGCAGCCAGGACTGAGCCACTGGTTTAAACAGCAAAGCATATAGGAATAATAATCTCCCCACTGACTGAGCACTAAGTGACAGGTGTGTGTCAGGCAATTTCTCTTAAGGGAGTACCATTAAGGTGTCACATGTAAACAATGATGATATATGACAATGTGTGGAGATATCAGAAGAACTGTACAAACACAAATTCTCTGGTAATGTAGCAGAGGAAGAGGTTGGTCCCAACTGAAAACTCAGGAAAGACTTCAGGGTGGAAGCAGCACTTAAGCTGGATTTAGAAGCATTGTAGGATTTCAAAGAGCAGAAGTGGGAGATAATAAGCAATGGTTAGTGCTGGCAGAAGAAATGTCATAAATCAAAGCCAAGACTATGTGCCAGACATTGTTTTAAGTGCATGATATGTACCAACTCATTTAATCTTCATAATATATCATTTTATAGGTGAGGAAACTGAGGCCCAGAGAAGTTAAGCTAAGAAGCTAAGAACCAGCTTAGAAGCAGCTGAACCAGAATAGTTGCTCAAGCAAGAAGTCTGGCTTCCAGAGCCCACACTCTGATCACAATATTCTACAGCTTTTCTAACATGAGCAGTGCTGTGCCTTGTGAAAATTAATCTGGCCACAGACTGGATGATGATGGTGGGAGCAATGAGAAATGAGACAGAGAGATAGGTTAGTGCAATCATCAGCTTGGAACATAATAAAGGTATGAACTAAGTTTTAGGTCCTTTAATTATTTGCTACAGCTAAGAGCTGTACTTCCTCTCTAGAAAGGAAAGAAATAGAGAAAATGGGTTTATACTTTATCAGGAAGGATTTGAGTTAACTCTGAAAAAAAACTGCCCAGAGGTGAAGATTGTTAAAGAAGGAAACATAACTGAAAGGAAAAGAAACTGGGGTATTTCTTAGGAATTCTGGGGGATGAAGATGACCTACAAGGATCTGTCCAAAACTTAGGACTTCCCAGATCACTCATGCTCAATTTATTGCCCACTTTGGTCCTTCAAACATAATGGGAATCTAAAATGGACAAAAATCGGTAAATGAACCAGTCTGCATTAAGAGTCTGAACTTGCCAATGAGTCACCAGGTAATCTCTAGGCAGAAAGGTCTTTTTTAAATAAAGCTGGAAACCCCCTCTTTCCCTTCCACAAAGACCAGCAGTACCAGAGATTGACCTCTTCCTTTAAGGTGATTTTCCAGAATTCTTTGCTCCATGCTTTCTCCAGGCTCCTCCCCTCTCTTTCTTTTCAACTCTATTGAAAACAAGCCCAGGATGCTCCTCCCAGAAGGTAGGGTATTCCCCTCACCCTTCTAGTCCTGCCAGTTTGTACATACACCCCACCCTGCTCTTCTGAGCCAAATAATCCTTTTCCCTTCCCTTTCTTGAAGAGGCCACCTTGCCCCACTCTGTTTAGGATTTGCTAAAAGTGTGAGAAACACTCCCTGCCTTTTTTTTTCCAGATAGAGCCTTTCTAAATTCTGTTGTAGGAATACTGGACTGTAACTAGAGCCAGAGAACACTAGGGAACTAATAAGTCTTGCTTGAAACAGAAAAAGTTGTTCCCATCTGTTCCCAGTGGTTTTCCTGACCTGTTCATTAAATGTCTCCTTCAACAGGCTGGGTGAATGTGATACAGGGCAAGGATGTTGGGATACGAAACTAGAAGACCTGGGTTTGATAGATAAATTGGTTTCTATCATCTGTAAAGAAAGGATATTATAACATCAAAAAAGAGAGTCATCTACCATTATATAGTTCTGGATAGAATGACACAGTGCTGCCTATGAAGCAGTCTTTCCAAAAAATTGAATCTCTATCTGATTAAGCCTCTAGATTGCCCTAATTGATAAGAAAGAGAACAGGAAGGGAACATTAAAGCCTACCACAGAGATATAGTGTGTAAAATTCAGACCAAATTGTGGGAAGCATTACAGGACAAATCACCAGTTCAGTTTCTTCAGTAAATACAGAGAGGGAGAGAGAGAGACAGAGAGAGAGAGAGAGAGACAGAGAGACAGAGAGACTGAGATTGAACCAGACTAAACTTAACAGAGACTTAAGAGACATGTCAGTCAATTTTAATGTATGGACTTTATTAGGCTCCTTATGGGAATATGACTGTTTAAAACTAACATTTCTGAGACAATCAAGGAAATCTGAACATTGATTATTGGATGTTATAAAAGGATCATTTTTATATTTGATAATGGTATTGTAGTTATAATGTTTAGATTCTTGTTATTTAGAGATGTATACTATTTTTGGACAATGATAGGATGTTAAGGATTTGCTTCAAAATAATCTAGAAGAATGTGGTGAGGGAGTGGGTGGAAGAATAGATAAATTACTAATTTTTGAAGCTAGGTAATGGGTATGTAAGAGTTCATGATACTGTTTTCTCTATTTTGTATATGTTTCAAAGTTCCCATAATAAAAAAAAGTTTTTAAAAACTGTTTAAAAAGAGGATGTACAAATTTGTCCAGTGATTTTGGTGCTTTCCAGAGTTCTGAAGGCACACCTTGGAGACTCCTATGAGGGGAAAGAATGCATGTATGAGGGTGGGGGCATTTAAAGTCCATTTGTACATCAATCTCAGCAATAACATTTTGCTATGTTTTCTACATAGCTTTAACATTCTATCTTTGGCAACCCAGGCCTACTTTGAGTTTGGCTTGAGTATAGATCAAGCTACTTACACTTTAGGCTGAGTGAGATCCAATTTTGAACGCTTAAACACATACAAAAGCAGAGAAAATATTTTAAACATATTTTCTAGTCCCTATTCCTAGACTGTTCTGTGGCTTCAAGGACTCTGAAGTCTCCTGGATCATTGGTCTCTAGGATGTCTGCTCTGGTTCTAGATTCAGGCTACAAGTATGTGAAATATCATTTACAGTTTGCCTTGGAGAGCTCTCCTTCCTTGCCAGAACTTCCTCTCTACACAACTAAATAAGGCATATCACACCTCCAACACAAATAACTCATCCCTCAGGGGCCTACCTGTCCCCACCCCCTACCCCTAGTGGTTTTCCAGACCCAATCATCATAGTGATATTGGAAATGCCTTTCACATACAGTAAAATAAAAGTCATAATTTCTGGGAATAGGAGGGTTAGAAAGACTTTGGGGAAGGTCAGGCAGGGATCACAATTTTATATGAGGTCTCCCTTAACTGCAGAATAAAGAACTGGGAGACTTGGAGTATGCTCTGATATTAACTCCACCAAATTAACATGCCACAAGCAGGCATATTATTAAATATGGGCCTGTTAGGCTATAGGGTACCATTATGGATGCTAATCTAGAAGAATAAGGTCCCTCTAGGAGATTGGGTGGGGCAGAAATTGGTCCTCAGTTGGAGAGAGAGACCCTGTTAGATTGCCCCTCTCATTTTCCAATGCCCTAATTCTCTCCCATCTGGAAACAGTTCTGAGAGACAATCCCAGAATTTCTAAAGGGGAATCTTCAGTTATTTTCCATGGATAGTGATTCCCCTGATGGATCTGGGAAAAGTGAATTGAAAACGTTCTGGAAAGAATTCACCCTTCTATTTGCCATTAAGAACATTTGTGATTCATGAGAAGAGGTCAAAATACCAGCATTAAACAAGAATTTGGAAGAAATTGATTCAAATCCTCATGGATAACTTTGAGAGATTCAAGACTTCAGTGGAGGCAGTAACTACAGATGACAGTAATGGAAATAACAAGAGAACTACAGTTAGAAGTGGAGTCTAAAGATGTTACTGAATTGCTGTAACCTCATGATAAAATTTTAACAAATGAAGAGTTGCCTCTTATGGATGAATAAAGAAAGTAGTTTCTTGAGGTGTAATCTACTCCTAGTGAAGATACTGTGAAGATTATTGAAATGACAACAAAGGATTTAGAATATTACATAAACTTAGTTGATAAGCAGCAGTTGATAAGCAGAGTTTGAGGGACTAACTCCAATTTTAAAAGAAGTTTTGTGGGTAAAATCCCATCAAATAGCATTGCATGCTACAGAGAAATTGTTCATAAAGGAAGAGTCAATTGATGCAGCAAACTTCATTATTGTCTTATATTAAGTAATTGCCACAGCCATCTCAGCCTTCAGCAATGACCATCCTGATCAGTCAGCAGCCATCAACACCAAGGCAAGACTCTCTACCAGAAAAAGATAATGGCTCACTGAAACCTCAATTGATAGCATTTTTAAGCAATATTTTAAAATTAAGGTATGCACATTGTTTTTAGGCATAATGCTATTGCATATTTAACAGACTACAGTATAATATAAACATAACTTTTATATGCACTGAGAAAACAAAAAAAATCATTTGACTCATTTTATTGTGATATTCCATTTATTGTGGTGGTCTGGAACTGAATTCACAATATCTCTGAGTTGTGCCTGTATTCCATTTACACACTTTTTATAACCAGAGATGAATGAAGGATATAAAAGGCTCTTGTAAAGATTCAGCAGTTCCACTCTCAGCCATGCCACTGACGCACACTCTAATTTTGGAAAAGTCCCTTTCCTTCTCTAGAAACTCTAGAAATCAATTTTCTCATCAGCATAATGGGGTAGGAAGGGTGTTGGAGGTGTAGTGGTATGTGTGTTGGGAGATGGTGGTGTACTAAACTAGTGCTTCACAAACTTTAAGTACACAGGAGTTCCCTGTTAAAATGGGGATTCTGATTCAGTAGGTTTGAAGTGGGGTCTGGGGTTCTGTTCTGCATTTCTAACAAGTTCCCAGGTACAACAACATGTATAGGTAATAAGATTAAATATATCAGGGGCTGTTCAAGTTTTGTAATTCCACAAGTCCAGAATTCCTGATAATTTTGTCCATCTCTCTTAACACCAGGTGTGAGGCATGCTTTAAAACATCCCAAAGTTTCCCAGTTTTAAAATTCTCATAGGAAGGTTTATGTGCATCCCGATTCATTGGTTCCAGGTAGTTGTAACAGAAGTCAGCTGGTACCAGCTCTCAATGGCTGATTATCAAATTTTCAGGAACTTTGTCACTTGTTAAATACAACCAGCATTAAAAATAGACACCCATGTTCATAGTAGCATTATTCACAATCCTGAAGAGGTAGAAGCAACCCTAATGTCTATCAATGGATAATTGGACAAACAAAATATAGTATGTACATGCAATAGAATATTATTCAGCCTGAAAAACAGTAAGGAAATTCTGGAACATGCTACAACATGTTCTTAAGGAGATTGTGCCAAGTAAAATAAGCTAGTCACAAAGAGACAAATACTGTATGATTTCATATATGAGTATCTAAATTAGTCAAATTTATAGAAACAAAAATTGAATGGTGGTTGCCATTTCCCCAGGGACTGGGGGTTGGTTAATAGGGACTTGTTTAATGGGTATAGAGTTTCAGTGTTGCAAGATAAAAATGTTCTAGTGATCTGTTTTGAAACAATGTAAATATACTTAACATTAATGTGTTTTTATCATGATAAAAAATTTAAAAATGATGACACAGAAGATGTAGTACAAACACAGAATGGAATGTTATTCAGCCATAAAAAAGAATGAAATATTGCCATTTGCAACAACATGGATGGAGCTAGAAAATATAATGCTAAGTGCAACATGTCAGTCAGATAAAGAAATATACCACATGACTTCAACCCATCTTTGCAATTTAAGAAACAAAACAAATGAACAAAGGATAAAAAAGAGATAGTCAAAACAAGAAACAGACTTTTTTTTAGTTTTAATTTTAATTCCAGTTAGTAAGTGTATAGTGTTATATTAGTTTCAGATGTACAATATAGTAATTCAACAATTCCATACATTACCCTATGATCATCACTACAACTGAACTCCTTAACTCTCATCACCTACTTAACCCATTCCTTCAACCACCTCCCATCTGGTAACCATCAGTTTGTTCTCTGTAATTAAGAGTCTGTTTCTTGATTTGTCTCTCTTATTTTTTCCCTTTGCTCGTTTTGTTTCTTAAATTCCACATATGAGTGAAATTGTATGGTATTTGTCTTTCTCCAACTGACTTATTTTGCTCAGCATTATACTCTCTAGCTCCATCCATGTTGTTGCAAATGGCAAGATTTTATTCTTTTTCATGGCTGAGTAATATTCCAGTGTGTTTGTGTGGGTGGGTGGGTATGTATGTGTGTGGGGTGTGTGTGTGTGTGTGTGTGTGTGTGTGTATCACTTTATTAATCAATGGACACTTGGGCTGCTTCCATATCTTGGCTATTGTAAATAAGTTGTAAATATGCTGTATTTACAATTGTAAGTTGTAAATATGTTCTTATAAACATACGGGTGCATGTATCACTTTGAATTAGTATTTTTCCATTTCTTGGGTAAATACCCATTATTGTGATTGCTGGATCAGGGTTAAGGTTAGGGTTAGGGTTAGGGTTAAGGTTAAGGTTTGGGTTAGGGTTATTTTTAACTTAAAAATATTTTGTGTGTGTTTTATTTTAGTTCTGAGAGACAGAGTGTGAACCAGGGGAGGGGCAGAGAGAGAGGGAGACACAGAATCTGAAACAGCCTCAGCTCAGAGCCTGATGTGGGGCTTGAACTCAGGAGCTGTGATCACGACCTGAGCTGAAGTCAGATACTCAACTGACTGAGTCACCCAGGTACCCCTTTGAGTCACCTCCATACTGTTTCCAGAATGACTACATCAGTTTGTTTTCCTACAAACAGTATAGGATTGTTCCCCTTTCTCTGCATCCTCGCCAACATCTGTTGTTTCCTGTGTTGTTACTTTTAGCCATTCTGACTGGTATGAGGTCATATTTCGTTGTAATTTTGATTTGTATTTCCCTGATAATGAATGAGTGATGTTGAGCATCTTTTCATGTGTCTGTGTAGGCTATCTGGATGTCTTCTTTGGAAAAATGCTCATTCATGTCTTCTGCCCATTTTTTTAAAATACATTTTTAAAATAATTTTTAAGTTTATTTATTTATTTATTTTGAGAGAGACAGAAAGAGCATGAGTGGCAGGAAGGGAAGAGAGAGAGGGATAATCCCAAGTAGGCTTTGCCTAATCAGTGCAGAGCCTGATGCAGGGCTTGAACTCATGAAACTGTGAGATCATGACCTGAGCCCAAATCAAGAGCCAGACGCTTAACCAACTGAGCCACCCAAGCATCCCTTTCTGCCCATTTTAATTGGATTATTCCGTTTTTGGGTGTTGAGGTTTTTAAGTTCTTTATATATTTTGGATACTAACCCCTTATCAGATATGCTATTTGCAAATAATTTCTCCCATTCAGTAGGTTGCTTTTTAGTTTTGTTGATCATTTCTTTGCTGTGCAGATTTTTATTTTGATCAAGTCTCAAGAGTTTATTTTTGCTTTTGTTTCCCTTGCCTCAGGAGACATATCTAGAAAGTAGTACAGCTGATATCAGAGATATTACTGCCTGCATTCTCTTCTAGGACTTTTATGGTTTCAGGTCTCACATTTAGGTCTTTACTCCATTTTGAATTTATTTTCATGTATGATGTAAGAAAGTGGTCCAGTTTCATCTTTTGTATGTTGTCCAGTTTTTCCAACAGCATTTGTTGAAGAAATGGTTTTTTTTCCCATTGCATATTCTTTCTTGATTTGTCGAAGATTAATTGACCATATAATTGTGGGTTTGTTTCTGGGATTTCCATCCTGTTCCACTGATTTATGTGTCTATTTTTTTTTTTGCTAGTACCATACTGTTTTGATTACTATAGCTTTGTGATGTAACTTGAAGTCTGAAATTGTGATGCCTCCACATTTGCTTTTCTTTTTCAAAATTGCTTTAGCAATTTGGGGTCTTTTGTGATTCCATACAAATTTTAGGAATGTTTGTTCTGGTTCTGTGAAAAATGCTATTAGTATTCTGATAAGGATTGCATGAAATGTGTATATTGCTTTGGGTAATATAAGCATTTTAACGATATTTATTCTTCTAATACTTGAGCATGGACTTTGTATTTCTTTGTGTCATCTTTCGTTTGTTTCATCAGTGTTTTATAGGTTTAAGAGTTTAGGTCTTTCACTTCTTTGGCTAGGTTTATTCCTAGTTATTTTATTTTTTTTGGTGCAATTGTAAATGGGATTCTTTTCTTAATTTCTCTTTCTGCTGCTTCATTATTGTTGTATAGAAATGCAAAATAATTCTGTATATTGATTTTGTATCCTTTGACTTTACTGAATTCATTTATCCATTCTAACAGGTTTTTGGTGGGGTTTCTATTGTTTTCTATATATAGTATTATGCCATCTGCAAATAGTGAAAGTTTGAGTTCTACCTTACTGATCCTTTTATTTATTTTTGTTGTTGGATTGCTGTAGGAGGGACTTCCTGTACTATGTCGAATATAAATGGGGATAGTGGACATCCTTATCTTGTTCCTGACCTTAAGGTAAAAGCTGTCATTTTTTTCCACATTATGGATGATGTTAACTCTGGGTTTTTCACATATGCCCTTTATTATGTTGAGATATGTTCCCTCCAAACCTACTTTGTTAAGTTTTTTTTTTTTAATCATGAATGGATGTTGTACTTTGTTAAATGCTTTTGATGCATCTAGTGAAATGATCATATGGTTCTTATACTTTCTTTATTTCATGTGACGTACTGCCTTGAATGACTTGTGAATATTTAACCACCATTGCAAAACAAGAATAAATGCCACTTGATTGAATTTTTAAATTTATTGTTGATTTCGGTTTGCTAGTATCTTGTTGAAAATTTTTTCATCTATGTTCATGTATATTGGCTTGTATTTCTCTTTTTTGGTAGTGTCTTTATCTGGTTTTTGTATTAGGGTAATGCTTGCCACACTGAATGAATTTGGAAGTTTTCCTTCCTTTTCTATTTTTTGGAATAGTTTGAGAAGAATAGGTATTAAATCTTCATTAAATATTTGGTGGAATTTGCTTGTGAAGCTGTCTGGTCCTGGAATATTGTTTGTTAGGAGTTTTTAAATTACTGATTCAATTTCTTTGCTGGGTATTGATCAGTTCAAGTTTTCTATTTCTTCCTGCATCACTTTTGGTAATTTATATGTTTCTAGATATTTATCCATTTCTTCCAGATTGACTAACTTATTTGCATGTGGTTTTTCATAATATTCTCTTATAATTATTTATATTTCTGTTGTGTTAGCTGTTATTTCTCCTCTCTCATTTGTGGGTTTATTTATTTGATTTCTTTCTCTTTTTTTCTTTATAGGTTTGTCTAGAAGTTTATCACTTTCATTGGTTTAAAAAATAGACCCTGGTTTATTTATTTAAGTATGTATGTATTTATTTATGTAATGTTCCAGATGTGATGGGTTTATTTTATTTTATTCTGATGGAAAACCAAAGATTCCACTACAGCACAGAGACCAATATATTAAAAGATCAGGAAAAAAGTGGTATGGGACATGCAGGACGTGATATACAAACTGGAGGACTGAGTCATTTCCTTTGTAACATGGCACCACATTGTTGCTGAGGAACACATTTAAAATAACACTGCAGAACTCAACTGAAATGTGGCACAAACATGGCAACTTCCAGGCATGCCTTCAAGTACCTCTCTTAGGATGGACTTATGATCTCTAGACTTCAGTGTGGGGAGGATTACAATTATTTGGAAGAATAAAAAGTTCACACTTTTGAAATTTCACAGAAGAATTTTAAGGCCAAAACATAGTGGGTTCTCTTCACCTCCAGGGACAAATCAGATGCTTTACTCCAAACCACATTAAGCTTCTAGTTCACATCCCAACCCAATCTTGTGACCTCCTGCGTTGAAGTTCTTTCCATCAATTAAAGCTTATAGGGTCAGTTTGACTCCTGGTCAAAGAGCCTGAGTATAACCCAGTCCAGTCAGGCTGGCATTATTTACTTTAGCAGGTAGAGAAGTTCTACAGTCCAGCTTGTATTTAGCAACGATGCCAAAATAGGCATTGTTACTGCCAGCCGTCCAAGCAAGGTTTATTGACGTTTCAATCTTCTCATTAACCTTCTGGTAGATAGACCTTCCAAATTCAGTGCTGTCATTCACATGAATGTGCAGCTAAAAGTCTGCAGCCTTGTAACACAGGGCAAAATTATTCTGTGACAGTTTGGATCTGGCTGTGTCAAAACTCATCTGATAGCCAACAAGCCAACCTTCAAAGGCTAACACAGCCCAGCATAGATGGTTGGTCGAGAAAAATGTATATCAACATTGCTGCCAAGACTGAAACATTCCCGCTTATAGGAGACCTTCAATTTCCCATTCTTCTTTCCTGTGTTTGGTACAAATATGGTATCAAGAGTCAGTTTCAACCCTTCAGCCAACTTATTCTCCAAAGGATTTCTGTTTCAACAGTATTATCTGTGTTCCATTTCTGGGTGAAAGTTAGTCCATAGTTACAGACCTTTTATTTGGTCTCTAGGTTGCCTGATGCTTTTCCTGTATCAGTGTAAGCATGACCAGAAGTAGAAAATTCCATCCACTACAAGACTTGGTTCTCAGATCATTTTGACCATGCCAAATCCATATCCTTTGTTGAATACATCCTTGGTGGCCTTTCCTAGGTCACAGTAAGTTGGTGTGTTACACATATCTCCAACCAGAGGGCCTGTCTCTGCTCTGCCAGGGCAATCCTGAAGGTCTTCAAACCAACGTTGTCCATGCCTCAGCTCCTGGTTTTATTAATCTGTTCTATTTTTTTTATCTTCTGTATCACTTATTTCTGCTCTAATCTTTATTATTTCCTTCCTTCTGCTGGTTTTAGGTTTTATTGTTTTTCTAGCTCCATTAGGTGTAAGGTTAGGTTGTTTACTTGAGATTTTTCTTGCTTCTTGTGGTAAATATGTATTGCTATAAATTTCCCTCTTAGAACCACTTTTGCTGCATTCCAGAGGTTTTGGACTGTTGTGTTCTCATTTTTTGTTCCCATTTACATTTTTATTTCTTCTTTTTTTTTATTTTCTGGTTAATCCATTCATTGTTTAGTAGCATGTTATTTAGCTTCCTTTTATTTGTGATCGTTCCAGATTTTTTCTTGTGGTTGAATTCTAGTTGCATAGCACCGTGGACAGAAAATATGCATGGTATGATTTCAATTGTCTTAAATTTGTTGAGAATTGTTTTGTGGCCTAATATGTGATCTATTCCAGAGAATGTTCCATGTGCACTTGAAAAGAATGCATATTCTGGTGTTTAAGGATGGAATGTTCTGAATATATCTGTTAAGTCTATCTGGTCCATGTGTCATTCAAAGCCATTGTTTCCTTATTGATTTTATGTTTACATGACCTGTCCATTGATGTAAGTGGGACGTTAAAGTCCCTTACTATCATTGTATCATCATAAATCAGTCCCCTTATGTTTGCTACTAACTGTTTTATGTATTTGGGTGCTTTCATGTTGGGTGCATAAATATTTACAGTTGTATCTTCTTGGTGGATTGTCCCCTTTATTATTATAGTGTCTTTCTTTGTCTCTTGTTACAGTCTTTTTTTTTTTTTTTTTGGAATCTAATTTGTCCAATATAAGAATTGCCCCTCTGGCTTTTTTTTGACATCCATTTTCATGACAGATGTTTCTTCATACTCTTACTTTATTTATTTATTTTTTATTATTTTTTATTTTTTTTATTTTTTAATATATGAAATTTACTGTCAAATTGGTTTCCATACAACACCCAGTGCTCATCCCAAAAGGTGCCCTCCTCAATACCCATCACCCACCCTCCCCTCCTTCCCACCCCCCATCAACCCTCAGTTTGTTCTCAGTTTTTAAGAGTCTCTTATGCTTTGGCTCTCTCCCACTCTAACCTCTTTTTTTTTTTCCTTCCCCTCCCCCATGGGTTTCTGTTACGTTTCTCAGGATCCACATAAGAGTGAAACCATATGGTATCTGTCTTTCTCTGTATGGCTTATTTCACTTAGCATCACACTCTCCAGTTCCATCCACATTGCTACAAAAGGCCATATTTCATTTTTTCTCATTGCCACGTAGTATTCCATTGTGTATATAAACCACAATTTCTTTATCCATTCATCAGTTGATGGACATTTAGGCTCTTTCCATAATTTGGCTATTATTGAGAGTGCTGCTATAAACATTGGGGTACAAGTGCCCCTATGCATCAGTACTCCTGTATCCCTTGGATAAATTCTTAGCAGTGCTATTGCTGGGTCATAGGGTAGGTCTATTTTTAATTTTCTGAGGAACCTCCACACTGCTTTCCAGAGTGGCTGCACCAATTTGCATTCCCACCAACAGTGCAAGAGGGTTCCCGTTTCTCCACATCCTCTCCAGCATCTAGAGTCTCCTGATTTCTTCATTTTGGCCACTCTGACTGGCGTGAGGTGATATCTGAGTGTGGTTTTGATTTGTATTTCCCTGATAAGGAGCGACGTTGAGCATCTTTTCATGTGCCTGTTGGCCATCCGGATGTCTTCTTTAGAGAAGTGTCTATTCATGTTTTCTGCCCATTTCTTCACTGGGTTATTTGTTTTTCGGGTGTGGAGTTTGAGGAGCTCTTTATAGATTTTGGATACTACCCCTTTGTCTGATGTGTCATTTGCAAATATCTTTTCCCATTCCGTTGGTTGCCTTTTAGTTTTGTTGGTTGTTTCCTTTGCTGTGCAGAAGCTTTTTATCTTCATAAGGTCCCAGTAATTCACTTTTGCTTTTAATTCCCTTGCCTTTGGGGATGTGCCGAGTAAGAGATTGCTACGGCTGAGGTCAGAGAGGTCTTTTCCTGCTTTCTCCTCTAAGGTTTTGATGGTTTCCTGTCTCACATTCAGGTCCTTTATCCATTTTGAGTTTATTTTTGTGAATGGTGTGAGAAAGTGGTCTAGTTTCAACCTTCTGCATGTTGCTGTCCAGTTTTCCCAGCACCATTTGTTAAAGAGACTGTCTTTTTTCCATTGGATGTTCTTTCTTGCTTTGTCAAAGATGAGTTGGCCATACGTTTGTGGGTCTAGTTCTGGGGTTTCTATTCTATTCCATTGGTCTATGTGTCTGTTTTTATGCCAATACCATGCTGTCTTGATGATTACAGCTTTGTAGCAGAGGCTAAAGTCTGGGATTGTGATGCCTCCTGCTTTGGTCTTCTTCTTCAAAATTACTTTGGCTATTTGGGGCCTTTTGTGGTTCCATATGAATTTTAGGATTGCTTGTCCTAGTTTCGAGAAGAATGCTGGTGCAATTTTGATTGGGATTGCATTGAATGTGTAGATAGCTTTGGGTAGTATTGACATTTTGACAATATTTATTCTTCCAATCCATGAGCAGGGAATGTCTTTCCATTTCTTTATATCTTCTTCAATTACCTGCATAAGCTTTCTATAGTTTTCAGCATACAGATCTTTGACATCTTTGGTTAGATTTATTCCTAGGTATTTTATGCTTCTTGGTGCAATTGTGATTGGGATCAGTTTCTTTATTTGTCTTTCTGTTGCTTCATTGTTCGTGTATAAGAATGCAACTGATTTCTGTACATTGATTTTGTATCCTGCAACTTTGCTGAATTCATGTATCAGTTCTAGCAGACTTTTGGTGGAGTCTATCGGATTTTCCATGTATAATATCATGTCATCTGCAAAAAGCGAAAGCTTGACTTCATCTTTGTCAATTTTGATGCCTTTGATTTCCTTTTGTTGTCTGATTGCTGATGCTAGAACTTCCAGCACTATATTAAACAACAGCGGTGAGAGTGGGCATCCCTGTCGTGTTCCTGATCTCAGGGAAAAAGCTCTCAGTTTTTCCCCATTGAGGATGATGTTAGCTGTGGGCTTTTCATAAATGGCTTTTATGATCTTTAACTATGTTCCTTCTATCCCGACTTTCTCCAGGGTTTTTATTAAGAAAGGGTGCTGGATTTTGTCAAAGGCCTTTTCTGCATCGATTGACAGGATCATATGGTTCTTCTCTTTTTTTTTGTTAATGTGATGTATCACGTTGATCGATTTGCGAATGTTGAACCAGCCCTGCATCCCAGGAATGAATCCCACTTGATCATGGTGAATAATTCTTTTTATATGCTGTTGAATTCGACTTGCTAGTATCTTATTGAGAATTTTTGCATCCATATTCATCAGAGATATTGGCCTGTAGTTCTCTTTTTTTACTGGGTCTCTGTCTGCTTTAGGAATCAAAGTAATACTGGCTTCATAGAATGAGTCTGGAAGTTTTCCTTCCCTTTCTATTTCTTCGAATAGCTTGAGAAGGATAGGTATTATCTCCGCTTTAAACGTCTGGTAGAACTCCCCTGGGAAGCCATCTGGTCCTGGACTCTTATTTGTTGGGAGATTTTTGATAACCGATTCAATTTCTTCGCTGGTTATGGGTCTGTTCAAGCTTTCTATTTCCTCCTGATTGAGTTTTGGAAGAGTGTGGGTGTTTAGGAATTTGTCCATTTCTTCCAGGTTGTCCAGTTTGTTGGCATATAATTTTTCATAGTATTCCCTGATAATTGTTTGTATCTCTGAGGGATTGGTTGTAATAATTCCATTTTCATTCATGATTTTATCTATTTGGGTCATCTCCCTTTTCTTTTTGAGAAGCCTGGCTAGAGGTTTGTCAATTTTGTTTATTTTTTCAAAAAACTAGCTCTTGGTTTCGTTGATCTGCTCTACAGTTTTTTTAGATTCTATATTGTTTATTTCTGCTCTGATCTTTATTATTTCTCTTCTTCTGCTGGGTTTAGGCTGCCTTTGCTGTTCTGCTTCTATTTCCTTTAGGTGTGCTGTTAGATTTTGTATTTGGGATTTTTCTTGTTTCTTGAGATAGGCCTGGATTGCAATGTATTTTCCTCTCAGGACTGCCTTCGCTGCGTCCCAAAGCGTTTGGATGCTTGTCTTTTCATTTTCGTTTGTTTCCATATATTTTTTAATTTCTTCTCTAATTGCCTGGTTGACCCACTCATTCTTTAGTAGGGTGTTCTTTAACCTTCATGCTTTTGGAGGTTTTCCAGACTTTTTCCTGTGGTTTTTTTCAAGCTTCATAGCATTGTGGTCTGAAAGTATGCATGGTATAATTTCAATTCTTGTAAACTTATGAAGGGCTGTTTTGTGACCCAGTATATGATCTATCTTGGAGAATGTTCCATGTGCACTCGAGAAGAAAGTATATTCTGTTGCTTTGGGATGCAGAGTTCTAAATAGATCTGTCAAGTCCATCTGATCCAATGTATCATTCAGGGCCCTTGTTTCTTTATTGACTGTGTGTCTAGATGATCTATCCATTTCTGTAAGTGGGGTGTTAAAGTCCCCTGCAATGACCACATTCTTATCAATAAGGTTGCTTATGTTTATGAATAATTGTTTTATATATCTGGGGGCTCCGGTATTTGGCGCATAGACATTTATAATTGTTAGCTCTTCCTGATGGATAGACCCTGTAATTATTATATAATGCCCTTCTTCATCTCTTGCTACAGCCTTTAATTTAAAGTCTAGTTTGTCTGATATAAGTATGGTTACTCCGGCTTTCTTTTGGCTTCCAGTAGCATGATAAATAGTTCTCCATCCCCTCACTCTCAATCTAAAGGTGTCCTCAGATCTAAAATGAGTCTCTTGTACACAGCAAATAGATGGGTCTTGTTTTTTTAAATCCATTTTGATACCCTATGTCTTTTGGTTGGCGCATTTAATCCATTTACATTCAGTGTTATTATAGAAAGATATGGGTTTAGAGTCATTGTGATGTCTGTATGTTTTATGCTTGTAGTGATGTCTCTGGTACTTTGTCTCACAGGATCCCCCTTAGAATCTCTTGTAGGGCTGGTTTCGTGGTGACAAATTCCTTCAGTTTTTGTTTGTTTGGGAAGACCTTTATCTCTCCTTCTATTCTAAATGACAGACTTGCTGGATAAAGGATTCTCGGCTGCATATTTTTTCTGTTTAGCACACTGAAGATATCGTGCCAAGCCTTTCTGGCCTGCCAAGTTTCAAAGGAGAGATCAGTCACGAGTCTTATAGGTCTCCCTTTATATGTGAGGGCACGTTTATCACTTGCTGCTTTCAGAATTTTCTCTTTCTCCTTGTATTTTGCCAGTTTCACTATGATATGTCGTGCAGAAGATCGATTCAAGTTACGTCTGAAGGGAGTTCTCTGTGCCTCTTGGATTTCAATGCCTTTTTCCTTCCCCAGTTCAGGGAAGTTCTCAGCTATAATTTCTTCAAGTACCCCTTCAGCACCTTTCCCTCTCTCTTCCTCCTCTGGGATACCAATTATGCGTAGATTATTTCTTTTTAGTGTATCACTTAGTTCTCTAATTTTCCCCTGATACTCCTGGATTTCTTTATCTCTCTTTCTCTCAGCTTCCTCTTTTTCCATAACTTTATCTTCTAGTTCACCTATTCTCTCCTCTGCCTCTTCAACCCGAGCCGTCGTGGTTTCCATTTTGTTTTGCATTTCGTTTAAAGCGTTTTTCAGCTCCTCGTGACTGTTCCTTAGTCCCTTGATCTCTGTGGCAAGAGATTCTCTGCTGTCCTGTATATTGTTTTCAAGCCCAGCGATTAATTTTATGACTATTATTCTAAATTCACTTTCTGTTATATTATTTAAATCCTTTTTGATCAGTTCATTAGCTGTTGTTATTTCCTGGAGATTCTTCTGAGGGGAATTCTTCCGTTTGGTCATTTTGGATAGTCCCTGGAGTGGTGAGGACCTGCAGGGCACTTCCCCCGTGCTGTGGTGTATAACTGGAGTTGGTGGGTGGGGCCGCAGTCCGACCTGATGTCTGCCCCCAGCCCACTGCTGGGGCCACAGTCAGACTGGTGTGTGCCTTCTCTTCCCCTCTCCTAGGGGCGGGATTCATTGTGGAGTGGCGTGGCCCATCTGGGCTACTTGCACACTGCCAGGCTTGTGGTGCTGGGGATCTGGCGTATTAGCTGGGGTGGGTAGGCAAGGTGCACAGGGGCAGGAGGGGCAGGCTTAGCTCGCTTCTCCTTAGGTGATCCACTTCAGGAGGGGCCCTGTGGCAGCGGGAGGGAGTCAGACCCACTGCCGGAGGTTTGGCTCCGCAGAAGCACAGAGTTGGGTGTTTGAGAGGAGTGAGCAAGTTCCCTGGCAGGAACTGGTTCTCTTTGGGATTTTGGCTGGGGGATGGGCGGGGGAGATGGCGCTGGCGATCGCCTTTGTTCCCCGCCAAGCTGAGCTCTGCCGTCCATCTGGGGGCTCAGCAGCTCTCCCTCCCTTTGTCCTCCAGCCTTCCCGCTTTCTGAGCAGAGCTGTTAACTTATGACCTCCCAGACGCTAAGTCGCGCTTGCTGTCGGAACACAGTCTGTCCAGCCCCTCCGCTTTTGCCAGCCAGACTTGGGGGCTCTGCTTGGCCGGTGAGCCGCCCCTCTGCCCAGGCTCCCTCCCGCCAGTCCGTGGAGCACGCACCGCCTCGCCGCCCTTCCTACCCTCTTCCGTGGGTCTCTTGTTTGCGCTTGGCTCTGGAGACTCCGTTCTGCTAATCCTCTGGCGGTTTCCTGGGTTCTTTAGGCAGGTGTAAGTGGAATCTAAGTGATCAGCAGGACGCGCGGTGAGCCCAGCGTCCTCCTATGCCGCCATCTTCCCCAAACAGCCATACTCTTACTTTAAATCTTCAAGTGTCTTTAGGTGTAAAATGGGTCTCTTTTATGCAGCATATAGATGTGTCTTGTTTTTTTTAAGGCATTCTGTCACTCAACGAGAAGCAGACTCCTAACTACAGAGAATAAACTGATGGTTATCACATGGGATGTCAGTGAGGGGATGGTTGAAATAGGTGATAGCAAGAAATGAGGGCACTTATGCTGATGAGAACTGGGCAATGTATGTAATTGTTGAATCTCTATATTGCATACCTGACACTAATTTAACACTGTATGTTAGTTATACTAGAATTAAAGAAAATAAGTTTAAAAATGAAAAATGAATTTTTATTTAAATTATATAAACTTACAATTAAATCATATTAAAACAAGGGTAATAAGTACTCAAAACTCATCACTTCCAAAATATTTTACTACATTTTACTATTTTTCTGCATTATTATTACTGTATTATATACATATATATGATATATAATTAACATATGTATAATAGTATTTGTGTGATGGAAATACTATAGAGTAGTGCATTACCGTCTATCTCTTCCCAACTCTGCATTTAACATGGAGTTGATAGTTTGAAATTGGAACATGCTATAAATTAGGTTTTTCCCCTCAATCACCCACCCCACCAGAGAGTTTATTGTTAGACATCTGTGAGCACACCACTGGTTCCAGGGCTCAGAAAACTTTCACTGCCAGTAAATACTTCCCCTAGAACTACCCCAAATCCCTTCAATCGCATTTTAACATTTCCAGAATGCAAGTGGAAATGAAATCTTAAAGCATGGCATTAAATTGGCCTTCCAGCTATTGTATAGTAAGAAAGTATGGAAGAAGCTTAGAACAACTCACTATTCAAGAAATATTGAGTGCCTCTATGTGGTAGATTCTGGAATATTTGCTAAAAATGTGATAATCCATACATGACACAATTCACCTTTGACCAATAATCCAGAATTGGCCCAAACTGGTTCGGAGATGCCTATTAAATCATTTTCTGCATGGGTGGTTTTGTCTTGGCTTAGAAGAAAGGGCATTGGGTCAAGAGACCTGTGCTAAAATCTTGGTTTTAATACTAGTTGTGGGAATTTAAGCAAATGATTTTGCCTCTCTGTGCCTCCGTTTTCTCATTGGTAACATGGAAGGGGCAAGATTATCATCATGATCATAATCATCATAATTGACATATATGCTTACTCTGTTCCAGGTTGTATTCTAAGTGCTTTGTATACATTCACTCATTTAATCTTCACAAAGCCCCTAGGAAGTAGCTTCTATTCATTTGATCTTCATTTTACTGATGAAGAAAATTGAGACACAGAAAAATAAAGTAGTTTGCCCAAAGTTACAACATTAAGTAAGTGAAAGGGATTTACTAGATGTCCTCCCATCTCAAAGAATCATTCAATTCTATTCTGGAGAAACCATTTCCAATCTGGAGCTGGGAGCCTTGATTAAGCCTCAAGGCTACAGACCCTGCTGATTACCTGACTCAGGGGCAGAACCTCAGAGATCTGAGAAGCAGTGAGGATAGATTTGAGTCTCCTGTAATCTGGGTAACGAAGCCAGGTCTTCTTTGTCCAAATTAGAGCAGAAAATACAGAGGGCAGAAAAGTTGGTGGTGAGTCTCCATCTATTGCTCCAGTCTGGTGACAGAACAAGCACATGTTTATAGGCAACCCAGGTTCTATCAGGCTCTATTAAATGTTTTATGTAAGATGTTCTCAAGGCCAGTGTTTTGAACTGGGCAGATTTGGAGAACTGGTTCTATACTGTTTCTTTTAAAAAATATTTAAATGCCAATTAGTTAATATACAGTGTAATATTAATTTCAGGTATACAATTTAGTGATTCAACACATATACAACATCCCATGCTCATCACAGGTGCATGGAATTCATTTGTTCTCTGGGTTTGAATTACTTGTATGCATTTTCCTTGGCCCTTAGAGGCCCAAAGGGACAAAGAGTGATAAATGTGCCTAATTGAATCTGCAGTGGATTCACTCTTTTACTGAAGGACAAAAGTGATACAAAGTTACATGCCATGAACATGGGTGTCATTTGGTTAGAGGCTCTCATGATCTATTCCCTAGCCTTTTCTCTTGAGGACAGCTTCTACACTGGATATCTCGCTTTTTTGCCTCCTACCTGAAAGCAACACAATAAGCCATTGTAATGTTTATCAAAAAGTTTTTTTCTCAGTGTGCCTGGGTGGCTTAGCTGGTGGAATATCAGACTTTTAATTTCAGCTCAGGTCATAATACCAGGGTAATGGGCTTGAGCCCCATGTCTGGGTCCATGCTGAGCATGTAGCCTGCTTAAAATTTTCTCTCCTTCCCCACCCTGCCCCTCTCCCCACTCGTGCTCTATCTCCAAAATAAAAAAAAAATAAAAGTTTTTTCTCATTGGTTATTCTGTCAAAATGACCCAGGGAAAAGTATTAGGCCCACACATAATAATAACAAAGATATCAAAATGCAGAAGGTTAAAAATAGGCTTGTTCCCATAGGCACCAGTGCCAATTCACCTAAAGTGAAATTCTGTCAGAGGCCAAAATATTAGTAACCAATAATTACCCCAATATCTTACAGTTCAGAAGATAAAATTAACAAGGACTTTTAAGGGTAATCTGGTTATGTTGCCTGTTTCGAGGTTAGTAAATATACTAGCAGTCAGATAACTTATAGGGGTGGCTTCTGGGAGTATTGATCAGTTTTTTTATATATAAATTGACTTATCTATCATCTTCCTAAATCATGCCATGGGTTATGTTCATTCCGCTGGGGAAACACTACTTTCAGGTTTCAGCTATCCCTTGGTTCCCTGATCTATTGTGATTATCCCAAATTGTTGCTATTGCCTAGAAAATGACTACTATGTGGAGAGCAACAAGCAGGGGCAGGTCCTATGATGTCATACAGCATTGAGATCCATTATTCTCCCATAATTTAATTTTTCATTAACACCAAAGATAAAGCTGGAAACCAGGTACTTGTCCTTGGGAGCTTATAATTCTTTCTTTTATTATTTTGTACTCAGATCTAGCTAAGGACTCCACCCCCACCCAAAAACATGTAGAAACATGTGCCTGCACCAAATGGAAGACATCATGACAGAGTAGAATGAGCACAGACTTTTAATTAGGCTTTTGGAGCCTCATTTTCCTTATCAATTAAATGAAAGTAGTGTATATAAAGGACCTGGTATGAAACAGGCATTTGATAAGTGTACCAGCTCTTCTTAGCAAATGATTATCCAGTACAAGAATGATGATTTCCTCCTTTCCCTTAACAGAGATTTCCAACCCAATCCCACCCAAAAGTCTGGGAGGATATTGAAGCCATTCTAGTCTCATCTCCCTATCTCTTGTTCTTATTGTTTCTCTTTTTCTTTTTTATTGTTCTGTTTCTCCCCAAACTTTCCTTCTTCCTTTTCTATTTCCCACTAACCCCTTCTTACTAATCATTCTTCCTTCTCTAATACAGTGAGTTCTGTTTGCACACGGCAGGTGAGAAAATGTAATTCAGTGATGGTAAATGACTTGCCACATGGATTTCCTTCCTGCTGTGGTGTGAGATTATAATTTTGATTAAGCCTCTGTAGGAAACAGTGACAACTAACCACTCACATATATGAAAACAAAACCAACAGAACCACTCACATATATGCCAATCCCATAGGCCTTTGCTGTAGCCCTATTAGTTGGCCTGCTCTTCTCTAGCACTCAGGCTAATTCATAGCCCCCAGCTCAGAGATCCAGAAAAAATGGTTCTTGATCTTATAGCACTCTATATTTGGAGGTGAAGAAGAAAAAGGTCAGAATAGAGTCTGTGGCTAAAAAGGTCATAAAAATTGCCTAATTAGGGGATGATCTCTAGGCAGAAAATGATAAAAATAGTCACTTACAAGTGACTGAAATGAAGCAACATTCTGGTGGCTTTAAGTCATCTGGTTCCTTCCTTCTTTTTATGACACATACAAGTTTCTGCTATAGTGAGCACCATGTGGGCAATTGGAAAAAGAGCAGTGCCAAGCCAGATCCTAGTGCATCTGTAAACAGATTGTCACCAGAATGCCAGAAGCAGCAGCTGCTGCTGTATTTCTGGGATGGATGGTAGAAACAGAGGAAGAAGATAAATTCCCAGGACACAGTGAGAATAACTAGGCTAGTTAGTTTGTTGAACTGTGTATTTTTTGCTGGGGCTGCCATAACAAAGTACCACAAACTGAGTAGCTTTGATAGCAGAAATTTATCATTCCACAGTTCTGGGGGCTACAAGTCTGAAATCAAAGTGTCAGCGAATCTGTGAGGGAGAATCTGTTCCATGCCTCTCTTAATTTCTGGTGATTTGCTGGCAATCTTTGATGTCCCTTGGCTTGTAGACTGCTTCATTCTTTTTTTTTAAATGATGTTCTCCCAGCATGCATGTCTATACCCAAATTTGTCCCTTCTTATAAGGATAACAGTCACATTGGGTTAGGGTCCCACCATACTACTGTGTGACTACCTATATCTGCAATATCCCTTATTTCAAAAAAGGTCACTTTCTGAGGTACTGGTGGTTGGAACTTAAACATATGAATTTGAGGAGGATATAACTCAACTCGTGACAGGATGGAAAGCTCAAGGGGTGGTAGTATTAATGTCCGGCATAGGAGGCATAAAAAGCACCCTTTGTTGTTATTGTTAATGGTAAGAATAGGCATTCTCATCTATTGAGTTATGTGCTAGGTATTAGACTGTGTTCTTTGCAAACATTATTTTATTAATTCCCACCATAAATCTATGATGTAGGTATTCACTCACAATTCATCATTCATCTCAGTAGGCATAACTGAAGCCCCAGAAAGGGAAATGACTTGATCCTGGAGGGAAACTGAGTTGGCCCAGGCCATGTGTATAATATTTGAACTCAGTTCCATATGACCCCAAGACATCTCCCAAATACTCTTTTCACCATACATTCTTGCTAACTTGGAGGCCCCCACTTTCCCCATTTTGGAATATGACACACCTGAGCCTGCAAAGGAGTTCTGATTTTAGGAGTAGTGAGGCCAATTTAGGGCTCTTAGAGTGGCCACTGAATCTCTGGAGAGCTTTGAGAGATAATTCTGTGCCAGAGTTGCATGTGTCAGGAGGCTCCCTAAAGGTGGGGGTGTGGGTGAGATAATCTCCAGAGTGTCCTGTCTGGAATAGTGAGGTTGGGGGTGAGAGAAGGGGAGGGTTGAAAGGAAGTAGAGAGGATAGTGCTCTAAAGAACCAGTACAATCAGTGAAACATAATAGCTCACATTCATATGTCACTTAACACATGCCAGACACTGTTCTAAGCAATATATATATATATATATATATATATACACACTCTACCTCATTAGTTTGTTTTGATGTTAAAAAAGTATATATGTATATGTATATATATATACTAATATATATATAAATAACTATATTATGTATAATATAGTATATACTATACATAATATAGTATATATACCTACTAATGAGGTAGAGTCCATCTTTATCATTGGTTTATAAAAAAGAAAACTGAGGAGCAAAAAAGTTAAATAACATGTTTAAGATTTCACAACTAGGACATACTAAGACTGTGATTTGAACCCAGTTTGGCTTTAGTCCAAAGAAATTTCCTTTTCTCAGATTTAACAATTCAATGAAACCCAGTGCCAAACTGTGACCTGCATGTTACCCAATGAAATTTACATTAAGATGTATTAAATCATCTTTAACCTTCACAAGAGCCCCATAAGATATCACATCTGCTGTTATATCAATGCCATGTGATAGCAGAGGAAACCAAGGTTCAGATAAATGGAATGAAATGTCTCAAGTTAGATAGTCATGTGGCAGAGCTTGACTTCAGACCCAGGTCTGGCTTACCCGAACACTAAACAGCTCTGTGTTTCACTGCCTTGTGGTTTTCTGGCTGATTGACAAACTAAATCCTGCCAAGATGGGAAAGCTGTTAACAGGTGTGATTGTCCTCAAGTTGTGTATGTATTTTAGTGGGAGTTCCTTGAAACACAAGCCCTTCCACAAAGTAAAGATTCTCTTAGAAAGACTCTTGGGACAAGTCATACTGCTTAATGACACACACCTTTCATGTACAAACACTAAGAACCCTCTGGATTCAGTATATATTGGTGTGTGGAGCAGAGGAGATATCTATATATGTTGGCATTAGTTCAAGAAATATTATAAAGACAACTTTGGACTGGGAGTTAAGATGGCAGAGCAGTATGGGGACCCTGATCTTTTCTTATCTCTGAAATGCAGCTAGAACAACATCAAACCGCTTTGAACACCTAGGAAATTGATCTGCTTGATTAACACAATAATCTGTATAAATTGAGCCACATAACTTTGCAGGTACATGTTGCAGAGAGGGGAATTGGGGAAGAGAAAAGCTGTGGAGCTGTGGAGGATAAGGAGTCATTTATGCAGAGAGAACAGAGAGAGAAAGGGGGAGAGTGTATCAGGATGACACAAGAAAAGTACTTCCCCTGAAAGTTTCTGGAAAGAAAGAGAAAAAGAGTAAAAACACTCACAAAAACTGAACAGGAAATCTATTCCCCAAAACCACTGATTGAGAGAAAGGAGAGGGTTTCAATACCACCAGTATATAAACAGTGGATCACAGAGTCTGAAGGCTCTAAGCTCAGTGCCTGGGGGTGCTCTGGTGAAAAAGTAGGGAAAATCACCAGAAGCAGGCAGCATGGTCTGAGGGGGTCCATGTGCCACATGGGGATATGCGATTCCCCTACTTGGAGTGCATCTGGTAGAGGCCACACAGCATCCCCATGGGCAAAGGTCCCATTAGACCCAGAAAGCAGCCACGTTTGCTGCTTTTGGGATAAAGACACCAGAAAGCAGTGAAACCTGGTGGGGCTATGTCTTGTAATTTTCCATAAACTCTGAACCTCTGCCAATATACAATTGCATGAACATTTTCTGGGGCAAGCCAGCAGCCAGCCATTGCTCAACAGAACCCTCCCCCAGAGAATGAGCATGAATCCAATCCACAGGGGTCTCTAAAGTGTAGGGTTTTGAAACACAGCTCCATTTGAGATAAAACTCTGGAATGAGGCACCACCTGGCAGGTGGAAAGCTTGGACACAAACAGGGTACAGGTGGGGAGTGGATGGAGACCTGGGACAAAGCAGGGGTACTTGATCACAGTTCAGTGAAAGCACGAAGTTCTTGCACCAGAGACTAGGGAGCTGGGTGAGGCCATTTTCACCTGTACCACTCACATGCTACAGACACATGCCCATGGATCCACACCAGTGAGCTTAGCAGCACCACCAAGTGGAGAATGGAACCATGACACCAAGCCCTGTCCAACTGTGTCCTCCAGGCACATCCCCCAGAAGACCAGGACAAATCCTGCTTAGTCTATGGACTACAGCATGCTGTGAAGTTTCAGTTCACAGGGGAAACTGTGTGTAACTTCATTCGGGTTTCATTCTGTTTGCTGGTTCCTTTATTTGTTCATTTTCTTTGCTTCTGTTTTGCTTATTTTTTTTTTCTTTCTCTTTTCTTTCCTTTCTTGGATACAAAAAGAGAAAATTCTTTTTTATTATTTAAATTTTTATTTCTTTTTAAATTTTTATTCTATTTTATTTTCTTTCTTTTATTTTATTCAAATATACCATTTAATTTTTAATTTTTAAATATTTTAACTTTTTTTTCCTTTCCTTTCTCTTTTTTCTCTATTCAATCAAGCTACTTTCAACAAGAAGACTGAGACACACCTAGGATCCAGCTTCTTTTCTTTTTTCTTTTTTCATTTTTATTTTATTATTTTTTTCTTCTTAAAAAATGACAATATGGAAGAATTCACCCCAAAAGAAAGAATAGGAAGAAATGACAGCCAGAAATTTAATCAACAGATATAAATAAGATGTCTGAACTGGAATTTTAAGCCACATTTATAAGAATCTTAGTTGGTGTTGAAAAAAAAGCATAGAAGACACCAGAGAATCCCTTTCTGCAGAGATAAAAGAACTAAAATCTAGTCAAGCCAAAATAAAAAAATGCTATAACCAAGATGCAATCTCAAATGGATGCTGTGATGGCAAGGATGGATGAAGCAGAGAAGCGGATCAGTGATATAGAAGATAAAGTTATGGGAAATAAGCAGAAAAAAGAGAATGAAGGCAAAAGATCAAAATATAAGACTTAGAGAAATCTGTGACTTATTGAAAAGGAATAACATTTGAATCATAGGAGTCCCAGAAGATGAGAGAGAAAAGGGGCAGAAGATTCATGTGAGGAAATTATAAGTGAAAACTTTCCTAATCTGGGGAATGACATAGACATAAAAATCCATGAAGAACAGAAAATTTCCATTTAATCAACAAAAACCGACCATCACCAAGGCATATCATAATCAAATTCACAAAATACACAGACAAGGAGAGAATTATAAAAGCAGCAAAGAAAAAGTCCTTAGTCTACAAGGGAAGACAGATCAGGTTCAAAACAGACCTGTCTACAGAAACTTGGCAGGCCAGAAAAGAATGTCAGGATATATTCAACATGCTAAATTGGAGAATATGCAGCCAAGAATTCTTTATCCAGAGAGGCTGTCATTCAAAATAGGAGAGATAAAGAATTTCTGAGACAAACAAACCTAAAGGGATTTGTGACCAATAACCAGCCCTGCAAGAAATTCTAAGGGACCAAAAGACTAAAAGCAACAAAGACCAGAAAGGACTAGACTAAGACTAGAATATCACCAGAAACAGCAATGCTACAGGCCACACAATGGCACTAAATTCATACCTTTCAATAAGCAATTGAAATGTAAATGGACTAAATGGAATAAATGTCCCGATCAAAAGACATAGGGTATCAGAATGGATAAGAATAGAAGACCCATCTATATACTGCCTACAACAGACTCATTTTAGACCTAAAAACACCTGAAGATGAAAAGTAAGGGGATGGAGAACCATCTATCATGCTAATAAAGGCCAAAAGAAAGGCAGAGTGGCCATACATATAACAGACAAGCTAGATTTTAAAGACTGTAACAACAGATGAAGAAGGGCATTATATCATTATTATAGGGTTTATCCAACCAAGAGGATCTAAAATTGTAACTATTTATGCCCCGAACTTGAAAGAATATATAAATAATCACAAACATAAAGAAACTCATTGATAACAATACCATAATAGTAGGGGACTTTAACACCCAACTTACGGTAATGGACAGATCATCTAAGAAGAAAATCAACAAGGAAACAATGGCTTTGAATGATACACTGGACTGGATGGACTTAACAGATAATTCAGAACATTTAATCCTAAAGCAGCAGAATATACATTCTTCCTGAGTGCACATGAAACATTCTCCAGAATATATCACATTCGTCACAAATTAGCCCTCAACAAGTACAAAAAGATGGATATCATACCATTCATATTTTCAGACTATGATGCGATGAAACTTAAAATCAACCAGAAGAAAAAAAATTAGAAAGACCATGAATACTTGGAGATTAAAGAACATCCTACTAAAGAATGAATGCATTAACCAAGAAATTAAAGAGGCAAGTAAAAAAGTACATGAAAGCCAATGAAAATTAAAACAGGACAGTCCAAAACCTCTGGCCTGCAACAAAGGTGGTCATAAGAGGAAGTATATAGTAATCCAGGCCTTCCTAAGGAAGGAAGAAATGGCCCAAATACACAACCTAACCTTATACTCAAAGTATCTGGAAAAAGAACAGCAAATAAGCAGCAGAAGAAGGGAAATAATAGGCAAATAATCAGCAGAAGATGGGAAATAATAAAGATTGGAGCAGAAATCAATGATATTGAAATTAAAAAAAAAAACAGTAGAACAGATAAACAAAACCAGAAGCTGGTTCTCTGAAACAGGTAAAAGATCTTTACAAAATTGGTAAACCCCTTGCCAGATTGATCAAAAAGAAAAAGGAAAGGACCCAAATAAATAAAATCACGAATGAAGGAGAAGAGATCACAAACAACATCACAAAAATACAAACAACAATACGAGAATATTATAAGCTGTTATATGCCAACAAACTGGGCAATCTGGAAGAAATGGACACATTCCTAGCAACGTAAAAACTATATTAAAACTGAAACGGGAAGAATCAAAAAATTTGAACAGACTCATAATCAGTAAATAAATTGAATCAGTAATCAAAAATCTCCCAGCAAACAAGAGTGCAGGGCTGGATAGCTTTCCAGGGGAATTCTACCAAATATTTACAGAAGAGCTAACACCTATTCTTTTGAAGCTGTTCCAAAAAATAGAAATGAAAGGAAAACTTCCAAACTCATTCCTTGAAGCCAGTATTACCTTGATTCCAAAGACAAAGACTACACTAAAAAGGAGAGCTATAGACCAATTTCCCTGATGAACATAGATGCAAAATATCTCAAGAAGATACTAGGCAACCAAATCCAACAACACATTAAAAGAATTATTCACCACAATCAAGTGTAATTTACTCCTGGGATGCAAGCCTGGTTAAATATCCACAAATCAATGTGATACATCACATTCATAAAAGAAAGCATAACCAAATCTCAATAGATGTAGAAAAAGCATTTGACAAAATACAGCATTCTTTCTTGATAAAAACCTTCAAGAGAGGAGAGATAGAAGGAACATACTCAAGATCATAAAGGCCATATACCAAAGACCCACTGCTAATATCATCCTCAATGGGGAAAAACTGAGAGTTTTCCCCCTAAAGTGAGGAACATGACAGGGATACCTCCTCTCACCACTGTTGTTCAACATAGTGTTGGAAGTCCTAACCTAAGCAGTCAGACAAGAAAAAGAAATAAAAAGTATTCAAATAAGCAAGAAATAAATCAAACTTTCACTCTTCATGGACAACATGATACACTACGTGGAAAGGCCAAAAGACTCCACCAAAAAAACTGCTAGAACTGATATATGAATTCAGCATAGTTGTAGAATATAAAATAAATGTACAGAAATTGGTTGAATTTCTATACACCAATAATGAGGCAGCAGAAAGAGAAATCAAGGAATCGATCCCATTTACATTTGTACCAAAACCATAATATAGCTCATAATAAATGTGATCAAAGAGGTAAAAGATATAGATGCTCAAAACCATAGAAAGCTTATGAAAGAAATTGAAGAAGACACAAAGAAATGGAAAAACATTCCATGATCATGGATTGGAAGAAGAAATATTGTTAAAAATATGATACTACCCAATGCAATCTACATATTCAATACAATCCCAACAAAATAACACCAGCATTCTTCAAGAGATAGAAAAAAACAATTCTAAAATTTGTATGAGATAAGAAAAGACCCCAAATACCCAAAGTAATGTTATAAAAGAAAACAAATCTGGAGGCATCAAAATTCCGGACTTCAATCTGTATTACAAAGCTGTAATCATCAAGACAGTATGATACTGGCACAAAAACAGACACACAGATCAGTGTAACAGAATACAGAACCCAGAAATGGATTTACAAATGTATGTCCAACTTATCTTTGACAAAGCAAATGGTGTTGGAAAAACTGGACAGAGACATGCAGAAGAATGAACCTAGACCAGTTTCTTACACCATACACAAAAATAAACTCAAAATAGTTGAAAGACCTAATGTTAGACAGGAAACCATCAGAATCTTAGAGGAGAAAAAAGGCAACAAACTCTTTGACCTTGGCTTCAGTGACTTATTATTAGACATGTCTCCGGAGACAAGGGAAACAAAAGCAAAAATAAACTAGTCATGCTTCATCAAGATAAGAAGCTTCTGCGCAGCGAAGTTAACAATCAACAAAACTAAAAGCAAACTAGGAATGGGAGAAGATATTTTCGAATAACATATCAGATAAATGTAGTATCTAAAATCTATAAAGAACTTATCAAAAACACCAAAAAAAGAATAATCCAGTGAAGAAATGGGCAAAAGACATGAGCAGACACTTTTGTAAAGAAGACATCTGTATAGCTAATAGATACATAAAAAGATGCTCACCATCACTCATCATCAGGGAAATATAGATTTAAACCACAATGACATACCACTGTACACATGTCAGAATAGCTAAAATGAACAACCCAGAGAACAACAGATGTTGACAAGAATGTGGAGAAAGGGGAATAATTTTGCACTGTTGGTAGGAATGCAAACTGGTGCAGCCACTCTGGTAAACAGTAAGTAGGCTCCTCAAAAAAACTCACAATAGAAATATCCTCCTATCCAACAATTGCAAAACTAGGTATTTATCCAAAGAATACAATGATGCTGATTTAAAGGAGCACATGTACACCAATGTTTATAAGCAGCACTGTAAACAATAGCCAAAACATGGAGAGTTCAAATGTCTATCGGCTGACAAATGGACAAAGAAGATGTGATACACACACACACACACACACACACACACACACACACACAAGAATGTTACCCAATAATCACATAGAATGAAATGTTGCCATTTGCAACGATGCAGATGGAACTAGAGTGCATTATACGAAGTGAAATAAGTCAGAGAAAGGTAAATATCGTATGATTTCACTCATGTGTGGAATTTAAGAAACAAAACAGATGAACATAGGGTAATGGAAGGAAAAATAATATATAAAGAGAGAGAGTGGCAAACCATAAGAAACTCTTACTCTTAAATACAGAGAACAAACAGGGTTGCTGGAGGTGTGTTGGGTGGGAAGATGGACTAAATGGGTGATAGGCATTAAGAAGGGCAGTTGTTCGGATGACAACTGGGTGTTATATGTAAGTGATGAATCACTAAATTCTACTCCTGAAATTATTATTACACCATGTGTTAACGAACTTGGATTTAAATAAAAATTTTAAGAATAAATAAATAAATAAATAAAAATATTATAAATGAATTAAATGAACATGGAAATTGTTGCAGGGAGTATGGCCGGGGTTGCAAAAGGTAAGTCTGTGAACAAAGTGCAGTTAAGTGAAGGTCCTCATACCTGAGTTGGAATGAGGCCCTGAGTCCAGAATGAAGCTCCTTTTTATTAGGATAATTGCTAAAGACTACATGCATAAAGTCAGCTAAGCAAGAGTGTTAATCAATCTAATAGTTTAGCCTTTCAAGGTTGAATTTCGAGTTAATTGGTTTCTATAACACTAGGAAAGGTCAGGTGTGTAGGAAGATCCCACCCTGGACAATGTTAATGGCTCTAGGTTTTCCTTAGGAGCTGCAGCAGTGTTCAGCTGTGTAAACATGCCCTAAGGCCTTGGACCTTCTCCAGCCCTTCCCTTTTGAAGTCTTTTCCTTTGGTGCTTTTCTCCTGCATCTCCCACAGGAAATTATATGCAAACACATTTAACATCATTATCTCAGAAGAGAGATCCTAGCTAGCCAACAAAGTGCATGCTTGTAGCACAGCAAAGGCAGTGTTTTCTTTCCCATTAGTGGCTGAGCTAGGAGACTATGGAAGGGGAAGGGAAGGCCAGAAGTGGCCAAAATATCCTGTATGAGCAAATGGAGGCAGGTTTGTCATCTTGGCTCCCAGAAATCTGTTCAAATATCCCAAGAATTCTAAGGCCTAATGCTTTCCCTTCAAGGTCACCTGTCCCATGGGTCACTGATTCTGTCCCACATTCAAGAACACTATGGATTAGTGGGAAGAACCTTCTAGATGGTGAATCAGAAGACCTGGTTCTAGTTGAGTTCCTGTTTTGAACTATATGTGCATCCTTGGGCAAGTTTCTTGACTTCCCTATCACTTACCCCTGTCTATATAAGAATCACATGTGAGTATCTCTGAGTTCCCTTCCATTTAGATATTCTGTGATTCAGTGACTAAAATATATTCACATTCTTAGTCTTTGAATCACTTATCAGTTAGGTCAGAGAGACATTATCTCCTAAAGACCTGTTAAAATGCACTTGTAGGAAATAACTACTAGACAGCATGTATAAGCAGACAATCTAGAGTAGTCAATTGTGGCCTGACCTCTTACTTATGGGTACCAAGAATACCAATGCCTGCCTTGTAGATTCTTATATAACTTTTTTAGCCAGGTCCCTAACTCACAAAGTGGATTTTGCCTCTCAGTGTACTAGGTTTTCCAATGCCTCTGTGGGTAAGTCACTTAACTCAGGTTTAGGGCCCAAGAAAGGCCTAGGAGAATTTGTATGAGGAGGGCTTTGAGTAGTGCATTTGGACAGAAGATTGGAGGCACCAATTTCAAAGTTTGCTCTGTAGTCCTGGGCCTTGGGCTAGGACTACTCTGGCATCTGGCAACTTATCCATCCATCCATCCATCCATCCATCCATCCAAACTATGCATCAATGAACTATTATATACCAGACAGTGTTTTAGGGGCTAGAGATTTATCAAGGTCAATAAATAAAGGTAGTTTGGTACAGTGAAAGGCAACTGAACTGCAAAGTACTGTGACTAAGCTCAAGGTCTGGCACTACAATTTTCTATCTGTACAACCCTGGACAACTAACCAAAAATGAGCCTCAGATTTATCAGTTGTAAAATAGGCTAAAAGAGATTTTCTATAGATGATCTATAAGAAGTTTCCTTTTAATTATAACTCCCTATTAACAACAAAACTAGAGAGGTAGTAGAGTGGAATGACAGAAAACAAAAAACAAAAAACAAAAACAATAAAAAAATATGGACTCTCGAATCAGGCTGCTGGGCCCAAATTCTTGCTGTACAACCTACTAGCTATATAACTGGGGGAATATTGCTTAACTTCTGTATGCCTGTTCTCCTATGTATGGAATATTAAGAATAGTCATACCTACCTCAAAAGGACATTGTGAGATTAATGAGTTTAATTGTATAATGTGCTTACAACAGTATCTGGAATGTAGTAAGTTCTATGTTGCCTATTTTTAAGAGCCTGGCAGTGCTTTTGTCTACTTGAGCTTAAATCACTAGCCCTTATGTGGTATGGAGGGAAAACTGAAAAAAACCTCTAATACTTAGCAAATGAAGGGGAAGATCAACATAATTTACCTTTCCAAAGTTTAATACTGCTTGATTATGAAAAGGCTTAAGGTTTCCACCTTAAAGAGATCCCTTTTACCCTCTTAAAGGTTATCAACAATATGTCAATTGAATTTAGGTAATTATCACACACCAGTCAGGGTCAAAGCCAATTTTGGTGTCTAAGGGTAGCTGCTGAGTCTCAGTCTTCTTCTAGATGACTCTGGGGAAACTGGGTCCATCTAGGACCTTTGATCTGCCTCACAACTGGAAGCCTTTCTTAGAGTCTCCACCTTAGGTTCTGTGACTACTTCTTCTACCAACCCTTGCAAACCTACTCCTCAGAATTAACAGGAATAAGGAAACTATACTTACTGAGGGCCTACTATATGCTCTGTTGCTTATATTAATTCACTTATTTAATCTTCACAACAACTCTGAAAAGTATTAACTCCATTTTTATAGCCAAAGACTTGGAGATCAAAGAGGTTAAGTAACTTTCCAGGTTACATAGATCCTTAGTAGCAAAGCTAAGAGTTAAACACAGGTCTGTCTGGCCTTTAAATCCCCGTCTTTTAGACCACATCACATGGCTTTCCATGTACTGCTTATAGGCTGCTTTCAATGAAGAACCACCAAAGAAGAAATATCCAATTTCTATTAAGTATAATAAGCAAATTGGGAAACAATGTCCAGGTTAAGAGTGCAGAGTGCCATATTATTAGAATTAATCTCACAAGACACAAGCCCTAGAACCCCATTTTGTTTGAGAGCCCAAGATCAAAAAAGGCACTACAAAGTCTAGCGCCTCAGAGAGCCCCTGCCTGTTCCCTACCCCAAAAGTCCTATTGGCATTTCTCAATAGAGCATAGAAGAAAATGTTTACAAATGGGGAGAGGGCATTTTTAATTGTCACAAAGTCTAAGGAGCTCTACTGGAATTTAGTAATAGAGGGCTAGGGATGCAAAATTTCATGAGATGCACGGGACCAAAACATGGAATAAAAATTATCCCACCCATCATGTCAGTGGTGCCTCCATTGAAAAACTATTAATTAATGACTGTAAGATAGAAATTTTAAAATGCAAGAGGAGATTTTAAAGACTGACTAACCACCAAATTCCCCCAAATTTCACTTCCTACAATAGTACTAACAATGTTATGAGAGTGATCCTGGCTGGTACTGAATTGATGCTGACATTTTGTGTGGCTGGGAAAATATTGGGGAAGATGCTACTGCAGAAGTGAACCTGAGGTTCACCTGAGGTTCAGGTGATAAAGGAAGTTTGAATTCATCTGAATCCTAGGATTAATAATATTGTGTCAAGAATAAAGTCAGAAAATATTGACTCCATTTCCAGGCCCTACCCTGAGTTGCTATACAACTTTGCAAGTTAGTTCCCTTCTTTGTATCTTTGATTGTTCAGCTGCCCAAAGAAGTTAAGCTCTGTTTCTCTCCCTCCCTGGACTAGTGAGAATACTTATGAGATTGCAGGTGTGTACATGTAAACCTAAGTGCTGTGGAAATTAGGGCTTATTGATGTTCCTGGGGGAAGAAAGAAACAGTGAGTGCCTTTTGTTATTAAAAGCCTATGATAATGTTCTGAGACCTAGTAAGGTCCACCCAGCCTGGGTCAGCTAGTTTGAGGCTAATATCCTACACAATACCTCATCAAAACCCTCCACTTCACAAATTCTAGTCTGAAATCACCAGTATGACTCCCTATACTTTCAAATTAGATGAAATAACTTTTAATTTTTACTAATTGATGCTGTCTTTTCCTTTCTGACAACTAGCAAGTAGCAGGAATGTTGAGAGTAGGAGACAATGTTTTCACTAACCAGAAAAATTATTTTGCGAAAGTTAAAGGGGCAGAAATTATTCCTGCCTCCAACAGTATTCCATAAAGATGTTTCGTTTTTTGGTTTTTTTTTTTTTTACAATGTCTACTTCCACTCTCCCTTTGTGGAAGATTAAATTGCACTATTTCTATTCTTTCTTAAAGTTAAACTTTCAACTCAATGCATTGTGTATAATAGGCTCTCAACAAATATTTGCTTGTAGATTCACTCATGCCAGTAGAAACTGAATTTCTAATGCTAAAGTAAAAATGTGGCCAGGAAGCTATCAAGAGAATGGAGTCTAAAAACTTGACATCATACACAGGGCAATTTGGCATGACATGGATACTAATATTCTTCTGTATTTAAAACCATTGCATATTAGATCATGTCTTCTTACTGGGGAAGGGAGTTCTCATCTGCTTCAAGAGAAACCATTATCAGAGAAACTATCTTTCAGATCTCAATGCTTACTAAAAAATAGGACTAAAATTATGCTGCTAATTTTTGTCTACATTACCCAAAGCAATCTATACATTTAATGCAATCCTTATCAAAATACCAACAGCATTTTTCACAGAGCTAGAACTAACAATCCTAAAATTTGTATGGAACCACAAAATACCCTGAAGAGCCAAAGCAACCTTGAAAAAGAAAAGCAAAGCCAGTAGCATCACAATTCTGGACTTGAAGTTATATTACAAAGCTGTAGTGATCAAGACAATATAGTACTGGCACAAAAAGAGACATATAGATCAATGGAACAGAATAGAAAACCCAGAAATTAACCCACAACTCTCTGGTCAGTTATTCTTTGACAAGGCAGAAAAGAATATCCAATGGAAAAAATATAGTCTCTTCAACAAATGTTGTTGGGAAAACTGGACAGCAATATGCAAAAGAATGAAACTGGACCACTTTATTACACCATACACAAAAAATAAATTCAAAATGTATTAAAGACCTAAATATGAGAACTGAAACCATAAGAATCCTAGAAGAGAACACAGGCAATAACTTCCTTGACATTGACCATAGCAACTTCTTTCTAGAAAGGTCTCTTGAGGCATGGGAACCAAAAGCAAAAATAGACGATTGGGGCTACATCAGAATAAAAAGCTTGTGCACAGTGATGGAAACAATCAACACAACTAAAAGGCAACCTATGAATGGGAGAAGATATTTGCAAATGACATATCTGATAAAAGGTAAATATCCAAAATATATAAAGGACTTATAAAACTCAACACCCTGGGGCACCTGGATGGCTCAGTCAGTTAAGTATCTGACTTTTGATTTCAGCTCAGGTCATGATCTCATGCTTCATGAGTTCAAGCCCCGTGTTGGGTTCCACACTGCCAGTGTGGACCCTGCTTGGGGTTTTCTTTTTCTGCTCCTCCCCTGCTCTCTCCCTCTCTCTCAAACAAACTTTAAAAAATGTATATTAAAAAAAACCTTGGGGCGCCTGGGTGACTCAGTCGGTTAAGTGTCCAACTCTTGATTTTGGCTCAGGCCATGATCTCACAGTTCATGAGTTTGAGCCCCATGTCAAGCTCTGTACTGGCAGTGCGGAGCCTGCTTGGGATTCTCTCTCTCCTTTCTTTCTCTCTCTCTCTCTGCTTGCACTCTCTCTCAAAATAAATAAACTTTAAAAAATTAAAAAATACAACTCAACACCCCAAAATGGAAAAATCCAATTAAAAAATGAGCAAAAGACATGGATAGACATTTTTCCAAAGAAGACATACATATGGCCAACAGACACATGAAAACATGCTCAACATCACTGTTTATCAGAGAAATACAAATCAAAAGTAAAATGAGATATCACCTCACACCTGTCAGAATGGCTAAAACACAAGAAACAACAGGTATTGGCAAGGATGTGGAGAAAGGGAAACCCTCTTATATTGTCAGTGGGAATGCAAAGTGGAGCAGCCACTGTGTAAAACAGTTTGAATATTCCTCAGAAAGTTAAAAATAGAACTACCCTATGATCCAGTAATTGCACCACTTGATATTTACCCTAAGAATACAAAAATACTGATGTTTATAGCAGTATTATCTATAATAGCCAAATTATGGGAACAGCCCAAGTGTTCATCAACTGATGAATGGATAAAGAAGAGGTGGGGGTGCCTGTGTGGTTCAGTCATTTAAGTGTCCAACTCTTAGTGTTGGCTCAGGTCATGATCTCATGGTTTGTGAGATCAAGCCCCACATTAGGCTCTGCACTGACAGCATGGAGCCTGCTTGATATTCTCACTCCCTTCTCTCTCTGCCCCTCCTCTGCTCTCTCTCTCAAAATAAATAAACTTAAAAAAATAAAAATAAGTAAAAAAAAAAGAGGAGAGGTGGTGTATGTGTGTATGTGTGTACTTAGCCATGAAAAAGAATGAAACTTTCCATTTGTAATGACATGGATAGAGCTAGCAAGTTTTATATTAATTGAAATAAGTCAGTGAGAGAAAGACAAATGCCATATTATTTCACTCATATGTAGATTTTAGAAATAAACAAAAAAAACTATCAAAGGGAAAAATGAGAGAGAGAAACAAACCAATAAATAGACTTAGCTATAGAGAACAAATTGGTGGTTATCAGAAGGGAGGTGGGTGGGGGGATGGGTTAAATAGGTGACAGAGATTAGGGAGTGCGCTTGTTGTGATGAGCACTGGGTGTTGATGAAAGTGTTAAATCAATATATTGTACACCTGAAACTAATCTTATATTGTATGTTAACTACCTGGAATTTAAATAAAGGTTTTAAAAAGTTTTTAATTAAAAATTAAAATTATTCTGCTCATTTTTAGTAGAGTCCCAAGGAGTCGTTCAGCTTGGCAAAAAGTTACTAGCCCATGGTGCCTCTATATCCTTGTGTTGTGTGGAGAGAAGAATGCCTTTTTTCTCCCACTGATGCTACTGTCAGTGTAATTCTTGTAGTGATTAAAAGCTATGGAAAATTAGAGCTGGCTAGCAGATTTTGGGGGTTGGATTTAGTGGTAAAGCTCACCTTCTCCTCAAAACTATAAAAAGTGTTTACTTCTGAAAACAGGTCTACATTCCAAGTAGACTATCATGCCATCTGCTGCCAATTTGAGGCTCTGAGCAGGCACTCAACACCGTGGGTCTTGTGTCATTGCCACTTACAGCCCTTCTTTACTGGACAGACCCTGGAGCAGGCTGTCATGCCTGTGAATTGGTCAATTTACCTGCTGGTCTGGCTCATTGCTGAGAACAGACCGCGGCCAATCTTCTGTGCCCAAACTTACCCAACTCATTCTGTTCACTGCCCACTGCTGTCCTGAAGCAATGTTTGCCTGCTGATCAACCAGTGAGGGGGAAAAAAAAAGGATAAAGGCATTGTGATTAGTTTTCTAGAGAAGACAAGAGGGAACAGGAAGAAGCACACTTAATACTTTTCTGAATTAAAAGCCATTTTTTATTTATCACAGAAAATGGTTTTCTGTAAGAAAAAAAGGGTAAACTGAACTAGAATTATAACTTCAAATATTTAAGTTATATCTAAAGAATCATCTCGGAAATTGAACCAGATGATAAGTAAAAGAGGAACATTTCCCCCCACTGTCATGGACTCTTTTTTTTTTTTTTTTTCTTCTCATTTTTTTTTAAATTTATTTATTTATTTATTTATTTATTTTTTAATATATGAAATTTACTGTCAAATTGGTTTCCATACAACACCCAGTGCTCATCCCAAAAGGTGCCCTCCTCAATACCCATCACCCACCCTGCCCTCCCTCCCACCCCCCATCAACCCTCAGTTTGTTCTCAGTTTTTAACAGTCTCTTATGCTTTGGCTCTCTCCCACTCTAACCTCTTTTTTTTTTCCCCTTCCCCTCCCCCATGGGTTTCTGTTACGTTTCTCAGGATCCACATAAGAGTGAAACCATATCGTATCTGTCTTTCTCTGTATGGCTTATTTCACTTAGCATCACACTCTCCAGTTCCATCCACGTTGCTACAAAAGGCCATATTTCATTCTTTCTCATTGCCACGTAGTATTCCATTGTGTATATAAACCACAATTTCTTTATCCATTCATCAGTTGATGGACATTTAGGCTCTTTCCATAATTTGGCGATTGTTGAGAGTGCTGCTATAAACATTGGGGTACAAGTGCCCCTATGCATCAGTACTCCTGTATCCCTTGGATAAATTCCTAGCAGTGCTATTGCTGGGTCATAGGGTAGGTCTATTTTTAATTTTCTGAGGAACCTCCACACTGCTTTCCAGAGCGGCTGCACCAATTTGCATTCCCACCAACAGTGCAAGAGGGTTCCCGTCTCTCCACATCCTCTCCAGCATCTAGAGTCTCCTGATTTCTTCATTTTGGCCACTCTGACTGGCGTGAGGTGGTATCTGAGTGTGGTTTTGATTTGTATTTCCCTGATGAGGAGCGACGTTGAACATCTTTTCATGTGCCTGTTGGCCATCCGGATGTCTTCTTTAGAGAAGTGTCTATTCATGTTTTCTGCCCATTTCTTCACTGGGTTATTTGTTTTTCGGGTGTGGAGTTTGATGAGCTCTTTATAGATTTTGGATACTACCCCTTTGTCCGATGTGTCATTTGCAAATATCTTTTCCCATTCCGTTGGTTGCCTTTTAGTTTTGTTGGTTGTTTCCTTTGCTGTGCAGAAGCTTTTTATCTTCATAAGGTCCCAGTAATTCACTTTTGCTTTTAATTCCCTTGCCTTTGGGGATGTGCCGAGTAAGAGATTCCTACGGCTGAGGTCAGAGAGGTCTTTTCCTGCTTTCTCCTCTAAGGTTTTGATGGTTTCCTGTCTCACATTCAGGTCCTTTATCCATTTTGAGTTTATTTTTGTGAATGGTGTGAGAAAGTGGTCTAGTTTCAACCTTCTGCATGTTGCTGTCCAGTTCTCCCAGCACCATTTGTTAAAGAGACTGTCTTTTTTCCATTGGATGTTCTTTCCTGCTTTGTCAAAAATGAGTTGGCCATACGTTTGTGGGTCTAGTTCTGGGGTTTCTATTCGATTCCATTGGTCTATGTGTCTGTTTTTATGCCAATACCATGCTGTCTTGATGATGACAGCTTTGTAGTAGAGGCTGAAGTCTGGGATTGTGATGCCTCCTGCTTTGGTCTTCTTCTTCAAAATTACTTTGGCTATTCGGGGCCTTTTGTGGTTCCATATGAATTTTAGGATTGCTTGTCCTAGTTTCGAGAAGAATGCTGGTGCAATTTTGATTGGGATTGCATTGAATGTGTAGATAGCTTTGGGTAGTATTGACATTTTGACAATATTTATTCTTCCAATCCATGAGCAGGGAATGTCTTTCCATTTCTTTATATCTTCTTCAATTACCTGCATAAGCTTTCTATAGTTTTCAGCATACAGATCTTTGACATCTTTGGTTAGATTTATTCCTAGGTATTTTATGCTTCTTGGTGCAATTGTGAATGGGATCAGTTTCTTTATTTGTCTTTCTGTTGCTTCATTGTTCGTGTATAAGAATGCAACTGATTTCTGTACATTGATTTTGTATCCTGCAACTTTGCTGAATTCATGTATCAGTTCTAGCAGACTTTTGGTGGAGTCTATCAGATTTTCCATGTATAATATCATGTCATCTGCAAAAAGTGAAAGCTTGACTTCATCTTTGCCAATTTTGATGCCTTTGATTTCCTTTTGTTGTCTGATTGCTGATGCTAGAACTTCCAGCACTATTGTAAACAACAGCGGTGAGAGGGGGCATCCCTGTCGTGTTTCTGATCTCAGGGAAAAAGCTCTCAGTTTTTCCCCGTTGAGGATGATGTTAGCTGTGAGCTTTTCTAAATGACTTTTATGATCTTAGTATGTTCCTTCTATCCCGACTTTCTCCAGGGTTTTTATTAAGAAAGGGTGCTGGATTTTGTCAAAGGCCTTTTCTGCATCGATTGACAGGATCATATGGTTCTTCTCTTTTTTTTTGTTAATGTGATGTATCACGTTGATTGATTTGCGAATGTTGAACCAGCCCTGCACCCCAGGAATGAATCCCACTTGATCATGGTGAATAATTTTGTTATATGCCATTGAATTCGATTTGCTAGTATCTTATTGAGAATTTTTGCATCCATATTCATCAGGGATATTGGCTTGCAGTTCTCTTTTTTTACTGGGTCTCTGTCTGGTTTAGGAATCAAAGTAATACTGGCTTCATAGAATGAGTCTGGAAGTTTTCCTTCCCTTTCTATTTCTTGGAATAGCTTGAGAAGGATAGGTATTATCTCTGCTTTAAACGCCTGAGAACTCCCCTGGGAAGCCATCTGGTCCTGGATTCTTATTTCTTGGGAGATTTTTGATAACCGATTCAATTTCTTCGCTGGTTATGGGTCTGTTCAAGCTTTCTATTTCCTCCTGGTTGAGTTTTGGAAGAGTGTGGCATATAATTTGTTAGCATATAATTTTTCATAGTATTCCCTGATAATTGTTTGTATCTCTGAGGGATTGGTTGTAATAATTCCATTTTCATTCATGATTTTATCTATCTGGGTCTTCTCCCTTTTCTTTTTGAGAAGCCTGGCTAGAGGTTTGTCAATTTTGTTTATTTTTTCAAAAAACTAGCTCTTGGTTTCGTTGATCTGCTCTACAGTTTTTTTTAGATTCTATATTGCTTATTTCTGCTCTGGTCTTTATTATTTCTCTTCTTCTGCTAGGTTTAGGCTGCCTTTGCTGTTCTGCTTCTATTTCCTTTAGGTGTGCTGTTAGATTTTGTATTTGGGATTTTTCTTGTTTCTTGAGATAGGCCTGGATTGCAATGTATTTTCCTCTCAGGACTGCCTTCGCTGCATCTCAAAGCGTTTGGATTGCTGTATTTTCATTTTCGTTTGTTTCCATATATTTTTAAATTTCTTCTCTAATTGCCTGGTTGACTCACTCATTCTTTAGTAGGTTGTTCTTTAAACTCCACGCTTTTGGAGGTTTTCCAGACTTTTTCTTGTGGTTGATTTCAAGCTTCATTGTGGTCTGAAAGTATGCATGGTATAATTTCAATTCTTGTGAACTTATGAAGGGCTCTTTTGTGACCCAGTATATGATCTATCTTGGAGAATGTTCCATGTGCACTCGAGAAGAAAGTATATTCTGTTGCTTTGGGATGCAGAGTTCTAAATAGATCTGTCAAGTCCATCTGATCCAATGTATCATTCAGGGCCCTTGTTTCTTTATTGACCGTGTGTCTAGATGATCTATCTATTTCTGTAAGTGGGTGTTAAAGTCCCTGCAATTACCACATTCTTATCAATAAGGTTGCTTATGTTTATGAGTAATTGTTTTATATATTTGGGGGCTCCTGTATTCGGCGCATAGACATTTATAATTGTTAGCTCTTCCTGATGGATAGACCCTGTAATTATTATATAATGCCCTTCTTCATCTCTTGTTACAGCCTTTAATTTAAAGTCTAGTTTGTCTGATAGAAGTATGGCTACCCCAGCTTTCTTTTGGCTTCCAGTAGCATGATAAATAGTTCTCCATCCCCTCACTCTCAATCTAAAGGTGTCCTCAGATCTAAAATGAGTCTCTTGTACACAGCAAATAGATGGGTCTTGTTTTTTTATCAATTCTGATATCCTATGTCTTTTGGTTGGCGCATTTAATCCATTTACATTCAGTGTTATTATAGAAAGATACGGGTTTAGAGTAATTGTGATGTCTGTATGTTTTATGCTTGTAGTGATGTCTCTGGTACTTTGTCTCACAGGATCCCTCTTAGGATCTCTTGTAGGGCTGGTTTCGTGGTGACAAATTCCTTCAGTTTTTGTTTGGGAAGACCTTTATCTCTCCTTCTATTCTAAATGACAGACTTGCTGGATAAAGGATTCTCGGCTGCATATTTTTTCTGTTTAGCACACTGAAGATATCGTGCCAAGACTTTCTGGCCTGCCAAGTTTCAAAAGAGAGATTAGTCACGAGTCTTATAGGTCTCCCTTTATATGTGAGGGCACGTTTATCCCTTGCTGCTTTCAGAATTTTCTCTTTCTCCTTATATTTTGCCAGTTTCACTATGATATGTCGTGCAGAAAGTCTATTCAAGTTACATCTGAAGGGAGTTCTCTGTGCCTCTTGGATTTCAATGCCTTTTTCCTTCCCCAGTTCAGGGAAGTTCTCAGCTATTATTTCTTCAAGTACACCTTCAGCACCTTTCCCTCTCTCTTCCTCCTTTGGGATACCAATTATGCGTATATTATTTCTTTTTAGTGTATCACTTAGTTCTCTAATTTTCCCCTCATACTCCTGGATTTCTTTATCTCTCTTTCTTTCAGCTTCCTCTTTCTCCATAACTTTATCTTCTAGTTCACCTATTCCCTCCTCTGCCTCTTCAATCCGAGCTGTCGTCGTTTCCATTTTCTTTTGCATTTCGTTTAAAGCACTTTTCAGCTCCTCGTGACTGTTCCTTAGTCCCTTGATCTCTGTTACAAGAGATTCTCTGCTGTCTTGTATACTGTTTTCAAGCCCAGCGATTAATTTTATGACTATTATTCTAAATTCACTTTCTGTTATATTATTTAAATCCTTTTTGATCAGTTCATTAGCTGTTGTTATTTCCTGGAGATTCTTCTGAGGGGAATTCTTCCGTTTGGTCATTTTGGATAGTCCCTGGAGTGGTGAGGACCTGCAGGGCACTTCCCCCGTGCTGTGGTGTATAACTGGAGTTGGTGGGCGGGGCCGCAGTCCGACCTGATGTCTGCCCCCAGCCCACCGCTGGGGCCACAGTCAGACTGGTGTGTGCCTTCTCTTCCCCTCTCCTAGGGGCGGGATTCACTGTGGGGTGGCGTGGCCCATCTGGGCTACTTGCACACTGCCAGGCTTGTGGTGCTGGGGATCTGGCGTATTAGCTGGGGTGGGTAGGCAAGGTGCACAGGGGCAGGAGGGTCAGGCTTAGCTCGCTTCAGGAGGTGATCCACTTCAGGAGGGGCCCTGTGGCATCAGGAGGGAGTCAGATCCGCTGCAGGAGGTTTGGCTCCGCATAAGCACAGAGTTGGGTGTTTGGGAGGAGTGAGCAAGTTCCCTGGCAGGAACTGGTTTTCTTTGGGATTTTGGCTGGGGGATGGGCGGGGGAGATGGCGCTGGCGAGCGCCTTTGCTCCCCGCCAAGCTGAGCTCTGCCGTCCATCTGGGGGCTCAGCAGCTCTCCCTCCCTTTGTCCTCCAGCCTTCCCGCTTTCTGAGCAGAGCTGTTAACTTATGACCTCCCAGATGCTAAGTCGCGCTTGCTGTGGGAACACAGTCCATCAGGCCCCTCTGCTTTTGCCAGGCAGACTCGGGGGCTCTGCTTGGCCGGCGAGCCGCCCCTCCACCCCGGCTCCCTCCCACCAGTCCGTGGAGTGCGTACCGCCTCGCCGCCCTTCCTACCCTCTTCTGTGGGCCTCTCGTCTGCGCTTGGCCCCGGTGACTCCATTCTGCTAATCCTCTGGTGGTTTTCTGGGTTATTTAGGGAGGTGTAGGGGGAATCTAAGTGATCAGCAGGACGTGTGGTGAGCCCAGTGTCCTCCTATGCCGTCATCTTCCCTCTCCAGATCTTTGGTTTATCTTTACCAAGAACCTCTGAAATTCTTATCTCACTTCCAGAGGCACTGCTTACCAATGTCTTCCTTGCCCCTAACCTGGTGTTCCCATCTCTCAAACAACACCTGAATGTAATCATAATAAGCATGTTCCAGGAACATCCCCTCATCTGAACATCCTAACAATCCTGAAAAGCACTCAAGACAGGAACAAATCTGTTTGAAAGACAACGGAACAAAGTTAAAGAGGCCAATGGTGACAGATAAAAAAGTCAGATTAGGTCCAAGTCTTCTGACTGCAAACTCCATGAATATTCCATCCCACTATCTACTGCTGGCCTATATAACCTCAGATATAAATGACCCCAAGATTCCCTATTCTCCGAAGCCTATCATTTTAGTTTTTAGGTGAAAAGGCAAGTTGGGATAGAAATTAAAATTAACATTTACTGCATGCCTACTATGTGTCAATCAACTTACCTTTGATAAATATAATTATCATCCATACATTTTAGAAAGGGGACAACTCAGGGAGGCAAGGTAATTTCCCAAGGTCACATAGCTGGTAAATGACAGAGCTAAATTTCAAACCCAGGTCTGTCTGACTCCAAAATCTTTGGCACTATATTAAAAAGGGTGGAACCTCTCCCTCAAGTTCATAACCTGGCCCAGGCTTCAAGATTAACTACTATCCAGATCTTCCTTGAGACTAATTTATACATATATCCTCAAAAGGAGCAAGAAGACTCAGAACAGAAAGCTATTATGGGCATGTGTCAGTTGTGGCTTGACTTTTTTTGGATGACAATGACTAAAGTTAACTATATGTGGCTCCCCAGCCTGTAAGAGTCACTGTGAAAGTATCTGACCTCTGGTCCAGGCCCAGAATTGTGCTATGTCAGTTCTAACCCTATGCCAAGCCACATTTTCTCTCTAAACACCACCATCTTCTTATCTGTGTTAATCTGTGTTGGAACAGTAGAGGGAATATAAATCGCTGTATTCTGTGCTGCCCTGGATATTAACAACCAACATTTATATAGACTTCACTCTGTGCCAGGCATGTTCTAAGTACATAACACATTTAAGCCTCACCACAACCTTATGAAGTAGATAATTTACCATGTTCTAGTTTTACTAATGGGTTAATTGAGGTACAGAACGGTTAAATACTTGTTCACAGAGATAATGAGTGGCAGAACTGAACTTTGAAGTTGGCCAAATCTGCATGAGTCCTTGTTCTTAACTGGAACACTGTACTGCCTTTCCAGGTGTGATGTGAGAACTCAATAACAAAGCAGGATGGAAAGGTCAAAGTCACGCTATATTTGACAATAACAATAATATGTCTTCCATCTAAACAGTACTTTATAGTTTATATAGCACTTTTTACATTTGTAGAATCAGTTGGTGTGAGGCAGACATCACTCATGTTATCTTCAGTTTCCAAGAAGGCAGTATAGAATAGAATTTGAATACCCAGGTTATGGAATTTGACCTGGATTAAAATCCTGACTCTGTTTTTTCTTAGCTATGTAACAGATATATCCTTGCTGGGCATAGAGATCTTCATATGTAAAAATGCCTTCATGGTGTTATGGGTAGGAATGAATGTAGTAACATACATACAGTGTTTCACACAGTTACTGGCCCAAAGGAAGGCACCAATAAATACTCATTATTATAAGATGAGAGAACGAAGACACTCAGAAGAGAAAGATGCATATGCAGCACTCAAGGAGGCATGAGCAGATTGGGGCTTAGTTCCAGGCCCCTGGCCATAGTCCAGTGTTATTCTAGGGCTCCTTGTCCTGAGGCTGTCATTTTTTATTTTGACAGGTTAGCCTGCTGCAAAACTGCTGAGGATCAGCATGGTATCAAAATGTTTATTTTGTCTGTCACCCCCATCCTCCACCACTAACAATGGAAATTTAGCATGTAGCACAAGGCTGGCAAGGTAGCAGATCCTTAGTAAGTATCTACTGAATGAATAAAATATCTAATCCACCAAAGTGCTCTCATTGGACCCTGGGAGAAAAGTGACTAATAAAACCACTATCTTTACCTTCAAGAAACTTACAGTCCTATTAGAGATATGGACTCCTAAATAAATGATTGTTCAACAGTGTGTTAAGAATATCCTAGAGGGGCGCCTGGGTGGCGCAGTCGGTTAAGCGTCCGACTTCAGCCAGGTCACGATCTCGCGGTCCGTGAGTTCGAGCCCCGCGTCGGGCTCTGGGCTGATGGCTCAGAGCCTGGAGCCTGCTTCCGATTCTGTGTCTCCCTCTCTCTCTGCCCCTCCCCCGTTCATGCTCTGTCTCTCTCTGTCCCAAAAATAAATAAAAAAGGTTGAAAAAAAATTAAAAAAAAAAAAAAAAAGAATATCCTAGAGGGTCCAATGAAGCTATACCTTGGAGAGGAAGAAGACCCTTTCCATTTGTTACTAATGACACTATGCCGTGGAAGCAAGAGGAGGATGAAAAAATTCTTTCAAATAAAATGGAGACTGAGAGATGAAATGACTTGCTTGTGGTCATGGACAGCCTCAACTCCTGACTTCAAATCCAATGCATTTTCAGCAATATATTCTTCATTTCTATATGTAAACAAGCTTTCTTTTCCCTCAAAAATGTACAAGTGGTAAGGGACTTTTACTAGTTCATAAAAAAGAACTAAGGTTAGCTTTCCTACTAATAATTATTCAGGTAAGGGTTTGAAAGACATTGGATGCCATAAATCCAAGGCAGGTTTTGAAACATTCTGATCTAAAGATGGTTGTGTCAAATGCTAGAAGATGGTCTGTCCAAGATAATTGTGGTATGATCTGGAGACAAAGAGAAATCTTTCATGCCTTTGATAGGGCTCTGCTCCAATAGTGACTTGGAGTGCCAAGATGAATTTCATTTCTGCCAATCAAAGGGCCTCTCAGGGCTCCCAGGTAGCTCAGTTGGTTAAGCATCTGACTCTTGGTTTTGGCTCAGGTCATGGTTTAACACAGTGTGGAGCCTGCTTGGGATTCTCTGTCTCTCTGTGTCTCTCTGCCTCTGCCCTATTTGCACTGTCTCCGTCTCTTTCAAAATAAATAAATAAACTTAAAAAATGGACTTCTCAAATGGAGGCTATAGATTAGGCTGTCTGATCCCATTAAGCATTGAATGTGGCAAACTACTGCTTGCTGCTGAGGGTTTGTGGTCAGGGATGACAAGGAATTTGGCAACTCTACTCCATGGTTATTTGGCATCACTACAGAGCTATATGAACCTGGCAATCTGCTTCAGAAAGATAATGATTATTGTGATTATTAGTTAGCATCAATATCTTATTCAGTTCTACAGAAGTCACCACACAGAATCAAAAACCAAGCAGGAACACTCCATTTTGTGGCCCTTCTAGAGAAGCAAAAAGAGTTTTTGGCATCCCTACTTCCTCCTTCAGACCAATGCAATCTTTCTCTGCTCTCTTTCTCTCTCTCTCTGGATCTATCTTTCCTTCCTACACACTCTCTTGCTCTCTTTCACTCTCACTCTCTGTCTCTAACTCTCTTTCTGTCTTACAGCTATTACCTAAAGGTAATGCTGATATTTTCTATGCCAATTCAAGGATTATTAGCTCAGCCATTTACTAGCATGATCTTGAGCAAGTTACTAAACCACTCAGAGCTTTTTTTTTATCTGTAAAATGCAGATACGAATAACTACCTTCTAGAGAGTGCTTGGAATATAGTAAGTTCTCAACAACAAAGCTGAGTCAGAAATTGTGGGACCTGCTGGTTGGTAGGAAGGGCGTTTCCCAGGATAGAGAGATGTGTTTTAGAAAGAGATGTTTTTTCGAAGGGTTTGGAAGACTGAAATGGGCTGATTCCTTAGATATTCTGCTTGTATCAGACAGCACTGGTAATCTTGGTGCAGACTGTTGCATAATTACAAAATAAAGCAAACTCTTCTCTGCTATGAGAACTTACTTGGACACCAAGACTGCTGTATTAACATTATTTCCAAATCTCAACTCATTTCCACCTACCTCCACCCCCACCAATTCCAAAGCATTTTGTTCACTGGCCCATGCCCACCAGCCTTTATAAAATTCTGAGCTCACTTTATCATTTACTTCCCATCCTGTCACTACCAATGAAAACAACACGTTTTCCTCAATTACCTAACCTCTTGCTCACCAACAGATAAGTGTGGGCTTTTGTAACAATGGATTCCCAAAGTAGTGCTTAAAAAGAAACCAGGGGATTGAAGATGATGTATACAGTCTATTGGATTATTTTAATTAAATAAAAATGTATACAATAAACTGCTATGCTTGAGACACAGTGGTGCTGGTGATGTGTCTTGTCACTGCAATCTTTATCTTATAGCCATGTGATGAGAAGACTTGTGCTCTCTCTAACTGATAGGTCAATAAGTCCCTGCTGCACTTCCTCTCCCCCACAGCCATTGTGTGGACAGAATTTTCATCAGGGTCAGCTCTTGGAGCAGACTGCAGCAAGAACAGACTGAAAGAGCACGAACAATGGCGATGCAAAGTCCCCCCAGAAGCCCATTGCTCCACAAATTCAACTGGACACTGTAGACATAAGAAAAATAAAGACAGAATAGACTCTAGCGAAGGAATTTGAGACTTTAATAAAGCCTCAGAAGAAGATCTATGAGCTAGAGAAAGAGTGGAAGAAAAAAATAAAGAAAGGGGGGAAAGTCAAGTAGGAGAGAGACAGACAGAGAAAATAAGCAAGTAAGCATGCGGAAGAAGGACAAGAGAAAGACTGACAAAATAAAGGAGAATGAAAGAACAAGAGAAAGAACAGAATAGGATTAGTAAAAAGAGAAGAAGACAAAAGTAACAAAAAGGCTTTGAATAGAGGTAAAATGAGAACCACAGAGAGGAGACACAAAAAAGATGCAGTTAAATGGGATGTGGGGGAGGAATTATCAGGACTCTGACTAATATGTTTCTTGCTTCACATTGGATGATCTTTCCTAACTTAATAGGATTGCACTTGACATCTGTCAAGCAAATGTGGAAGATATTTGTTTTGATATTCACCACACAGCTATTAATATTTAAAAGCTGCAGTAAGTAGGGCAAATCAATGAGGGAAATAAAGGAAGAAAAGCCAGGAAGAAGCTTTTCCCCAAAGTAAGGAGATAAAGATGGAGAAGGTAGGGGAAAAGGTGGTTGTAGTAGAGGGAAGGAGAGGAAGGAAAAGAGAAAGAGAGAGAGAGAGAGAGAGAGAGAGAGAGAGAGAGAGAGAGAGAGAAATACACAAATGCCCACTTTGGAACGAATTTTTTTGGGGGGATTGATAGCCTTACCATATATTCTCTCAACAAATGAAGGTGATTACTGCACCTCCACTCCCAAGCCTCACATCCCCCCAATTCCAACATCAGCCTCCATCCAGGCCCTCCTAAATCCCAACTTAGGAGATTGGAACTCCGTATTTCCTAGCCTCTCTGGCCCCCACCCTGCCTGCTCCTCTAAATTCTTACTCCCAATGTCTTCCTGGGTAATCCCTACACTCTAAGATGTTATCTTGGTATGATGGAGTTGGGGTTGCCAGGCTAGAGACTGAAGGCTGTCTTTCTATCCAGCCACCATGGCAACACTGTGGAATTCTGCCTTGAATTGGACAATGTTGTCTGGGATATGGTCTGAAGCAGTTGATTTCCTCTAGGTGAAGATTCTTGTAAAATAAAGGTGAGAGGGAGGTGGAGTGGAGGAGGCAGAGTGAGGGAAAGATAGATAGATGATAGATAGATAGATAGATAGATAGATAGATATAGATGATAGAATTCTGCCTGTTTCCTACCCAGTTTTCTGTCAAGCTAATTTATCATTACTGTTCTATTAAAAATATGACTCATCATTAAATTAGTTTTGCCCAAATAGCCCCCAGTTATATATGTATTTTTAAAAATCATACAATTAGGGGCCCCTGGGTGGCTCAGTCAGTTAAGTGTCTGACTTTGGTTCAGATCATGATCTCATGGTTGTGAGTTCAAGCCCTATATCGGGCTCCATGCTGACAAAGCCTGCTTGGGATTCTCTCTCTCTCCCTCTCTCTCTGCCCCTCCCCCACTCATACTCACTCTCTCTCAAAATAAAATAAAATAAACTATAAAAATTATACAATTAACATGTTCAGTATTTATCTAAGTATAGCTATGATCTAATTGAAAAAAAAATTGGGCCAGGCAGACCTTCCAACATTCCCTTTCCCCATCTTACTGAATTCCCTGTCTCTACCTTGTTGGTAGCATTTATAATATGTGTATAATTAGAAGTTGATTTTCCTGGTTCCTCAGCTGGACTCGCAGTTTCTTTAATGTAGACATGCCTTCTTCATCTCTGGGTTGCCTAAGAGATGCATAAGAGTTGGCCTTAACAAATATTTGTTTCAGAATTAGAGTTTTTTCCTGCCTAGTTAAATTCTTGTGGGTTCAACTGCCATTTAGAGATGAGCAGTGAAACTTCTCTCCTGGCAGGGCGTGGGGAGGAAAGCATATGAACATTTATTATCAGGCACTGTGGTAATTCTTTCCACATGCACTGATTCTTTCAATTTTCCAAAATAACCCTAGGCAGTAGATATTATTATCTTTATTTGACTTGTAGAAAAGTGAAGTCCTAAGAGATTAAGTGATTTTCCCATTGGCACATAGGTCATCACTAAATTGGATGTGGGTCTATTTAATTGTGAAACCCATGATCTTGTCTCTACACTACCTTAGTTCCCAAGGTTAGTAAAGCCTCTTAATATTACTGTTTTTGTGGATTAATTGTAAACACTGATATCAGTAAGCACCCTCTACTTCTTGAAACTTTTTTTTTCCCCTTGGCTTCTGTGGCAATATTCCGCCATGGTATTTTTCTTATGTTTTTGACCACTACGTCTCAGTCTCCTCTGCCTGTTGGTGTTAGACTCTGTTGTAGGTCTTCATACTATCCTCGGACAATATCACTGAGTCTCCAAGTTTTCACAAGCATCTGGATGTAGTAGGCTCTCAAAATTATATTTTCAACTCTACTCTCTTTCCTGAAGTTTAGACCCAAATTACTACTGCCTCCTGAGCCTCTTCACATGGACATGGTATGGCCATCCCAAACCCTAAGTGTCCACAATTAGTTCATTGGCCTTATTTCCTCACCCACAAATTCTCCCAACTAAGTTATAGTTGTTGTGGCCAACTCAAGAATGAATGGAATTTTAGGCAAAATGTCATATGACATGAAGGACTCATTCTCACCTATCTGCATCACCTGTAAATTCTTTCCCCAAACAGAGTACATGGGAAGACAAATCAAAATAAAATGGCAAACTGCATGATAAGGAGTGTTTCAATGTATGGGCAAATGAATTCTTAGATTATTTGATCGGTTTTATCAATCTCATATCAAGGGTAGTTTTGCCAGTGAAATGAAAGTGTACTTTTGTAGGTGATACGAATGTTCATCTCTTTGGGTCTTTGTGGCTAATTAATACTTATTTGTCAGTTTTCATCTGTTTAGTTTCTTTTTAATAGATATTTTTAAAGTTTTAAATGAAATTCCAGTTAGTTAACATACAGTGTAATATTAGTTTCAGATAAACAATATAGTAATTCAACACTTAAATACAATTCCTGGTGCCCTCACACCAAATAGATATGTTTTTATAATGTTAAACAAGTACCATCCAGTGTCTAATTTATAAGATTTTATTATTTTGAAATCATGAATGCTTCTTGAATTGTATCACATGCCCTGTCAACTTGTATCAGGCTGATAATAAGTTAACAGATATCTAAAAGTTGAATGAATTTTCCTTTTTGAGAGTAAACCAGATTTGACCATAATGAATTACTTTTTTTAACATGAAATTTATTGTCAAATTCGTTTCCAAACAGCACCCAGTGCTCATCCCAACAGGTGTCCTCCTCAATGCCCATCACCCACTTTCCTCTCCCTCCCACCCCATCAACCCTCAATTTATTCTCAGTTTTTAAGAGTCTCTTATGGTTTGCCTTCTTCCCTCTCTGTAACTTTTTTCCCCTTCCACGACTCCATGGTCTTCTGTTAAGTTTCTCAGGACCCACATAAAAGTGAAAACATATGATATCTGTCCTTCTCTGTATGACTTATTTCACTTAACACTCTCCAGTTGCATCCACGTTGCTACAAACAGCCATATTTCATTCTTTCTCATTGAAAGTAGTACTCCATTGTATATATAAACCACAACTTCTTTAACTATTCATCAATTGATGGACATTGAGGCTCTTTCCATAATTTGGCTATTGTTGAAAGTGCTGCTATAAACATTGGGGTACAGGTGCCCCTATGCATCCGCACTCCTGTATCCCTTGGGGAAATTCCTAGAAGTGCTATTACTGGGTCATATTATAGATCTATTTTTAATATTTGAGGAACCTCCACACTGTTTTCCAGAGTGGATGCACCACTTTGCAATTCCACCAACAGTGCAAGAGGGTTCCCTTTTCTCCACATCCTCTCCAGCATCTATAGTCTCCTAATTTGTTCGTTTTAGCCACTCTGACCGGCATGAGGTGATATCTCAGTGTCGTTCTGATTTGTATTTCCCTGGTGAGGAGTATCGTTGAGCATCTTTTCATATGCCTGTTGGCCATCTGGGTGTCTTCTTTAGAGAAGTGTCTATTCATGTTTTCTGCCCATTTATTCTCTGGATTACTTGTTTTTCGGGTGTGGAGTTTGGTGACTTCTTTATAGATTTTGGATATTAGCCCTTTGTCCGATATATCATTTGTAAATATCTTTTCCCATTCCCTTGGTTGCCTTTTAGTTTTGTGATTGTTTCCTTTGCAGTGCAGAAGCTTTTTATCTTCATGAGGTCCCAATAGTTCATTTTTGCTTTTAAATCTCTTGCCTTTGGAGGTGTGTCAAGTAAGAAATTGGTGCAACTTAGGTCAGAGAGGTATTTTTCCTGCTTTCCCCTCTAGGGCTTTGATGGTCTCCTGTCTCACATTCAGGTCCTTCATCCATTTTCAGATTATCTTTGTGAATGGTGTAATAAAGTGGTGTGGTTTCATTTTTCTGCATGGTGACGTCCAGTTCTCCAAGCACCATTTGTTAAAGAGACTGTCTTTTTTCCATTGGATATTCTTTCTGGCTTTGCCAAAGATTAGTTGGCCATACTTTTGTGGGTCTAGTTCTGGGATTTCTATTCTATTCCATTGGTCTATGTGTCTGTTTTTGTGCCAATACCATGTTTTCTTGATGATTACAGCTTTGTAGTAGAGGCTAAAGTCTGGGATTGTGATGCCTCCCATTTTGGTCTTCTTCAAAATTACTTTGGCTATTAAGCGTCTTTTGTGGTTCCATACAAATTTTAGGATTGCTTGTTCTAGCTTCCAGAAAAATGCTGGTGCAATTTTGATTGGGATTACACTGAATGTGTAGATAGCTTTGGGTAGTATTGACATTATAACAATATTTATTCTTCCAATCCATGAACATGGAATGTTTTTCCATTTCTTTGTATCTTCTTCAATTTCCTTCATAAGGTTTCTATAGTTTTCAGCATACAGATCTTTTATGTCTTTGGCTAGGTTTATTCCTTGGTATTTTATGATTCTTGGTGCAATTGTGAATGGGATCAGTTTCTTTATTTCTCTTTCTGTTTCTTCACTATTAGTGTATAAGAATGCAACTGATTTCTGTACATTGATTTTGTATCCTGCGACTTTCCTGAATTCATGTATCAATTCTAGCAGACTTTTGGTGGAGTCTATCAGGTTTCCATGCATAGTATCATGTTATCTGCAAAAAGTGAAAGCTTGACTTCATCTTTGCCAATTTTGATGCCTTCTATATCCTTTTGTTGTCTGATTGCTGATGATAGCACTTCCGACACTATGTTAAACAACAGCGGTGAGAGTGGACATCCCTGTAGTGTCCCTGATCTCAAGGGAAAAGCTCTCAGTTTTCCCCCATCGAGGATGATATTAGCTGTGGGCTTTTCATAAATGGCTTTTATGATGTTTAATTATGTCCCTTCTATCCAGACTTTCTCGAGGGTTTTTATTGAGAAAAGATGCGGAATTTTGTCAAATGCTTTTTCTGCATCAATTGACAGGATCATATGGTTCTTATCTTTTCTGTTATTAATATGATTTATTACATTGATTGATTTGTGAATCTTGAACCAGCCCTGCATCCCAGGAATGAATCCCACTTGATCATGGTGAATAATTCTTTTTATATGTTGTTGAATTCGATTTGCTAGTATCTTATTGAGAATTTTTGCATCCATATTCATCAGGGATATTGGTCTGTAGTTCTCTTTTTTAGCTGGGTCTTTGTCGGGTTTGGTAATCAAAGTAATGCTGGCTTCATAGAATAAGTCTGGAAGTTTCCTTCCCTTTCTAATTTTTGGAATAGCTTGAGAAGGATAGGTATTACCTCTGCTTTAAATGTCTGGTGGAATTCCCCAGGGATGCCATCTGGTCCTGGACTCTTATTTGTTGGGAGACTTTTGATAACTGATTCAATTTCCTTGCTGGTTATGGGTCTGTTCAAATTTTCTGTTCCTTCCTGTTTGAGTTTTGGAAGTGTGTGGGTGCTTAGGAATTTCTCCATTTCTTCCAGGTTGTCCAGTCTGTTGACATATAATTTTTCATAGTATTCCCTGATAATTGCTTGTATTTCTGAGGGACTGGTTGTAATAATTCCATTTTCATTCATGTTTTTATATATTTGGGTCCTCTCCCCCCCTTTTTTTTGAGAAGCCTGGCTAGAAGTGAATCAATTTTGGTTATTATTTCAAAAAAACAACCCTTCCTTTCATTTATCTGCTTTACTGTTTTTTAGATTCTATATTGTTTATTTCTGCTCTGATCTTTATTATTTCTCTTCTTCTGCTGGGTGTGGGGTGTCCTTGCTGTTCTGCTTCTAGTTCCTTTAGGTGTGCTGTTAGATTTTGTACTTGGATTTTTCTTGTTTCTTGAGATAGGACTGGATTGCAATGTAGTTTCCTCGCAGGACTGCCTTAGCTGTATCCCAAAGCATTTGGATTGTTGTATTTTCATTTTCTTTTGCTTCCATATATTTTTAAATTTTTTGTCTAATTGCCTGGTTGACCCATTCATTCTTTTTTTTTTTTTTTCAACGTTTATTTATTTATTTCTGGGACAGAGAGAGACAGAGCATGAACGGGGGAGGGGCAGAGAGAGAGGGAGACACAGAATCGGAAACAGGCTCCAGGCTCTGAGCCATCAGCCCAGAGCCTGACGCGGGGCGCGAACCCACAGACGGCGAGATCGTGACCTGGCTGAAGTCGGACGCTCAACCGACTGCGCCACCTAGGCGCCCCCCCATTCATTCTTTAGTAGGGTGTTCTTTAACCTCCATGCTTTTGGAGGTTTCCAGACTTTTTCTTGTGGTTGATTTCAAGTTTCATAGCATTGTGGTCTGAAAGTATGCATGATATGATCTCAATCTTTTTATACTTATGACAGGCTGTTTTGTGACCCAGTATGTGATCAGTCTTGGAGAATGTTCCATGTGCATTCGAGAAGAAAGTATATTCTGTTGCTTTGGTATGCAGAGTTCTAAATATATCTGTCAAGTCCATCTGATCCAATATATCATTCAGGGCCCTTGTGTCTTTATTCATTCTCTGTATGGATGTTCTATCCATTGTTGTAAGTGGAGTATTAAAGTTTCCTGCAATTACCACGTTCTTATCAAGTTTACTTATGTTTGTGATTGTTTTATATATTTGGGGCCTCCATATTCGGTACATAGACACTTATAATTGTTAGCTCTTCCTGATGAATAGACCCTGCAATTATTATATAATGCCCTTCTTCATCTCTTGTTACAGCCTTTAATTTAAAGTCTAGTTTGTGTGATATAAGTATGACTACTCCAGCTTTCTTTTGACTTCCAGTAGCATAATAGATAGTTCTTCATCACTTCACTTTCAATCTGAAGGTGTCATCAGGTCTAAAATGAGTCTCTTGTAGACAGCAAATTGATGGGTCTTGGGTTTTTTATCTATTCTGATACCCCATGTGTTTTGGTTGGAGCATTTAGTTTATTTACATTCAGTGTTATTATTGAAATATATGGGTTAGAGTCATTGTGTTATCTGTAGGTTTCTTGTTTGTAGTGATGTTTCTAGTCCTTTGTTGTCCTTGCAACATTTCACTCACAGAGTCCCCCTTAGGATCTCTTGTAGGACTGGTTTAGAGGTGATGAATTTCTTCAGATTTTTTTTGTTTAGGAAAACCTTTATCCCTCCTTCTATTCTGAATGACAGGCTTGCTGGATAAAGTATTATTGGCTGCATATTTTTTCTGTTCATCACAGATTTCTTGCCATTCCTTTCTGGCCTGCCAAGTTTCAGTAGACAAGTCTGCTACTACCCTTATGTATCCACCTTTGTATATTAGTGCCCATTTATCCCTAGCAGCTTTCAGAATTCTCTCTTTATCCGTGTATTTTGCCAGATTCACTATGATATGTAGTGAAGAATATAGATTCAAGTTACCTCTGAAGGGAGTTCTCTGTGCCTCTTGGATTTCAATGCCTGTTTCCTTCCCAGATCAGGGAAGTAGTCAGGTATGATTTGTTCAAGTACATCTTCAGCCCCTTTCTCTCTCTTCTTCTGGAATTCCTATGATATGGATATTGTTCCGATTGATTGCATCACTTAGTTCTCTAATTCTCCCCTCAGACTCCTGGATTTTTTAATCTCCCTTTTCCTCAGCTTCCTCTTTTTCCATAATTTTATCATCTAATTCACATATTCTCTCCTCTGCCTCTTCAATCCATGCTATGGCCACCTCCATTTTGTTTTGCTCCTCCTTTATAGCATTTTTTAGCTCCTCATGACTATTACTTAGTTCCTTGGTCTCTATAGTAATAGATTCTATGCTGTCCTGTATGCTTTTTTCAAGCTCAGCAATTAATTTTGTGACTACTATTCTAAATTCTTCTTCCATTGTATTGCTTAAATCGGTATTGATCAATTCGTTAGCTGTTGCTACTTCCTGGAGTTTCTTTTGAGTATAATTCTTCCGTTTTGTTATTTTGACCAGTCCCTGTGGTAGCTTGAAACTGCAGGGCACTTCCCCTGTGCTGTCAGGAGAAACTTGTGTTGGTGGATGGGGCAGCAATCAGACCCATTGACTGCCCCCACCCTACTGCTGGGGCCACAGTCAGACTGCTATGTACCTTATCTTCCCCTCTCCCAGGGGCAGGACTCACTGTGGAGTGGTGTGGCCCCCATCTTGGCTATTTTCACACCGCCAGGCTTGTGGTGCTGTTTTAATGGGATCTGGCATATTAGCTGGGGTGGATATGCAAGGTGCACAGGGGCAGGAGGGTCAGGCTTAGCTAGATTTGCCATTGGGGGTCCCCTGCAGGAGGGACCCTGCAGCAATGGGAGGGAGGCAGGCCCATCAGAGGGATGGATCCACAGAAGCACAACATTGGGTGTTTGCACAGTGCAAGCAAGTTCGATGACGGGAACAGGTTCCCTTTGGAATTTTGGCTGGGGGATGGGAGAGGGAGATGGCGCTTGCCAGTGCCTTCATTCCCTGCCAAGCTCTGTCCTTCTGGGACTCAAAGACTCTCCCTCCTGGCATCCTCTCACCCTCCCTGCTCTCCAAGAGCAGAGCTGTTCACTTTTAAAATTCCATATGTTAAGTCCCGCTGTCAGAACTCATGCAGTCTGGCCCCTCTGCTTTTGCAAACCAGACTTTGGGGGCTTTGTCTTGACTGGCAGGCTGTGCCTCCACTGCCTGGCTCCCTCCTGCAAGTCCATGTAGCATTCATGGCCTCTCTGTCCTTCCTCCTCTCTTCCATGGGCTTCTTGTCTATGCTTGGCTCCAGAGAGTCCATTCTGCTAGTCTTCTGGCAGTTTTCTGGGTTATTTAGGCCCATGTGGGTGGAATCTTAAGCGATCAGCACAGTGAGGTGAGGCCAACGTCCTCCTATGCCACCATCTTCCCTCACTCCCTTCTGGTGAATTACTTTAAAACCCTCTGATGGAGTTACTATATAGACTGCTATATGCAGAAGATGTATACAAACTAATGGTAGCTACCATTCAAAAACAATATATATGCAAAGAATAAAAAGAAGGGAATCCAAGAATATCGCTAAAGAAAGCCAATAAACCATGGAAGAGAGCAGGAGAATAAAGGATCAAAAAAAACTACAAAAACAACCACAAAAAGTAGTAAAATGACAACAAACACATATCTATCAATAATTACTTTGAATGTAAGTGGAATAAATGCTCTAATCAAAAGACAAAGGGTAACAGAGTGGAAAAAATAGTACTCATCTATATTCTGCCTACAAGAGATTAGTTTCAGACTTAACAACACCTGAAGTTTGAAAGTGAGGCGATGGAGAAACATTTATAATGCAAATGAATGTCAAAAGTAAGCCAAGGTAGCAATACTTATATTGGATAAAGTAGACTTTAAAACAAAGACTGTAACGACAGACAAAGAAGGATACTATATAATCACAAAGGGGACATTCCACAAAAAAGATATTTCAATTGTAAATATATACTCACCCAACATGAAAGCACCAAAATGCATAAAACATTTAATAACAAACAAAAACGAACTAATTGATAGTAATACAATAATAGTACAGGACTTATTATCACCTTCAATAGATAATTTAAATAGAAAATCCAAAAGGAAACAATGTTTTTCAGTGACACAATAGACCAGATGGATTTAAGAAATATATTCAGAACAGTCCATCTGAAAACAGCAGAATATACATTCTTTTCAAATGTGCATAGAAGATTGATAAGATTAGATCACATATTAGGACACAAAACAAGTTTCAATGAAATAAAAAAAATTGAACTCATATCAGGCATCTTTTCTGGCCACAGCACTATGAAAACAGAAATAAACAACAAGAAAAAATCTGGAAAGAGCAAAAATACATGGAGGTTAAATCACATGCTATTGAACAATGAATGGGTGAAGAAAAAAATCAAAGAAAAAATCCAAAAGTACATGGAAACAAATGAAAATGAAAACACAATGGTCCAAAATCTTTGAGGGACAGCAAAAGTGGTTCTAAGAGGGAAGTTTATAGCAATACAGATCTACTTCAATAAGCAAGAAAAATCTCAAATAAACAATCTAGATTTGAACTTACAGGAGCTAAAAAAAAAAGAAAAACAAAACCTAAAACCAGAAGGAAGGAACTAATAAATATCACACCAGAAATAAATGGTATACAAACAAAAACAAAAACAGAACAAAACAAATTTAAAAAATCATAGAAGAGATCGATGGGACCAGGTGCTGGTTCTATGAAAAAAATCAACAAACATAAACCTCTATGCAGGCTCATCAAAGAGGGAAAGAGGGAGAAAGGACACAAACAAAATTAGAAATTAAAGAGGAGAAATAACAACCAACATCACATAAATACACACAATTATATGATAATATTATGAAAAACTCTATGCAAAAAATTGGACAATCTAGAACAAATGTATACATTCCTGTAAAAATATAAACTACCAAAACTGAAATAGAAAAAAATAGAAAATTTGAGCAGACCAATAATCAGAAAATAAATTGAGTCAGTAATCAAAAAACTCTCAGCAAATAAAAGTCTAGCACAAAATGGCTTTACAAGCAAATTTTACCAAACATTTAAAAAAAGAATTAATATCTATTTTTAAACTATTCCAAAAGCTGGAAAAGTAAGGAAAACTTCCAAACTCATTCTATATGGTCAGCATAATCCTGACACCAAAACCAGATAAAAACACCACCAAATAAAAACACCACTAAATGGTGTGGCCACTCTGGAAAACAGTATGGAGGTTCCTCAAAAAATTAAAAATAGAACTACCTTATGACCCAGCAATTGCACTATTAAGTATTTATCCAAGGGATGCAGGTATGTTGTTTTGAAGAGGCACATGCACCCCAATGTTTATAGCAGCACTATCAACAGTAGCCAAAGTATGGAAAGAGCCCAAATGTCCATCAACGGATGAATGCATAAAGATGTGGTATATATATATATATATATATATATATATACCACACACACACATGCACACATACACACACAAAGGAGTATTACTTGGCAATCAAAAAGCATGTTTTATATATATTTTTTTCAGCCATAAAATATAATGAAATCTTGGGAGCACCTAAGTGGCTCAGTTGGTTAAGCTTCCAACTCTTGGTTTTGGCTCAGGTCATGATCTCATGGTTTGTGGGTTTGAGCCCCATGACAGGCTTTGTGCTGGTTGTGTGGAGCCTGCTTAGAATTCTTTCCTTCTGTCTGTCCTTTCCCTGTTCATCGTGCATATGTTTACTCTGTCTCTCAAACTAAATAAATAAACTTTAAAAAAGTAATAATGAGTTCTTGCCATTTGCAACACTGTGGATGGAGCTGGAAAGTATAATACTATGTGAAATAAATCGAAAAATACAAATGATTTTACTCATATGGAATCAGTCACATGATTTTACTCAACTGGGATTTAAGAAACAAGATGGGTGAATATAGGGGAAAGAAAGAGAGAGGTGAACCAGAAAACAGACTCTTAACTATAGAGAACAAACCAAAGGTCAGTGGAGGGGAAGCGGGCAGTGTATGGATTAAATGGGTGATGGGTTTTAAGGAGGGGACTTTTTTGTCTTATTTATTTATTTATTTATTTATTTGTAGTTAGTTGGTTAGTTAACATACAGTGCAGTATTCTTTTCAGGAGTATACTTCAGTAATTCATCACTTACATACAACACCCAGGGAAGGAGGACTCTTGTTGTGATGATCACTGGGTTTTGCATATAAATGATAAATCATGATTCTACACCTGAAATGAGTGTTAAACTTCATGTTATCCAACTGGAACTTAAATAAAAACTTGAAGAAATCGAAGAATAAACAGATGCCTGTCTTATGAATAAAACAAATCAGATTAAAGAAACAAAATACAAAATTTCTAAACCTTTAGACAGTATTGCATTTTATTTTTTTATTTATTTATTTTTTCAATATATGAAATTTATTGTCAAAATGGTTTCCATACAACACCCAGTGCTCATCCCAAAAGGTGCCCTCCTCAATAACCATCACCCACCCTCCCCTCCCTCCAAACCCATCAACCCTTAGTTTGTTCTCAGTTTTTAAGAGTCCCTTATGCTTTGGCTCTCTCCCACTCTAACCTCTTTTTTTTTTCTTTCCCTTCCCCCATTGGTATCTGATAAGTTTCTCAGGATCCACATAAGAGTGAAAACATATGGTATCTATCTTTCTCTGTATGGCTTATTTCACTTAGCATCACACTCTCCAGTTCCATCCACGTTGCTACAAAGGGCCATATTTCGTTCTTTCTCATTGCCCTGTAGTACTCCATTGTGTATTTAAACCACAATTTCTTTATCCATTCATCAGTTGATGGACATTTAGGCTCTTTCCATAATTTGGCTATTGTTGAGAGTGCTGCTATAAACATTGGGGTACAAGTGCCCCTATGCATCAGCACTCCTGTATCCCTTGGATAAATTCCTAGCAGTGCTACTGCTGGGTCATAGAGTAGGTCTCCTTTTAACATTCTAAGGAACCTCCACACTGGTTTCCAGAGTGGCTGCACCAATTTGCATTCCCACCAACAGTGCAAGAGGGTTCCCGTTTCTCCACATCCTCTCCAGCATCTATAGTCTCCTGATTTGTTCATTTTGGCCATTCTGACTGGAGTGAGGTGATATCTGAGTGTGGTTTTGATTTGTATTTCCCTGATGAGGAGCGACGTTGAGCATCTTTTCATGTGCCTGTTGGCCATCCGGATGTCTTCTTTAGAGAAGTGTCTATTCATGTTTTCTGCCCATTTCTTCACTGGGTTATTTGTTTTTCGGGTGTGGAGTTTGGTGAGCTCTTTATAGATTTTGGATATTAGCCCTTTGTCTGATATGTCATTTGCAAATATCTTTTCCCATTCCGTTGGTTGCCTTTTAGTTTTGTTGGTTGTTTCCTTTGCTGTGCAGAAGCTTTTTATCTTCATAAGGTCCCAGTAATTCATTTTTGCTTTTAATTCCCTTGCTTTTGGGGATGTGTCGAGTAAGAGATTGCTACGGCTGAGGTCAGAGAGGTCTTTTCCTGCTTTCTCCTCTAAGGTTTGGATGGTTTCCTGTCTCACATTCAGGTCCTTTATCCATTTTGAGTTTATTTTTGTGAATGGTGTGAGAAAGTGGTCTAGTTTCAATCTTCTGCATGTTGCTGTCCAGTTCTCCCAGCACCATTTGTTAAAGAGACTGTCTTTTTTCCATTGGATGTTCTTTCCTGCTTTGTCAAAGATGAGTTGGCCATACGTTTGTGGGTCTAGTTCTGGGGCTTCTATTCTACTCCATTGGCCTATGTGTCTGTTTTTGTGCCAATACCATGCTGTCTTGATGATGACAGCTTTGTAGCAGAGGCTAAACTCTGGGATCGTGATGCCTCCTGCTTTGGTCTTCTTCTTAAAAATTGCTAAGGCTATTTGGGGCCTTTTGTGGTTCCATATGAATTTTAGGATGGCTTGTTCTAGTTTCGAGAAGAATGCTGGTGCAATTTTGAATGGGATTGCATTGAATGTGTAGATAGCTTTGGGTAGTATTGACATTTTGACAATATTTATTCTTCCAATCCATGAGCAGGGAATGTCTTTCCATTTCTTTATATCTTCTTCAATTACCTGCATAAGCTTTCTATAGTTTTCAGCATACAGATCTTTGACATCTTTGGTTAGATTTATTCCTAGGTATTTTATGCTTCTTGGTGCAATTGTGAATGGGATCAGTTTCTTTATTTGTCTTTCTGTTGCTTCATTGTTAGTGTATAAGAATGCAACTGATTTCTGTACATTGATTTTGTATCCTGCAACTTTGCTGAATTCATGTATCAGTTCTAGCAGACTTTTGGTGGAGTCTATCGGATTTTCCATGTATAGTATCATGTCATCTGCAAAAAGTGAAAGCTTGACTTCATCTTTGCCAATTTTGATGACTTTGATTTCCTTTTGTTGTCTGATTGCTGATGCTAGAACTTCCAGCACTATTGTAAACAACAGCGGTGAGAGTGGGCATCCCTGTCGTGTTCCTGATCTCAGGGAAAAAGCTCTCAGTTTTTCCCCATTGAGGATGATGTTAGCTGTGGGCTTTTCATAAATGGCTTTTATGACGTTTAAGTATGTTCCTTCTATCCCGACTTTCTCAAGCGTTTTTATTAAGAAAGGGTGCTGGATTTTGTCAAAGGCCTTTTCTGCATCGATTGACAGGATCATATGGTTCTTATATTTTCTTTTATTAATTTGATGTATCACATTGATTGGTTTGCGAATGTTGAACCAGCCCTGCATCCCAGGAATGAATCCCACTTGATCATGGTGAATAATTCTTTTTATATGCCATTGAATTCGATTTGCTAGTATCTTATTGAGAATTTTTGCATCCATATTCATCAGGGATATTGGCCTGTAGTTCTCTTTGTTTACTGGGTCTCTGTCTGGTTTGGGAATCAAAGTAATACTGGCTTCCTAGAATGAGTCTGGAAGTTTTCCTTCCCTTTCTATTTCTTGGAATAGCTTGAGAAGGATAGGTATTATCTCCGCTTTAAACGTCTGGTAGAACTCCCCTGGGAAGCCATCTGGTCCTGGACTCTTATTTGTTGGGAGATTTTTGATGACTGATTCAATTTCTTCGCTGGTTATGGGTCTGTTCAAGCTTTCTATTTCCTCCTGATTGAGTTTTGGAAGTGTGTGGGTGTTTAGTAATTTGTCCATTTCTTCCAGGTTGTCCAGTTTGTTGACATATAATTTTTCATAGTATTCCCTGATAATTGTTTGCATCTCTGAGGGATTGGTTGTAATAATTCCTTTTTCATTCATGATTTTATCTATCTGGGTCATCTCCCTTTTCTTTTTGAGAAGCCTGGCTAGAGGTTTGTCAATTTTGTTTATTTTTTCAAAAAACTAGCTCTTGGTTTCGTTGATCTGCTCTACAGTTTTTTTAGATTCTATATTGCTTATTTCTGCTCTGATCTTTATTATTTCTCTTCTTCTGCTGGGTTTAGGCTGCCTTTGCTGTTCTGCTTCTATTTCCTTTAAGTGTGCTGTTAGATTTTGTATTTGGGATTTTTCTTGTTTCTTGAGATAGGCCTGGATTGCAATGTATTTTCCTCTCAGGACTGCCTTTGCTGCATCCCAAAGCGTTTGGATTGTTGTATTTTCATTTTCGTTTGTTTCCATATATTTTTTAATTTCTTCTCTAATTGCCTGGTTGACCCACTCATTCTTTAGTAGGGTGTTCTTTAACCTCCATGTTTTTGGAGGTTTTCCAGACATTTTCCTGTGGTTGATTTCAAGCTTCATAGCTTTGTGGTCTGAAAGTATGCATGGTATAATTTCAATTCTTGTATACTTATGAAGGGCTGTTTTGTGACCCAGTATATGCTCTACCTTGGAGAATGTTCCATGTGCCCTTGAGAAGAAAGTATATTCTTTGTTTTGGGATGCAGAGTTCTAAATAGATCTGTCAAGTCCATCTGATCCAATGTATCATTCAGGGCCCTTGTTTCTTTATTGACCGTGTGTCTAGATGATCTATCCATTTCAGTAAGTGGAGTTTTAAAGTCCCCCGCAATTACCATATTCTTATCAAAAAGGTTGCTTATGTTTATGAGTAATTGTTTTATATATTTGGGGGCTCCTGTATTTGGCACATAGACATTTATAATTGTTAGCTCTTTCTGATGGATAGACCCTGTAATTATTATATAATGCCCTTCTTCATCTCTTGTTACAGCCTTTAATTTAAAGTCTAGTTTGTCTGATATAAGCATGGCTACTCCAGCTTTCTTTTGGCTTCCAGTAGCATGATAAATAGTTCTCCATCCCCTCACTCTCAATCTAAAGGTGTCCTCAGGTCTAAAATGAGTCTCTTGTAGACAGCAAATAGATGGGTCTTGTTTTTTTATCCATTCTGATACCCTATGTCTTTTGGTTGGCGCATTTAGTCCATTTATATTCAGTGTTATTGTAGAAAGATATGAGTTTAGAGTCATTGTGATGTCTGTATGTTTTATGCTTGTAGTGATGTCTCTGGTACTTTGTCTCACAGAATTCCCCTTAGGATCTCTTGTAGGGCTGGTTTAGTGGTGTCGAATTCCTTCAGTTTTTGTTTGTTTGGAAAGACCTTTATCTCTCTTCTATTCTAAATGACAGACTTGCTGGATAAAGGATTCTCGGCTGCATATTTTTTTCTGTTCATCACATTGAGGATCTCCTGCCATGCCTTTCTGGCCTGCCAAGTTTCAAAAGAGAGATCAGTCACGAGTCTTATAGGTCTCCCTTTATATGTGAGGGCACGTTTATCCTTTGCTGCTTTCAGAATTTTCTCTTTATCCTTGTATTTTGCCAGTTTCACTATGATATGTCATGCAGAAAGTGGATTCAAGTTACATCTGAAGGGAGTTCTCTGTGCCTCTTGGATTTCAATGCCTTTTTCCTTCCCCAGTTCAGGCAAGTTTTCAGCTGTTATTTCTTCAAGTACACCTTCAGCACCTTTCCCTCTCTCTTCCTCCTCTGGGATACCAATTATGCGTAGATTATTTCTTTTTAGTTTATCACCTTGTTCTCTAGTTTTCCCCTCATACTCCTGGATTTTTTTATCTCTCTTTTTCTCAGCTTCCTCTTTTTCCATAAATTTATCTTCTAGTTCACCTATTCTCTCCTCTGCCGTTTCAATCTGAGCCGTGGACGTTTCCATTTTATTTTGCATCTCGTTTAAAGCGGTTTTCAGCTCCTCCTGACTCTTCCTTAGTCCCTTGATCTCTGTAGCAAGAGATTCTCTGCTGTCCTCTATACTGTTTTCAAGCCCAGGGATTAATTTTATGACTATTATTCTAAATTCACTTTCTGTTATATTATTTAAATCCTTTTTGATCAGTTCATTAGCTGTTGTTATTTCCTGGAGATTCTTTTGAGGGGAATTCTTACATTTGGTCATTTTGGATAGTCCCTGGAGTGGTGGGGACCTGCAGGGCACTTCCCCTGTGCTGTGGTGTATAACTGGAGTTGGTGGGCAGAGCCGCAGTCAGACCTGATGTCTGCCCCCAGCCCAACGCTGGGGCCACAGTCAGACTGGTGTGTGCCTTCCCTTCCCCTCTCCTAGGGGCGGGATTCACTGTGGGGTGGCGTGGCCCCACTGGGTTACTTGCACACTGCCAGGCTTGTGGTGCTGGGGATCTGGTGTATTAACTGGGGTGGGTAGTCAAGGTGCACGGAGGCAGGAGGGGCAGGCTTAGCTCGCTTCTCCTTAGGTGATCCACTTCAGGAGGGGCCCTGTGGCAGTGGGAGGGAGTCAGACCCACTGCGGGAGGGGTGGCTCTGCAGAAGCACAGAGTTGGGTGTTTGCGTGTTGTGAGCAAGTTCCATGGCAGGAACCGGTTCCCTTTGGGATTTTGGTTGCGGGATGGGCGAGGGAGATGGCACTGGCTAGGGCCTTTGTTCCCAGCCAAACTGAGCTCTGTCATCCTGGGGCTCAGCAACTCTCCCTCCCTTTGTCCTCCAGCCTTCCCGCTTTCTGAGCAGAGCTGTTAACTTATGACCTCCTAGATGCTAAGTCCCGCTTGCTGTTGGAGCACATTCTGGCCCCTCTGCTTTTGCAAGCCAGACTGGGGGCTCTGCTTGGCCGGCGAGCCGCCCCTCCACCCAGGCTCCCTCCCGCCAGTCTGTGGAGCGCGCACCACCTTGCTGCCCTTCCTACCCTCTTCTGTGGGCCTCTCGTCTGTGCTTGGCTCTGGAGACTCCATTCTGCTAGTCCTCTGGCAGTTTTCTGGGTTATTTAGGCAGGTGTATGTGGAATCTAAGTGATCAGCAGGATGCGCAGTGAGCCCAGCTCCCTCCTATGCCGCCATCTTCCTACCTGTTCCCGACAGTTTTGCATTTTAGACACATACTTTATTATGATGACAATAGTAGCATTCATCAAAGATGCTTCTATATTACTAAAAGGAAGATAGGTAAATAGGTCAAGAAAATAATACAACAGTGTGGGAGAAGATATTTGCAAATGAAATATCTGATAAAGTATTAGTGTCATGAATATATAAAGAACTTATAATACTCAACACCCAAAAAATGAATAATTCAATTAAAAAATGGGCAGAAGATACAAATGCACATTTTTCCAAAAAAGATATACAGATGAACAACAGACACATTAAAAGATGTTCAACATCACTGATCATCAGGGAAATATAAATCAAAAGTACAAGAAATATCACCTCACCCCAGCCATTCTGGAAAACAGTATGGAGGTTCCTCACAAAGTTAAAAATGGAACTACCCTATGATCCAGCAATTCTACTACTAGATATTTACCCAAAGAATACAAAAATATGCATTCAAAGGGATACATACACCCTGATGTTTATATCTGTATTATCTATAGTAGTCAAATTATGGAAACAGCTCATGTCCATTGACTGATGAATGTATAAAGTATATCACATCATAGAGGATGCATATCACATGTACACAGATTATATAACATCATATTACTCACTCATAAATAAAAGAGGTCTTTTAACTTAAAATGACATGGATAGAGCTACAAAGTACTATGTTAAGCAAAATAAGCCAGAGAAAGTAAAATACCACATGATTTCTACTCATATGTAGAATTTAAGAAACAAAGCAAACAAGCAAAGGGAAAAATGAAAGAGGCAAACCAAGTAACAACTCTTAACTACAGAGAACAAATTTATGGTTACTAGAGGGAAGTTGGGTGGGGGGATGGGTTAAATAGGTGATGGGAATTAAGGAGTGCACTTGTGATGAGCATCAGGTGCTGTATGAAAATGTTGAGTCACTAGATTGTACACCTGAAACTGATAGTATACTGTATATTCACTAACTGGAATTTAAATAAAAAATTTTGAAAAAGAAAATAATAGAACATTAAGGAGTGATAAGAATTAATGTAAGGAATGTACAGTTAAATTAGAAATATCAATATAAGCTCATGATGTTGAAAGTTTTCTGTCATACATTTCAGAAGCTGGCCACAACTGGTTAGGTCGAAACAAAACTGACTACAAGGCTGTCAGGGTTGATGAGAGGGGGACTTACATTTCCGTATGCACACTTCTGTATCTTTTTACATTATATCATACTTAAGGAGTCTATACACCAAAAATATCTAACAATTGTAAACTTTTATGCTCCAAACGTGATGGGACCCAAATATATAAATCAATTAATCACAAACATACAGAAACTCATTGATAATAATACCATGATAATAGGGGACATCAACAACCCACTTACAGCAATAGACAGATCATCTAAACAGAAAATCAACAAGGTAATAGTAACTTTGAATGACACACTAGACAGGATGGATTCAACAAATATATTCAGAACGTTTCATCCTAAAGCAGCAGGATACACATTCTTCTCAAGTGCACATGGAACATTCTCCAGAATAGATCACATACTGGGACACAAATCAGCCCTCAACAAGTACAAAAAGATTGAGATCATACCATGCATATTTTCAGACCACAATGCTATGAAACTCGACATCAACCACAAGAAAAAATTTGGAAAGATAACAAATACTTGGAGACTAAAGACCATCCTGCTAAAGAATGGATGGGATAATCAAGAAGTTAAAGAAGAAATTTAAAAAGTACGTGGAAACCAATTAAAATGGTAACACCACAGCCAAAAACCTCTGGGATGCAATAAAGGCAGTCATAAGACAGAAGTATATAGCAATCCATGCATTCCTAAAGAAGTAAGAAAGGTCTCAGAAACACAACCTAACCTTACACTTTAAAGAACTGGAAAATGAACCACAAATAAAACCCCCAAAACGCAGAAGACGGGAAATAATAATGATTAGAGCAGAAATCAATACTATCGAAACCAAAAAAATCAGTAGAACAGATTATTGAAACCAGGAGCTGGGCCTTTGAAAGAATTAACACATTGATAAAACCCTAGCCAGTTTAATAAAAAAGAAAAAGGAAAGGACCCAAATAAATAAAATCAAGAATGAAAGAAAAGAGATCACAACCAACATTGCAAAAATACAAACAATAATAAGATCATATTATGATCAATTATACACCAATAAAGTGGGCAATTGGGAAGAAATGGACATAATTATGTAAAGAATGCCCAAACTCAACAGTAAATCATAAATAATATGATAAGAAAATGGGCAAAAGACACAGACATTTCACCAAAGAGGCTATAGAGATGGTCAATAAGCACATGAAAAGATATTCAACATAATTAGGCATTAGGCAAATTGAAATGAAAGCCACAATGAGATATTATATTTATATTTATATTAAATATATTATATTTAGCCTTTCAGAATGGCTAAAATAAAAAAGTCACTACATCAAATCCTAGCAAGGATGCTAAGAAACTAATCACTCATACACTGATGCTGAACACTCCTACATCGCTAATGGGAAAGGAAATGGTACAGCTACTCTAGGAAACAGTTTGGCATTTTCTTACAAAATTAAACATGCAGTTATCATACTACTCAACAATGCATTCTTAGACATTTACCCCAGAAAAATTAGAATTTAAATTCACACAAAACCTGATATATTAATGTGTAAAGTGTATAACAGCTTTATTAATAATAGCCCCAAGTGGAAATATCCCTGATATCCTTAAACAGGTGAATGGTTAACTGTGGTACATATATACCACAGAATATTACTCAGCAATAAAAAAGAAATGAACTACTGACACATGCAAAAACTTGGATGGATCTCAAGGGAATTATGCTTAGTGAGAAAAACCATCTCAAAAGATCACAAACTATATGATTCCATTTATATACTATTCTTGCAATGGCAAAAATTTAAATAATGGAAAACAGATTAATGTTTGCCAAGGTTTGGGAGTAATGGCAGGAGGAAGGTGGGTGTGATTATAAACAAGCAACAGAAAGGATCCTTGCAGCAATACAACTGTTCAGTATCTTGACTGTGGTGGAGGATATACAAACATGTGAGTGCAGTAAAAGTGTATAGAACTAAATACACATACATACACACAACTAAGTATTAGTACAACTGGGAAAATCTGAATAAACTTGGTGGATTGTATCAATGCCATTAATCCAATTGTGATATTGTTCTATAGTTTTGAAATGATATCATTGGGGAAACTAAGAGTCATAGAATCTTTTTATATTATTTCTTACAACTCCATGTGAATCCACAGTTATCACAATTAAAATTTTTGGGGCGCCTGGGTGGCGCAGTCGGTTAAGCGTCCGACTTCAGCCAGGTCACGATCTCGCGGTCCGTGAGTTCGAGCCCCGCGTCAGGCTCTGGGCTGATGGCTCGGAGCCTGGAGCCTGTTTCCGATTCTGTGTCTCCCTCTCTCTCTGCCCCTCCCCCATTCATGCTCTGTCTCTCTCTGTCCCAAAAATAAATAAAAAACGTTGAAAAAAAATTTAAAAAAAAATTTTTTTTAACTAAAAGAAAAAATGTGAAAGAATGAAAGTACAAATGATATCATGGGCTAGGCAGCAGTGGATGAAGACAATCCTGAATAGCCATAAGTAGTACTCAGGTAGGATTAGAGATTTCTGGAAGTGGGAGGCAGGGCTAGGAGAACCCAAGAACTAGGAGTGAGTCATTTCTGACAAGGCTGTGGGCAAGGAGTTTTAATGCAAAGTATTAAGTGGGATTTCTCTTGGTGTCCTTACCCTAAGTGTTCACAGTCCTCAGGCCTGGCACTCTGGCCACACAGGCTACTATAGGATCAATTTTAATAAGCCTCTGAGATGGCCTCAACCAAGACCTGTGACAAAACTAATAAATATAAAACTTTAACACTTTGGGCCCACCATTTAATAACAGTCATGCATGACAAATGGGACTTCTCACATCTATAATAAAGGCTTGTCTGTCTCAGGGTTCTGAAATAGCCTCTTTTTCTGACTGCTGGCTGAAACTGAAGATCAAATTTCAAGGCCTTGCACATTTCTTCACACTCTGAGGAGGTTTTGGCTCAAAGAGAAATGCTGAAATGGGCATATTCATTTCCTACTGCTGTTGTAATAAATTACCACGAATTCAGTAGTTTAAAATAATACAAATTTATTACCTTACAATTCTGGAGGTAAGAAGTCCAAAATGGATCTTACTGAGCTAAAATCAAGGTGTTCTGCCTTTTGGAACACAGGGCTGTATTCCTTCTGGAGTCTCTAGGGTAAAATCCCTTCCCTTCATTTTGCAGGCTTCTGAAAGCCATATGAATTCCTTATCTCAAAGCCACTTCCTCACATCTTCTAAATCAACAGAGTAGTATATTTCAATCTCTCTCTCTGATTCTTACCCTCCTACCTCCATCATCACCTTTACTACCACTGTCTTTCTTTTATAAAGACCCTTGTGATTATTTAGGCCCATCCAGATAATAAAGGATTAACCCTTGATTGATCCATAAATTAATCACATCTACAGAGTCTTTTTTGCCATATAAGTTAACATATTCACAGATTCTGGAGATTAGAATGAAGTCATCTTTGGGTGGCCATTATTTTTCATACCATATTAGGAAAAAGAGGATTAATGCTGAGGTTTTCCTCAAGGTGCACTGTAATTCGTGGAGAAAAGATAGAGTGCAGGATGCTTGGTCCTGGCAAGAGAAGATGTTGAGTTCTACCTTCTCAGATTTCCCACTTAAAGCTTGGATTTTAAGTATCTATGCTAGAGCAGAGCACATAGCAGTTGTACAATCAATGACCTTGTTTGTATCCTCTCTTGGATGCTCCTCCACAGACTTTCTGTTTTAAGTCAGAGCTGGGCTTCCAGAAGGTCCCAGCTTAGAAATTATAAAATTTCATATGATCCTCCTCAGCTCTTGCCCTCACCAGTCAGATATAACTCATCACCTAGGAGCTCATAGCACATATATAGGACTTCTACTTACGTTATCTAAATTTTGCCCCTAAAGTAAAAAGCAAATATAGGAGTTACTGTGCTGTTTGGGAGACTGACCCTGATTACCAGTAGATTTTGTGCTGTTACTCAAAATAAAGAAAGAGTATGTTTGGAGTACAGGAAATTCTTAAGGGTGTCTCTCACTATCACCATGCTCTGTGGTTAGAATCAGTAGAAAACTAAAACATCTCAAAGCAGGCAGGACCAATACTAAATGGACTTTCAGAAATGAAGGTTTGGGTTACCCCATCAGGTAAAGAATAACAACCAGCTGAAGTGCTTAGTGAGACCAAAGGGAATATTGAATTCTGATATAGTGGAAGATAGAGGTTTTTAAAATGTGCTATAACCATCTGACTAGTTACACAAATGAGGACTTTAATTGTCATGAGTATTTTCTTCTTTTTTTTATAAAACATGTTTGTGTATTTCTTTGAGAGTGTTTTGATTAGATGAATATTTTAATCAGTAAAGCAGATTGCCCTCCATAATGTGGGTGGGGCTCAGAAAATCAGTCAAAGACTTAGAACAAAAAGAACTTCTCCCAAGAAAGAATTTGCCAGCAGACTGCTTCAGACATTATCTGGAACTTTTCCTAAACTTCTTTTTTTTTTCATTTATTCCTTTGTATTCATTTTTATTTCTATTTTATTTATATTTTTAAATTGTACTTATTTTAATTTTATTTTTAAATTTTTTAAATTTCGATTTTAATGCCATTGTAGTTAACATACAGTGTTTTATTAGTTTCAGGCGTACAGTAATAGGGATTTAATGATTTCATATATTACTTAGTGCCCATCAAGAGAAGTGTACACCCAATCCCCTTCACCTATTTTACCAATACCCCCTAACCAATTCCCTTCTGGTAGCCATCTGTGCATTCTCCACAATTTAGAGTCTGTATTTTCTATCTCTTTTTTTTTTAACTTTATCGATTTTGAGAGAGAGAGAGAGAGAGAAAGAATGAGTGGGAGAGAGGAAGAAGGAGACGGAAAGAGGGAGAGAATCCCAAGTAGGCTCTACACCGTCAGTGTGGAGATTGATGCAGGGCTTAAACCCATGAACCATGAGATCATGAACCAAGTCAAAATCAAGAGTTATATGCTTAACCGACTGAGTCACCCAGATGACGCTGTTTGTCTCTTTTCTTTTTTCCTTTGCTCATTTGTTTTGTTTCGTAAATTCTACATATGAGTGAATTCATATGGAATTTGTCTTTCTCTGAGTGATTTATTTAGCTTCATACTTTCTAGATCCATCCATGACAATACAAACGTCAAGATTTAATTTGTTTTGAAGGTGGGATAATATTCCATTATATATATAAATACATACGTATTTATATCTTTTTTATCCATTCATCTATTGATGGACAATTTGCCCTGCTTCCATAATTTGGCTATTGTAAATAATGCTGCAATAAACATTAGAATGCATACATCCTTTCAAATTAGCATTTTCATATTCTGTGGGTAAATACCCAGTAGTGCAATTACTGGATCATATGGGAGTTCTATTTTTAAATTTTGAGGAACTTCCATACTGTTTTTCACAATGGCTGCCCCAGCTTGCATTCTCACCAACAATACACAAGTGTTCCCTTCTCTCCACATCCTTGATTAAACTCATTTCTTGTATTTTTGATTTTAGCAATTCTGACAGGTGTAAGGTGACATCTTCTTGTGGTATTGATTTGCATTTCCCTGATGATGACTTATATTGAGCATCTTTTAATGGGTCCACTGGCCATCTGTATGCCTCCTTTGGAGAAATGTTTGTTCATGTCTTATGCCCATTTTTAAAATTGGATTATTTGTTTATTTGATGCTGAGTTGTATCAGTTCTTTATATATTTTGGATACTAACACTTTACCAGATAGAAATGTCATTTGCAAAAATCTTATTCCATTCAGTTGGTTCCTTTTAGTTTTGTTAATTGTTTCCTTCACTGTGCAGAAGCTTTCTATTCTGATGTAGTCCCAATAGTTTATTTTGCTTTTATATCCCTTGCCACAGGAGATTTTGTTACAGCCAAATCTAGAAAGATTTTGTTACAGCCAAACTTAGATAAATTACTGTTTGTGTTGTCTTCTAGGGTTTTTATGATTTCAGGTCTCAAATTTAGGTCTTTAGTTCATTTTTAGTTTATTTTTGTGTATGGTATAATAAAGGGGTCCAGTTTCATTCTTTTGCATGTTGCCAGCCAGTTTTCCCAACACAATTTGTTGAAGAGACTGTCTTTTTCCTAATTTACCATATAGTAGTAGGTTTGTTTTGGGCGTTTCTATCCTTGTTTTATTGACCTATGTGTCCATTTTTCTGGTAGTACCATACTGTTTTGTTTACTACAGCTTTGTAGTATAACTTCAAATCTGGAATTGTGATACCTCCACCTTTATTATTATTTTTAAGATTGCTTTGGCTATCTGGGATTTCTTTTTTGGTTCTGTACAAATTTTAGGATTGTTTGTTATATTTATGTGAAAAATGCTGTTGGTGTTTTGATAAGGATTGGATTATATCTGTAGATTACTTTTGGTAGTATGGGCATTTTGACAGTATTTGTTATTCTGATCTGTAACTATGGAATATCTTTCCATTTGTTTATGTCATCTTCAATTTTTTTCATGAAAGAAAACTTTGATACTATTCAGAGTAGAGGTTTTCCATCTCCTTGGTTAAGTTTATTATTCAGTCAGTATTTCATTATTTTGGGGGAAATTATAAATGGGATTGCTTTCTAAATTTCTTTCTGCTGCTTCATTGTAAGTATAGAAATGCAATGGATTTCTGTACGTTGACTTTGTATCCTACAGCCTTCCTGAATTCATTTATCAATTCTAGTAGTTTTTTGGTGGAGTCTTTAGTATTTTCTATATATAGACTCATGTCATCTGTAAATAGTGAATGAAGGTTTAACCACTGCCTTATCAATTTGGATGCCTTTTATTTCATTTTCTTTTCAGATTGCTATGATTAGGATTTCTAGTACTATGTTGAAAGAAGTGGAGAAAGTCGAAATCCTTGTCTTGCTCCTGACTGTAGGGGAAAACCTCTGTTTTTTATCATTGAGTATGATGTTCATTGTGGGTTTTTCATATTTGGCCATTGTTATGTTGATGTATATTAAATCTGAACTTACTTTGTTGAGAGTTTTTTATCATGAATAGATGTTGAACTTCATCAAATGCTTTTTCTGCATCTATTGAAATGATCATATTATTTGTGTGTGTGTATGTGTAGAAATTATCTTATTTTTAATTTAAATTTTAATGAGTTAACATACAGCACAATGTTGGTTTCACAAGTAGAATTCAGTGATTCATCACCGACATACAACACCCAGAGCTATCCCAAAAAGTGACCTTTTTAATACACATCACCCATTTATCCCATCTCCAACACACCTCCTACCATCAACCCTCAGTTTTCTCTTTATCATTAACAGTTTCATGTGGTTTGTTTCCCTCTCTTATCCTTTTCCCCCTTTCCATGTACTCATCTGTTTTCTTTCTCAAATTCCATATATGAATAAAATCACATGGTATTTGTCTTTCTCTGATTGACTTATTTTCCTTATCATAATACATTCTAGCTCCATCCACATTGTTGCAAAAGGCAAGATTTCATTCCTTTTGATGGCTGAGTAATATTCCATTTTATATAAATATGCCACATCTTTATACATTCATCAGTCAATAGACATTTGGTCTTTCTACATATTTTGGCTACTGTTGATAATGCTGCTATAAACACTGGGGTGCATGTACCCCTGTGAACCTGTATTTTTGTATCCTTTAGGTAAATACCTAATAGTGTAATTGCTGGGTCATAGGGTAGTTCTATTTTTAGGTTTTCTGAGGGACCTCCATACTGTTATCCAGAGTGGTTCACCAGTTTGCATTCCTACTAACAGTGCAAGAGCATTCCCCTTTTTCTGCAACCTCGCCAACACCTATTGTTTCTTGTGTTGTTAATTTTAGCCATTGTGACAGGTGTAAGGTAGTATCTCACCTTGTATTTGTTTTCTATTTGTATTTGATTTGATTTGTATTTTGATTTGTATTTCCCTGATGATGAGTAATGTTGAACACCTTTCCACGTGTCTGTTAGCTGTCTGGATTTCCTCTTTGGAAAAGTGTCTATTCTTGTCTTCTGCCCATTTCATGACTGGATTATTTCTTGGGGGATTTGAGTTTTATAAGTTCTTTTGGATTTTACATACTAACCCTTTAACATATACGTCATTTGTGAATATATTCTCCCATTCCATAGGTTGCTTTTAGTTTTGTTGATTGTTTCCTTTGTTGTGAGGAAGCTTTTCATCTTGATGAAATCCCGTTAGTTCACGTTTGCTTTTGTTTCCCTTGCCTTTTGCAACGTGTCTAGTAAGAAGTTGCTGCAGCTGAAGTCAAAGTGGTTGATGACTGTGTTCTACTCCAGGATTTGATGGATTCCTGTCTCACATTTAGGTCTTTCATACATTTTGAATTTATTTTTGTGTATGGTGTAAGAAAGTGGTCCACTTTCATTCTTCTGCATGTCTCAATCCAGTTTTCCCAACACCATTTGTTTAAGAGACTATCTTCTTTCCATTGGATACTCTTTCCTGTTGTGTTGAAGATGAATTGACCATATAGCTATGGGTCCATTTCTGGGTTCTCTATTCTGTTCCATTGATCTATGTGTCTGTTTTTGTGCCAGTACCATACTGTACTGATGACTACAGATTTGTAATACATCTTGAAATGCAGAATCATTATTCTTCCAATTTTATTTTTTCTTTTTCAGAATTGTTTTGGCTATTCAAGATATTTTCTGCTTCCATACAAATTTTGGGATTATTTGTTCTAACTGTGTGAATAATGGTGGTAGTATTTTGATAGGGATTGCATTAAATGTGTAGATTGCTTTGGATAGTACAGACACTTTAACACTTTAATTTGTTCTTCTAATCCATGAGCAGGAAATGCTTTTCCATTTATTTGTGTCCTCTTCAATTCTTTCATAAATGTTCTATAGTTTTCAGAGTACAGATCTTTTACCTCTTTAATTAGGTTTATTCATAGTTATGTTATTGTTTTTGGTGCAACTGTAACTGGGATCAATTCCTTGTTTTCATTTTCTGCTGTATCATAGTTGGTGTATAGAAATGCAACAGAACGTTGTACATGCCCTCGGGAATGTGTATTCTGGTGCTTTAGGATGAAACGTTAGGAATATATCTGTTAAATTCATCTAGTATATTGTGTCATTCAAAGCCATTGTTTCCTCATTGATTTTCTGATAAGAGGATATGTCTATTGCTTTAGGTGGGGTGTTAAAGTAACCTACTATTATTGTATTATTATTTATCTGTTTATGTTTGTTAGTAACTGATTTTTATATTTGTGTTTTTCAAGATGGGGGCATAAATATTTTCAATTGTCAGATCTTCTTGATGGATAAACCCTTTAATATAAAGCCTTTCCTCATCTGTTGTTACAGTCTTTGGTTTCAAATCTGGTTTGTCTGATATAAGTATGTTTACTAGGGCTTTCTTTTGACTTCCATTATCATGATACATGGTTCTCATTCCCTCACTTTACATCTGCAGTTGTCTTTAGGTCTAAAATGAGTCTTTGGAGCAAAGATGGCAGGAGAGCATGGAAGCCTTTTGTGTGTCTCACGTCCATGAAATACAGCCAGACCAACACTAAACCATCCTACACACCTAGAAAACTGATTGCAGGATTAACACAACAATCTTCATAACGTTAACAACAAAAATCAGCAGGTACATGGCACGGAGAACTGAACGTGGGGAACAAGAAGCTGCAAAGGGTAGGGAACTGCTTTTGTGGGATGGAGACTGGGGAGGGGTGGAGAATACGGGAAAAGCACCCCTCCCCAAAAGCAGCTGGAGAGAAAGTGGAAAATTGGAAACAGCCACAGGGACTAAACTAAAAAGGGAGAAAGGGGAAAGGAAAGGAGAGGGTTTAAATTCCATTAAGACTGTAAACAAAGGGAGTGCAAAGGCTGCAACTCTCCAGCTTGATACCTGGCAGTGCTCTGGTGGGAAGGGCATATCCCCAGGAACAGAGTGGTGTCCAGGAGGTTCTTGGGCCACACGGGGAAAAGTGGTTCCACTGATGGAAGGACATTTCATAGAGACTGTTGAAGCCACCTGGTCCCAGCACACTCCAGAAGGGAGCCACATTCACTGGTGCTGGAACAAGGTAATTAAGGGTGAAGCTTAGTGACAGATGTGTGCTGTGATTTTCCATAATCCCTGAGATGCTGCTGCTACACTGTCTTGTGAACATTTTTCTGGGGGGTGGGCTGGCACTTGGCTGCAGTCTCAGGAAACCGGAGACAACAGGGTCCAGCAGACATTCCTGGGTGCAGCCAATATTTGGCCATTGCTCATTTGGCCATTGCTCAGTGAGACCCTCCCACGGAGGGACACAACGGGTTAAAGCTGCAGTCCTTTGGAAGTAAGGGGCTAGGAAAAACAGCCACATCTGAGACAAAACTTGGGGAGAGGTACTGCCTGGGGCTTCGTCATGGAGAGTGAAAAAGTGGGGAATGGACAAGAGCTGAAGACAGAGGATGGGTGCTTGATTGCTGATCTGGGAGAACAGACTGAGTAGCTGGGTGGCACCATTTTCACCACTCCTGCGCATGCAAATACATACCTATGAGCTCCACAACAATCCACCCCAGTAGGTAAGCAGCCCCATCTAGTGTAGAGCGGAGCTATTACACTGAGCCCAGCCCACCTAGGTCAACTTCGCTCTTCAAGAACACAAGTCTCACTGCTGTCTTAGTTTGTGGACTATAAAGAGCTACATAGACTGACTTCTAGGGGAAGAGGAAGCAATTTCAATCCTACTTCAATCTGTTAGCAGGTTCATCTATTCAATATTCTTTCCTTTTTTTCCTCTCTTTTCTTTTGCTTTTACAATTCTTTTCTTCTTGAATACAGAAAGAGAAAAAAGTCATTATCCTAAGTTTTTATTTATTTATTTACTTATTTTTAATATATGACATTTATTGTCAAATTGGTTTCCATACAACACCCAGTGGTCATTCCAAAAGATGCCCTCTTCAATGCCCATCACCTAACCTCCCCTATGCCACCCCCATCAACTCTCAGTTTGTTCTCAGTTTTTAAGAGTCTCTTATGCTTTGGCTCTTTCCCACTCTAACCTCTTTTTTTTTCTTCCCCTCCCCCATGGGTTTCTCTTAAGTTTCTCAGGATCCACATAAGAGTGAAAACATATGGTATCTGTCTTTCTCTGTATGGCTTATTTCACTTAGCATAACACTCTCCAGTTCCATCCACATTGCTACAAAGGGCCATATTTCATTCTTTCTCATTGACACATAGTACCCTACTGTGTATATAAACCACAATTTCTTTATCCATTCATCAGTTGATGGACATTTAGGCTCTTTCCACAATTTGGCTATTGTTGAGAGTGCTGCTATAAACATTGGGGTACAAGTGCCCTTATGCATCAGTACTCCTGTATCCCTTGGGTAAATTCCTAGCAGTGCTACAGCTGGGTCATAGGGTAGGTCTATTTTTCATTTTTTGAGGAACCTCCATACTGTTTTCAAGACTGGCTGCACCAGTTTGCATTCCCACCAACAGTGCAAGAGGGTTCCTGTTTCTCCACATCCTCTCCAGCATCTATAGTCTCCTGATTTGTTCATTGTGGTGACTCTGACTGGCGTGAGGTGATATCTGAGTGTGGTTTTGATTTGTATTTCCCTGATGAAGAGTGACATTGAGTAACATTTCTTTTCTTTTTTTTTTAGATTTTTTTTCAATTCAATTATTTTATTTTTTAAATAATTTTTTTAATTTTTTTAATATATGAAATTTATTGTCAAATTGGTTTCCATACAACACCTAGCACTCCTCCCAAAGAGTGCCCTCCTTAATACCCATCACCCACCCTCCCCTCCCTCCCACCCTCCCCTCCCTCCCACCCCCCATCAACCCTCAGTTTGTTCTCAGTTTTTAACAGTCTCTTATGCTTTGGCTCTCTCCCACTCTAACCTCTTTTTTTTTCTTCCCCTCCCCCATGGGTTTTTGTTAAGTTTCTCAGGATCCACATAAGAGTGAAAACATATGGTATCTGTCTTTTCCTGTATGGCTTATTTCACTTAGCATCACACTGTCCAGTTCCATCCACGTTGCTACAAAGGACCATATTTCATTCTTTCTCATTGCCCTGTAGTACTCCATTGTGTATATAAACCACAATTTCTTTATCCATTCATCAGTTGATGGACATTTAGGCTCTTTCCATAATTTGGCTAGTGTTGAGAGTGCTGCTATAAACATTGGGTTACAAATGCCCCTATGAACCAGTATTCCTGTATCCCTTGGGTAAATTCCTAGCAGTGCTATTGCTGGGTCATAGGGTAGGTCTATTTTTAATTTTCTGGAAACCTCCACACTGGTTTCCAGAGTGGCTGCACCAATTTGCATTCCCACCAACAGTGCAAGAGGGTTCCCGTTTCTCCACATCCTCTCCAGCATCTATAGTCTCCTGATTTGTTCATTTTGGCCACTCTGACTGGCGTGAGGTGATATCTGAGTGTGGTTTTGATTTGTATTTCCCCGATAAGGAGCGACGTTGAGCATCTTTTCATGTGCCTGTTGGCCATCCGGATGTCTTCTTTAGAGAAGTGTCTATTCATGTTTTCTGCCCATTTCTTCACTGGGTTCTTTGTTTTTCGGGTGTGGAGTTTGGTGAGCTCTTTATAGCTTTTGGATACTAGCCCTTTGTCCAATATGTCATTTGCAAATAACTTTTCCCATTCCGTTGGTTGCCTTTTAGTTTGTTGATTGTTTCCTTTGCTGTGCAGAAGCTTTTTATCTTCATGAGGTCCCAATAGTTCATTTTTGTTTTTAATTCCCTTGCTTTTGGGGATGTGCCAAGTAAGAACTTGCTGTGGCTGAGGTCAGAGAGGTCTTTTCCTGCTTTCTCCTCTAGGGTTTTGATGGTTTGCTGTCTCACATGCAGATCCTTTATCCATTTTGAGTTTATTTTTGTGAATGGTGTGAGAAAGTGGTCTAGTTTCAACCTTCTGCATGTTGCTGTCCAGTTCTCCCAGCACCATTTGTTAAAGAGACTGTCTTTTTTCCATTGGATATTCTTTCCTGCTTTGTCAAAGATTAGTTGGCCATACGTTTATGGGTCTAGTTCTGGGGTCTCTATTCTACTCCGTTGGTCTATGTGTCTGTTTTTGTGCCAATACCATTCTGTCTTGATGATGACAGCTTTATAGTAGAGGCTAAAGCCTGGGATTGTGATGCCTCCTGCTTTGGTCTTCTTCAAAATTACGTTGGCTATTCAGGGCCTTTAGTGCTTCCATAAGAACTTTAGGATTGCTTTTTCTAGTTTCGAGAAGAATGCTGGTGCAATTTTGATTGGGATTGCATTGAATGTGTAGATAGCTTTGGGTAGTATTGACATTTTGACAATATTTATTCTTCCAACCCATGAGCACGGAATGTTTTTCCATTTCTTTATATCTTCTTCAATTACCTTCATAAGGTTTCTATAGTTTTCAGCATACAGATCTTGTACATCTTTGGTTAGAATTATTCCTAGGTATTTTATGCTTCTTGGTGCAATTGTGAATGGGATCAGTTTCCTTATTTGCCTTTCTGTTGCTTCATTGTTAGTGTAGAAGAATGTAACTGATTTCTGTACATTGATTTTGTATCCTGCTACTTTGCTGAATGCATGTTTCAGTTCTAGCAGACTTTTGGTGGAGTCTATCAGGTTTCCCGTGTATAATATCATGTCATCGGCAAAAAGTGAAATTTTTACTTCATCTTTGCCAATTTGGATGCCTTTGATCTCCTTTTGTTGTCTGCTTGCTGATGCTAGCACCTCCAACACTATGTTAAACAACAGCGGTGAGAGTGGACATCCATGTCGTGTTCCTGATCTCTGCGGGAATGTTCTCAGTTTTTCTTCATTGAGGATATTAGCTGTGGGCTTTTCATAAATGGCTTTTATGATCTTTAAGTATGTTCCTTCTATCCCGACTTTCTCCAGGGTTTTTATTAAGAAAGGATGCTGATTTTTGTCAAATGGTTTTTCTGCATCGATTGACAAGATCATATGGTTCTTATCTTTTCTTTTATTAATGTGATGTATCACGTTGATTGATTTGCGAATGCTAAACCAGCCCTGCATCCCAGGAATGAATCCCGCTTGATCATGGTGAATAATTCTTTTTATATACTGTTGAATCCCGTTTGCTAGTATCTTATTGACAATTTTTGCATCCATATTTATCAGGGATATTGGCCTGTAGTTCTCTTTTTTACTGGGTCTCTGTCTGGTTTAGGAATCAAAGTAATACTGGCTTCATAGACTGAGTCTGGAAGTTTTCCTTCCCTTTCTATTTTTTGGAACAGCTTGAGAAGGATAGGTATTATATCTGCATTGAATGTTTGGTAGAATTCCCCTGGGATGCCATCTGGTCCTGAACTCTTATTTGTTGGGAGATTTTTGATAACTGATTCAATTTCTTCACTGGTTATGGATCCGTTCAAACTTTCTATTTTCTCCTGGTTGAGTTTTGGATTGTGTGGGTGTTTAAGAATTTGTCCATTTGTTCCAGGTTGTCCAGTTTGTTGGCATAAAAGTTTTCATAGCATTCCCTTATAATTGCTTGTATTTCTGAGGGATTGGTTGTAATAATTCCATTTTCATTCATGATTTTATCTATTTGGATCATCTCCCTTTTCTTTTTGAGAAGCCTGGCTAAAGGTGTATCAATTTTGTTTATTTTTTCAAAAAACAACTCTTGGTTTCATTGATCTTCTCTACAGTTTTTTTAGATTCTTTATTTTTTACTTCTGCTTTGATCTTTATTATCTCCCTTCTGCTGCTGGATTTGGGGTGTCTTTGCTGCTCTGCTTCTATTTCCTTTAGGTGTGCTGTTAGATTTTGTATTTGGGATTTTTCTTGTTTCTTGAGATAGGCCTGGATTGCAAAGTATTTTCCTCTCAGGACTGCCTTTGCTGCATCCCAAAGCGTCTGGATTGTTGTCTTTTCATTTTCATTTGTTTCCATATATTTTTTAATTTCTTCTCTAATTGCCTGGTTGACCCATTCATTCTTTAGTAGGGTGTTCCTTAACCTCCATGCTTTTGGAGGTTTTCCAGACTTTTTCCTGTGGTTGATTTCAAGCTTCATAGCATTGTGGTCCAAAAGTATGCATGGTATGATCTCAATTCTTGTATACTTATGAAGGGCTGTTTTGTGACCCAATATGTGATCTATCTTGGAGAATGTTCCGTGTGCACTCCAGAAGAATGTATATTCTGTTGTTTTGGGATGCAAAGTTCTAAATATATCTGTAATCCATCCGATCCAATGTACCATTCAGGGCCCTTGTTTCTTTATTGACCATGTGTCTAGATGATCTATCCATTGTTGTAAGTCGGATATTAAAGTCCCCTGCAGTTACCACATTCTTATCAATAAGTTTGCTTATGTTTGATTTGTTTTATATATTTGGGGCTCCCATATTTGGCGCATAGACATTTATAATTGTTAATTCCTCTTGATAGATAGACCCTTTAATTATTATATAATGTCCTTCTTCATCTCTTGTTACAGCCCTTAATCTAAAGTCTAGTTGTCTGATATAAGTATGGCTACCCCATCTTTCTTTGGACTTCTAGTAGCATGACAGATAGTTCTCCATCCCATCACTCTCAATCTAAAGGTGTCCTCAGGTCTAAAATGAGTCTCTTATAGACAGCAAATAGATGGGTCTTGTTTTTTTATCCATTCTGATACCCTATGTCATTTGGTTAGCGCATTTAGTCCATTTGCATTCAGTGTTATTACAGAAAGATATGGGCTTAGAGTCATTGTGATGTCTGTAGGTTTCATGCTTGTAGCGATGTCTCTGGTACTTTGTCTCACACGATCCCCTTAGGATCTCTTGTAGGGCTGGTTTAGTGGTGATGAATTCCTTCAGTTTTTGTTTGTTTGGGAAGACCTTTATCCTTTTTTCTAAATGACAGATTTGCTGGATAAAGGAGTCTCGGTTGCATATTTTTTTTTCTGTTCATCACATTGAAGATTTCCTGCAATCCCTTTCTGGCCTGCCAAGGTTCAGTAGAGAGATCTGTCACGAGTCTTATCAGTCTCCATTTATATGCTAGAGCACTTTTATCCCTAGCTGCTTTCAGAATTTTCTCTTTATCCTTTTATTTTGCCAGTTTAACTCTGATGTGTCGTGCTGAAGATTGATTCAAGTTACTTCTGAAGGGAGTTCTCTGTGCCTCTTGGATTGCAATGCTTTTTTCCTTCCCCAGATCAGGGAAGTTCTTAGCTATGATTCCTTCAAGTACACCTTCAGCACCTTTCCCTCTCTCTTCCTCCTCTGGAGTACCAGTTATGTGTAGATTATTTCTCCTTAGTGCATCACTTAGTTCTCTAAATTTCCCCTCACACTCCTGGATTTTTTAATCTTTTTCTCAGCTTCCTTTTTTCCCATAGTTTTATCTTCCAGTTCACCTATTGTCTCCTCTGCATCTTCAGTCTGAGCCGTGGTTGTCTCCATTTTATTTTGCAGCTCATTAATGGCATTTTTAAGCTCCTCCTGGCTGTTCCTTAGTCCCTTGATCTCTGTAGCAATAGATTCTCTGCTGTCCTTTATACTGTTTTCAAGCCCAGTGATTAATTTTATGACTCTTATTCTAAATTCACTTTCTGTTATATTGTTTAAATCCTTTTTGATCAGTTCGTTTGCTGTCGTTATTTCCTGGAGGTTTTTTTTGAGGGGAATTCTTCCGTTTTGTCATTTTGGATATTCCCTGGAGTGGTGGGGAACTGCGGGACACTTCCCCTGTGCTGTCTTGAATAACTTGCGTTGGTGGGCATGGCCAAAGTCAGACCTGTTATCTGCCCCCAGCCCACCAGTGGGGCGACAGTCAGACTGATGTGGACCTTTTCTTCCCCTCTGCTAGGGGCGGGATTCACTGGGGTGTCGTGGCCCATCTGGGCTACTTGCACACTGCCAGGCTTGTGGTGTTGGGGATCTGGCATATTAGCTGGGGTGGATAGGCAAGGTGCACAGGGGCAGGAGGGGCAGGCTCAGCTCACTTTTCCCTCAGACATCCGCTTAGGCAGGGGCCCTGCAGCACCGGGAATGAGTCAGACCCACTGGAGTGATAGATCCACAGAAGCACAGTTTTGGGTGTTTGTGCAGTGCAAGCAAGTTTCCTGGCAGGAACTGGTTCCCTTTGGGATTTTGGCTGGGGGATGGGCGAGGGAGATGGGGCTGGTGAGCGCCTTTGTTCCTTGCCAAGCTGCCCTCTGTTGTCCAGGACTCAACAACTCTCCTTCCCCTTGTCCTCCAGCCCTCCCGCTCTCCGAGCAGAGCTGTTAACTTATAACCTTCCAGATGTTAATTCCCACTTGCTGTCAGAACACACTCCGTCCAGCCCCTCCACTTTTGCAAGCCATACTCAGGGGCTCTGCTTTGCCGGCGGGCTGCCCCTCTGCCCCAGCTCCCTCCCGCCAGTCTGTGTAGCGCGCACCACCTCTCTGCCCTTCCTACCCTCTTCCATGGGCCTCTCGTCTATGCGTGGCTCTGGAGAATCCATTCTGCTAGTCTTCTGGTGGTTTTCTGGGTTATTTAGGCAGGTGTGGGTGAAATCTAAGTGATCCGCAGGACGTGGTGAGCCCAGCATCCTCCTATGCCACCATCTTCCTAGGTGACCGAAAAAAAAAATCGTTTTTATTTTCGATTTTTATTAAAATATATTTCTTTGATTTTTATTACTATATTTTTTACTTTTGTGTAATTTTTTTCAAATTCTACTTTGCTTCCATCATTTCATTTTAGTGTACTTCACTGTATTCACCTTTTCAAATTTTAAAACAATTTCTTTTCCTTCCTTTTCTTTTTTTTACTTTTTCATTTCTTTTCTTTTTCTTGAATGCATAAAGAGAAAAACTGCATTTTTACATTCAATCTCTATTAAAAACGTTTTTATTTTATTTTTTACTATATGTTTTGCTTTTATGTAATTTTTTTCAAATTCTATTTTACATTCATCATTTTAGTTTAGTCTACTACAGAGTATTCACTTTTACAAATTTTCAAACAATTTCTTTGTTTTTCTTTTTTTATCTTTTTTCTCTTTTTCGGTTATTTTCTTTTTTCTTAAATACAGTAAATGAAAAAAATTCATATGTATTTTTAATTTTTATTAAAGATATTTTTCTTTATTTTTATATACAATATTCTTCACTTTTGCGTATATTTTTTTCAAATTTTATTTTGCCCCCATCATCTAATTTTAGACTACTTCTGTGTATTCATTTTTTCAAATTCTCTACAATTTCTTTTTTTTCTCCATTTTTTTTCTCTAATCTGTCAAAACACTTTCAACACCTAAAAAAAGACATCTACGATCTAGCATCATCTATTCGATTTTTGTGTGTGTATGTGTTTTGAATATTTAATTTAAATATTTTTTTTTAATTTTAATTTTTTTAATTTCAATTTTTATACCTCATTAATTCCCTTTCTCCCTTCAAAATGACAAAACGAAGGACTTCACCCCAAAAGAAAGAGCACGAAGAAACGACACCCAGGGATTTAAACAACACTAATACTAACAAGAGTTCTGAACCAGAATTTAGAATCACAATAATAATAATAATACTAGCTGGAGTCAAAAATAGATTAGAATCCCTTTCTGCAGAAATAAAAGAAGTATAAAATAGAATGAAATTAAAAATGCTATAACACAGCTGTAATCACGGATGGATGCAGCGACAGCAAGAATGGACAAGGCAGAACAGAGAATCAACAATATAGAGGACAAACTTACTGAAAATAATGAAACAGAAAAAAAGGGAGATTAAAGCAAAAGAGCACGTTTTAAGAATTAGAGAAATCAGTGACTCATTACAAGTGAACAACGTCAGAATCATAGGGGTCCCAGAGAAGGAAGAGAGAGAGATTGGGGTAGAAGAATTATGTGAGGAAATCATAGCAGAAACTTTCCTAACCTGGGGAAAGACACAGACATCAAAATCCAGGAAGCACAGAGGACCCCCATTAGATTCAACAAAAACCGACCATCAGCAAGGCATATCATAATCAAATTCACAAAATATTCAGGCAAGGAGAGAATCATGAAAGCAGCAAGGGAAAAAAAGCCCCTAACCTACAAGGGAAGACAGATAGGGTTTGCAGCAGACCTACCTACAGAAACTTGGCAGTCCAGAAAGGAGTGGCAGGATATATTCAGTGTGCTGAATCAGAAAAATATGCAGCCAAGAATTCTTTATCCAGCATGGCTATCAATCAAAATAGAAGGAGACATAAAAAGTTTCCCAGAGAACCAAAAATTAAAGGAGTTTGTGACCACTAAACCATCCCCGCAAGAAACTTTAACAGGAACTTTCTCGGGGGAGAAAAGATGAAAAAAAAAAAAAAAAATATATATATATATATATATATATATGCAAAAAAAGTTAGAAAGGACCAGAGAACACCACCAGAAGATCCAGCTCTACAAGCATCATAATGGCAATAAATTCATATCTTTCAGGGGGCGCCTGGGTGGCGCAGTCGGTTAAGCGTCCGACTTCAGCCAGGTCACGATCTCGCGGTCCGTGAGTTCGAGCCCCGTGTCAGGCTCTGGGCTGATGGCTCGGAGCCTGGAGCCTGTTTCCGATTCTGTGTCTCCCTCTCTCTCTGCCCCTCACCCGTTCATGCTCTGTCTCTCTCTGTCCCAAAAATAAATAAAAAACGTTGAAAAAAAAATTTAAAAAAAAAAAATTCATATCTTTCAGTACTCACTCTACACATCAATGGATGCAATGCTCCAATCAAAACACATAGGGTAACAGAATGGATAAGAAAACAAGATCCACCTATGTGATGTTTACAAGAGACCCAATTTAGACCTAAAGTCACCTTCAGATTGAAAATAAGGGGATGGAGAACCATCTATCATGCCAATGGCCAACAAAAGAAAGCCAGAGTAGCCATACTTATCAGACAATCTAGACTTTAAAATAAAGACTGTGTCAAGACATGCAGAAGGAAATTATATCATAATCAAGGGGTGTATAGACCAAGAATATCTAACAATTGTAAACATTTATGTGCCAAATGTGAGAGCACCCAAATATATAAATCAATTAATCACATATAGAAACTCATCGATAGTAATACCATAATAGTAGGAGACTTCAACACCCCACTAACAACAATGGACAGATCATCTAATCAAAAAATCAAGAAGCAAACAATGGCTTTGAATGACACACTGGACAAGACGGACTTCACAGATATATTCAGAACATTTCATCCTAAAAGAGCAGAATATACATTCTTCTCCAGTGCACATGGAAAGTTATCCAAAATAGACCATATACTAGGACACAAATTAGCCCTCACTAAGTACAAAGAGATCGAGATCATACCATGCATATTTTCAGACCACTACACTATAAAACTCAAAATCAACTACAGAAAAAATTTGGAAAGGTAACAAATACTTGGATACTGGAGAACATCCTCTAAAGAATGAATGGTCTAACCAAGCATTTAAAGAGGAAATTAAAAAGTATATGGAAGTCAATGAAAATGATAACACCACAATCCAAAACCTCTGGGATGCAGCAAAGGTGGTCATAAGAGGAAAGTATATAGCAATCCAGGCCTTACTAAACAAGGAAGAATTATCTTAGATACACAACCTAACCTTACACCTTAGGGAGCTGGAAAAAGAACAGAAAATAAAACTCAAAACCAGCAGAAGCCAGGAAATAATAAAGATTGCTAGAAATTAATGCTACCAAAACAACAACAACAACAACAACAACAACAACATCAACAAAGAGTAAATCAGATCAATGAAACCAGAAGCCGGTTCTTTGAAAGAATTTACAAAATTGACAAACCACTAGCTGGTTTGATCAAGAAGAAAAAGTCAAGGACCCAAATAACTAAAATCAAGAATGAAAAAGGAGAGATTACAACCAACACAACAGAAATAAAAATAATAAGAGAATATTATGAGCAATTATATGCCAACAAAATGGGTAATAGGGAAGAAATGGACAAATTACTAGAAACATATACACTACCAAAACTGAAACAGGAAGAAATAGAAAATTTGAACAGACCCATTAACCAGTAAGGAAATCAAATTCATAATCAAATATCTGCCAAAAATCAAGAGTCCAGGACCAGATGGATTTTCAGAGGAATTCTACCAAACATTTAAAGAAGAGTTAACACCTACTCTCTTGAAACTGTTCCAAAAAATGGAAATGGAAGGAAAACTTCCAAACTCTTTCTATGAAGCCAGCATTACCATGATTCCAAAACTAGAGACCCAAGTAAAAAGGAGAACTATAGACAAATTTCCCTGATGAACATGGATGCAAAAATCCTCAACTAGATATTAGCCAACCGGATCCAACAATACATTAAAAAAATTATTCACCAAGACCAAGTGGGACTTATACCTGGGATGCAGGGCTGGTTCAATATCCACAAAACAACGTGATTCATCACATCAATAAAAGAAAGGACAAGAATCATATCATTCTCTCAATAGATGCAGAGAAATCATTTGACAAAATACAGCATCCTTTCTTGATAAAAACCCTCAAGAAAGTAAGGATAGAAGAAGCATACCTCAAGATCATAAAAGCCATATATGGACGACCCAAGGCTAATATCATCCTCAATGGTGAAAAACTGAGAGCCTTCCCCCTACGGTCAGGAACAAGACAGGGATGTCCACTCTCACCACTGTTATTCAACATAGAATTGGAAGTCTTAACCTCTGCAATCAGACAACACAAAGAAATAAAAGGCATCCAAATTGGCCAGGAGGAAGTGAAACTTTCACTCTTCGCAGATGACATGATACTCTATATGGAAAACCCAAAAGATTTCACAAAAAAACTTCTAGAGTTGATTCATGAATTCAGCAAAGTGTCAGGATATAAAATCAATGCACAGAAATCGGTTGCATTCCTATACACCAAATATGAAGTGACTGAAAGAGAAATCAAGAAATTGATCCCATTTACAGTTGCACAAAAAACCATAAATTACCTAGGGATACGGATAGGGATATTTATAGGGATAAATCTATCCAAAGAGGTGAAAAATATATACACTGAAAACTATAGAAAGCTTATGAAAGAAATTAAAGAAGACACCAAAAGATGGAAAAAGATTCCATGCTCCTGGATAGGAAAAAAAAAATTGTTAAAATCTCGATACTACCCAAAGCAATCTACATATTCAATGCAATCCCTATAAAAGTAACACCAGAATTCTTCACAGAGCTAAAACAAATAATCCAAAAATTTGTATGTAACCAGAAAAGACCCCAAATAGTCAAAGCAATCTTGAAAAGGAAAACCAAAGCAGGAGGCATCACAATCCCAGACTTCAAGCTATACTATAAAGCTGTAATCATCAAGACAGTATGGTACTAGCACAAGAACAGACACTCAGATCAGTGGAACAGAATAGAGAACCCAGAAATGGACCCACAAAATTATGGCCAACTAATCTTTGTCAAAGCAGGAAAGAATATCCAATGGAATAAAGACAGTATCTTCAGCAATTGGTGCTGGGAAAACTGGACAGCGACATGCAGAAGAATGAAACTGGGCCACTTCCTTACACCATACCCAAAAATAAACTCAAAATGGATGAAAGACCTCAATGTAAGACAGGAAGCCATTAAAATCCTCGAAGAGAAAATAGGCAAAAACCTCTTTGATCTTAGCCGCAGCAACTTCTTACTCAACACGATGCCAGAGACAAGGGAATCAAAAGCAAAAATTAAGTACTGGGACCGCATCAAAATAAAAAGCTTCTGCACAGCGAATGAAACAATCAGCAAAACTAAAAGTCAACTGACAGAATGGGAGAAGATATTTGCAAATGACATATCAGATAAAGGGTTAGTATCCAAAATCTACAAAGAACTTACCAAACTCAACACCCAAAAAACAAAGTGAAGAAATGGGCAAAAGACATGAATAGACACTTCTCCAAAGAAGACATCCAGGTGGCCAACCGACACATGAAAAAATGCTCAACATCATTCCTCATCAGGGAAATATAAATCAAAACCACAATGAGATAGCACCTTACACCTGTCAAAATGGCTAACATTAACAACTCAGGCAACAACAGATGTTGGTGAGGATGTGGAGAAAGGGGATCTCTTTTGTTTTGCTGGTGGGAATGCAAGCTGGTGCAGCCACTGTGGAAAACACTATGGAGGTTCCTCAAAAAAAGAAAAATAGAACTACCCTATGACCCAGAAATTGCACTACTAGGCATTTATCCAAGGGATACAGGTGTGCTGTTTCGAAGGGACACATGCACCCCTGTTTATAGCAGCACTATCAACAATAGCCAAAGTATGGAAAGAGCCCAAATGTCCATTGATGGATGAATGGATAAAGGAAATGTGGTATATATATATATAATGGAGTATATACTCGGCAATCAAAAAGAATGAAATCTTACCATTTGCAACTATGTGGATGGAACTGGAGGGTATTATGCTAAGTGAAATTAGTCAGAGAAAGACAAAAATCATATGACTTCACTAATATGAGGACTTTAAGAGAAAACAGATGAACATAAGGGAAGGAAACAAAAATAATATAAAAACAAGGAGGGGACAAAACAGAAGAGACTCATAAATATGGAGAACAAACTGAGGGTTATGGGAGGGGTTGTGGGAGGGGGGATGGGTTAATGGGTAAGGGGTATTAAGGAATCTACTCCTGAAATTATTGTTTCACTATATGCTAACTAATTTGGATGTAAATTTTAAAAAATAAAAAATAAAATTAAAAAAATTGAAAGCTAATAAATGAGTAACTTCAAAAGACATAGACACACAAAGAAGAAAGAAGGAGCAAAGATAGCAATGACATAGCCAAGAAGCACCTGGATCCTCCAGCAGCTTCAAGAGGGCAGAAAGGCTTCTCTGTAACCTCTCACCTTGATTTTGGACTTCTAGCCTCCAGAACTGTAAGAGAAAAAAATTCTGTTGTTCTAAGCCAAATAAATAAATAAATAAATAAAATGAGTCTCTTGTAGGCAGCATATAGATGGATCATTTTGTTGTTGTTGTTATCCATGCTGACATTCTATGCATTTCGATTGGACCATTAGTCCATTTATATTCAGAGTGATTATTGAAAGATATGAATTTAATGGCATTGTGTTATGTGTAGAGTTAGTGTTTCTGGTAATGTTCTCTGATCATTTCTAGTTTTTTTTTTTTGGTGTTATATTATTTTTCTTTTTCTCCACACAGAGTCCCTATTAAAATTTCTTGCATGGCTGGTTTAGTGGTCACAAACTCCTTTGATTTTTGTCTGGGAAATTCTTTATCTCTCTTTCTATTCTGAATAACAACCTTGTTGGATAAAGAATTCTTGGCTGCACATTTTTCCAATTCAGCACACTGAAAATATCCTCCCACCCCTTTCTGACCTGCCACATTTCCATGGACAGATCTTCTAGGAACTTGATCTTTCTTCCCTTGTAGGTTATGGATTTGTTTTCCCTTGCTGCTTTCAGGATTATTTCTTTGACTATTTTCCTGAACTGGACTATGATATGCCTTGGTGATGACTGGCTCTTGATTAATTTAATGGGAGTTCTCTGTGCTTCTTGGATTTTGATGTCTGTGTCCTTCCCCAAATTATGGAAGTTTTTAGTTATAATTTGCTCATATAAACTTTCACCTTTTTTTCTCTCTTCATCTTCTGGGACTCCTATGATACAAATGTTATTCCTTTTTAATAAGATGTTGAGTTCTGTAAGTCTTGTATTGTGATCTTTGGCCTTTGTATCCATGTTCTTTTCAGCTTCATTACTTTCCATAATTTTGTCTTCTATATCCCTGATTCACTGCTGTGCTTCATCCTCCTTACTGTCATGGCATGTATTTGAGATTGCATCTCAGTTATAGCATTTTTAATTTTAGCCTATATTTTAATTCTTTTATCTCTGCGGAAAGGGATTCTCTGATGTCTTCTGTGCTTTTATTCAACCACAGCTAGTTTTCTTACATTCGTGGTTTTAAACTTAATTCCGACATCTTACTAATATCTGTGTTGATTAAATCTCTGGCTGTGAGTTCTATTGCCTGTTCTTTTTTTGGGGGGAGGTGGGTTCCTCCATGTCATCATTTTTTCCAGGAAAAAATAGAAAAGAAAGAAAAGAATAGTAAAACACCACACAAACATAAAAAAAAAAAAAACCTATATCCTGGGTGTGTTTTGGTCTGCTTGTTAAAAGAATCTAGATCCTAAAATAAAATAAAAGTAAAATAAAATAAAAATAAAAATAAAATAATATGTATATATGAAAAAATAAACAAGTATAAAAACAATATTAGTAAAAAGTAAAAGGAAGGAATTAAAAAACTAAGAAAAAAGTGAAAAAAGTAAACAAAAGTAAAATGGAATTTAGATCCCATTTCCCCTATAGCTGAAGCTTTGCAGTACTATGATAGTAGACTTGGTGCAAAATAGTTGCTTATGCTGGTCTTCTGGCTGGAGGGGCTTGCTACACTGTTTCTCTGGTGGACGTATTTCAATAGAAATGCGCCTCTGGGGTGAATAGGGGCAGAGTTTGGTGTACGTGTCTCCAGCCTCCACTAGATGGCGGTGTTTTGCTCTGTGAAGGCTTTCAGCTCTGAAAGGCATAATGAATATGGCTGCACTTGGCTGGATAGCCTCATAGCCTAACTCTTCAGGGAAACCTCAGAGAAAAGCAATTAATCACCACTCTTGTGTCCCTAGTTTCCATTAGAACCCCTCCTGTGTTGTTCAGCTGGTGTCTAAGTTTTTTATTCCCAGTGTGCAAATGAGGTTCAAAACTCCAAATTTTAGGGATTCCTGTGGGGCAGACCTGCACTGCTCCCCTGGAGGAAGGTCTTGCCAAGCTTTTGCCAGCCCATGAGAAAAAAATAAGTGCCATGACTGTGCTGGTGTTTAGTGTTTATATCAAAACAGCAGAAAGCAGGCACCCATGCTTGCAGCCCTCTGCCATAGTGAGTCCCCTCTTACACCTGGAAACAGTATAGCACTTTGGTGTGACCCTTCTTTCTTGTGACCCAAGGGATCCACAGACCACACTATTATTCCTGGGATTCTACACCACTTCAGCACTTGAGCACCTTTAAACCTGGCACTTCCCCCATGGTAAGGAATGGCTAAAAGTTCAGATTTTGCTCCTCTGCTTATACTACTTTTTAGTAGACTCCTTCAGCTGGGTTCCCTCCTAACCACCACACCTAGACCAATATCTCTCCTGGTAAATTTTACACTTCCTACCCCCCAGTGTTCCCTTTTCTACATGTAATCTTGCAGTTTTTGTTCATGCAGACCTCTGGTTGATTTCTTGGGTGTTCAGAATGATTTTATTACTATCTAGCTGTGTTCAAGGAATGAGACAAGCATAGGGCTCCCTACTACTCCACCATCTTAACTCCACTGAGCTGATCATATGGTTTTCACTTTTTCTCCTCTTGGTGTGGTATATCATGTTAATTGATTTGTGAATGGTGAACCATCCTTGTATCCCAGGAATAAATCTAACTTGATTACGGTAAATGATTTTTTAAAATATATTGCTGGATTTGTTTTGTAAATGTTTTGTTCAGGATTTTTGCATCTATGTTCGTCAGAATTATTGACCTATAGTTCTCTTTTATTGTTGTATCTCTGGTTTTGGTATCAGGGTAATGCTGGCCTCATAGAATGAATTTAGCAGTTTCCATTTCCCTTTTATTTTTGGAATAGTTTGAGAAGAATTGATATTAACTCTTCTTTAAATGCTTGGTAGAATTCATCTCTAAAGACCACTAGTCCTAGACTTTTGTTTATTGGGAGTTTTTTGATCACTGATTCAATTAATTGCTGGTAATCAGTCTGTTCAAATTTTCTTTCTTCCCACTTCAGTTTTGGGAGGTTATATATTTCTAGGAATTTATCCATTTCTTCTAGGTTGTCCAATATTTTGGCATGTAATTTTTCATAACATTCTCTCACAATCCTTTGTATTTCTGTGGTGTATGTTTTTATTTTCTGCTTTCACTTTTGATTTGGTCCATTTCTCTCTCTCTCTCTCTCTCTCTCTCTCTGATGAATTTGGATAAAAGTTTGATCCATTTTGTTGGGTTTTTTTTCAAAGAAATAGTTCCTGGTTTCACTAATCTGTTCTACTGAACTTTTTCGTTTCTATTTCATTTATTTCTGCTCTTTATTATGTCATTCCATCTAATGTTTTGGGGTTTTGTTTGTTATTCTTTTTCTAGGTTCTTTACGTGTAAGGTTTGGTTATTTATTTGAGATTTTCTTGCTTCTTGAGATAGGCCTATATTATATAAACTTTCCTCTGAGAACAGCTTTTGCTGCATCCTGATTATTTTGGACCATTGTGTTTTCATTTCTCTCCATGTGGTTTTTAAATTCCCTCTTTGATTTCCTGATTGAGCCATTCATTTATTCATAGCATGTCATTTAATCTCCACGTATTTGTGGTCTTTTCAATTTTTTCACGTGTTTGATTTATACTTTCAGAGTGTCGTGGTCAGAAAAGATGCATGGTATGACTTCAATTTTTTTTTTGAATTTGTTGAGATATTTTGTGGCCTAATATGTGATCTATTCTAGAGGATATTCTGTGTACCCTTGAAAAGAATATGTATTATACTGCTTTAGGATGGAATGTTCTAAATATATCTGTTAAATCCATCTGGTCCACTGTGTCATTCAAAGCCACATTTCCTTATTGATTTTCTGTTTGTATGATCTGTCCATTTGATGTAAGTGGGGTTTTAACATTCCCTACATTTATTGTATTACTAATAAGTTTGTCATTAACTGCTTTATGTATTTGGGTACTTCCATGTTCAGTACATAAATATTTACAATTGTTATACCTTCTCATTGGATTTTTCTGTCTATGATTATATAGTGTTCTTTGTGTCTTTTTATTTTCTTTGTTTTAAAGTCTATTTTGTTTGGTGTAAGTATTACTACCCTGGCTTTCTTTCACATACATTTGCATGATAAATGCTTTAAGACTGAAATGATTCATTTGTCTTTAAATTTCTAAAATTTCTCTAAGACTGAAATGAGTCATTTGTTGGCAGCATATACATGGTTCACCTTTAAATCTATTTTGTCACCCTATGTCTTTTTTAAAAATTTACTTATTTAAATTCAAGTTAGTTAACATACAGTGTAGTATTGGTTTCAAAAGTACAACCCAGTGAATCATCACTTGCATATAACACCCAGTGCTCATCTCAACAAGTATGACGATACTTAATGACTTAATGAGGATCATCCATTTTGCCTATACCCCACCCAACACCCCACCAGCAACCCTGTTTGTTCTCTGTATTTAAGAGATTTTTATGGTTTCCTCCCTCTCCTTTTTTTATCTTATATTTTTGTTTCCCTTCCCCTATGTTAATCTGTTGTGTTCCTTAAATTCCACATATGAGTGAAATCATATAATCTCTGTCGCTGACTGATTTATTTCACTTAGCATGATACAACTTAGATCCATCCACGTTGTTGCAAATGGAAATATTTCATTTTTTATCTCTGAGTAGTATTACGTTATATACATAACACATCTTCTATATCCATTCATCCATTCATTTGTTGATGGACATTTGGGCTCTTTCCCTAATTTGTTATCATTAATAGTGCTCCTAAAAACATTGGGGTACATGTGCCCCTTCAAATCAGCATTTTTGTATCCTTTTGATAAATACTTAGTAGTGTAATTAATGGGTCATAGGGTAGTTTTATTTTGAATTTTTTCAGGAATCTCCATACTATTTTCCAGAAGTGGCTCCACCAGTTTGCATTCCTATCAACAGTGCACAGGGTGCATCAACATCTGTTGTTTGCACAGTTGTTAATTTTACACATTCTGAGAGCTGTGAGGTAGTATCTCATTGTGGTTTCATTTGTATTTCCCTGATGATGAGTTATGTTGAGCATCTTTTCATGTGTCTATTAGCCATCTGGATGTCTTCTTTGGAAAAATTGATGTCTTTTGTCCATTTATTACTGGATTTTTTTGGGGGGGCGTTGAGTTTGATAAGTCTTTATAGATTTTGGGTACTAAACAATCTAATATGGATACCATCCAATATGTCATTTGCAATTTAATATGTAGCATTTTAGATTTGTTGATTGTTTCCTTCACTGTGCAGAAGCTTTTTATCTTGATGAAGCCCCAATAATTCGTTTTTACTTTGATTTATCTTGCTTCTGGAGACATGTCTAGTAAGAAGCTGGTGCGGCCAAGGTCAGACAGGTTGCTGCCTGTTTCCTCTTGTAGGATTTTGATGGTGTCCTGTCTTACATTTAGGACTTTCATCCATTTTTAGTTTATTTTTGTGTATGGTGTAAGAAAGACGTTCAGTTTCATTCTTGTGCATGACACCATCTAATATTCCCAACACCATTTGCTGAAGAGATTGTGATTTTTCCACTGGATATTCTTTCCTGCTTTGTTGAAGATGAATTGACCCTACATTTGTGGGTCCATTTCTGTTCCATTGATCTATGTGTCTGTTCTTGTGCCAGTACTATACTGTCTTGATGAATACAGTTTTGTAAGACAGCTTGAGTTATAGCTCTGTGAGGAATGCTGGTGTTATTTTGATAGGGTTTGCATTGAATGTGTAGATTGCTTTGAGTAGCATCGACATTTTATCAATATTTTTTCTTTCAATCCATGAGCATGGAATGTTTTTCCATTTCTTTGTGCCGTCTTCAATTTCTTTCATCAGTGTTCTATAGTTTTCAGAGTACAGATCTTTTACCTATTTGGTTAGGTTTATTCTTAGGTGTCATGGTTTTTGGTAAAATTGTAAATGGGATTAATTCCTTGGTTTCTCTTTCCACTGCTTCATTATTGGTGTATAAAAATGCAACCAATTTCCATATGTTGATTTTATATCCTGTGACTTTGCTGAAATCACATATCAGTTCTAGTATTTTTTTTGCACCCTATGTCTTTTTATTGGAAAGTATAACACATTTACATTCAAAGTAGTTATTCATAGGTATGTGTTTATTGCCATTTTTTTAACTTGTTTTATGGTTCTTTTTGTAGTTTTTGTCTTTTCCTTTCTTCCCTTGTTTTCTTCTTTCATGATTAGTTGGTTTTCTTTAGAGATATACATGGATTCCTTTCTCTTTTTTTAGCATATATATTACTGGTTGCTTTATTTGTGGTTACATTTACATTTGTATATAAAATTTTCTGCATGTAGCAGTCTATATTAAGTAGATGGCTGCTTAAGTGTGAACCCATTCTTTCCTCTTCTTGCTTTTAGTTATATTATGTTATATTTCACATCTTTTTTTATTTTGTAAGACCCTTGACTGGCTTTTGCAGAAAAAAATCATTTTTACTACTTTTGTATTTCCTACTTTTCTTAGTCTTACTTATGGTCTTTACTTTCCACTCAGAGTCGTCTTTCACATTTCTTTCAAGGCTCATTTTAGTGGTCGTGAATTCTTCTTTGTTTTGTCTGGAAACTCTTTATTTCTCCTTGCATTCTGAATGATAGCTTTTCTGGATAGAGTATTCTTGGCTGAAAACTTTTCCTTTCAGTCCTTTGAATATGCCAAGTCACTCCCTTCTAGCCTGCAAAATTTCTACTGAAAAATCCACTGACAGCTTAATGGGGTTTCCTTTGTACATGTGTGGTTTGTTTCTCCTTTAAAAAGTCTCTATCACCTCTTTTTTTTTAAATTTAAATCAAATTAGATAACATAAAGTGTGATAATAATTTCAGGAGTAGAATTTAGCTGTTCATCACTTACATTATAACACCCAGTGCTCATCCCAACAAGTGCCATCCCTAATGCCCATTGCCCATTTAGCCAATTTCCACACCCAACTCCCCACCAGCAACCCTAAGTTTGGTCTCTGTATTTAAGAGTTGTTTATGGTTTGTCTCCCTGTCTCTTTTTATTTTATTTTTGTATCCCTTCCCCTATGTTCATCTGTTGTGTTCTTTAAATTCAACATATGAGTGAAATCATATGATATTTGTCTTTCTCTGACTGACATTTCGATTAGCATGATACATTCTAGTTCCATCCACATTGATGCAATTTGAAAGATTTCATACTTTTTTTTATCACTGAGGAATATTTGATTTCATATATATATATATATATATATATGCCACATTTCTTTACCTATTCATCAGATTATGGACATTTGGGCTATTTTCATAATTTGCCTATTATCTCTAGTGCTGCTATAAAGATTTGAGTGCGTGTGCCCCTTCAAATCAGCATTTCTGTATCCATGGATATATACCAATAGTGCAATTTCTGGGTCATAAGATAGTTCTATTTTTAATTTTTTGAGCAATCTACATATTGTTTTCCAGTGACTGCATCAGTTTGCATTCCCACCAACAGTGCAAAAGTTTCCTCTTTTTGTCCCTGCCAACATCTCTTGAGGCCTGAATTGTTAATTTTAGCCATTCTGACAGGTGTGAGGTGGTATCTCACTGTCGTTTTGATTTGTATTTCCCAGATGATGAGTGATGTTGAGCATCTTTCACTACGTCTGTTAGCCATTTGGATGTCTTCTTTGGAAAAGTGTCTATTGATATCTTTTGCCCATTTCTTGACTGGATTGCTTGGTTTTTGGATGTTGAGTTTCATAAGTTTTTATAGATTTTGGATACTAACCCTTTATCTGATATGTCATTGGCAAATATCTTCTTCCATTCCAATGGTTTCCTTTTAGTTTTGTTTCAATCACTGTGCAGAAAGATTTTATCTCGATGAGATCGAAATAGTTCATTTTTGTCTTTGTTTCCTTGCCTAAGGAGACATGTCAAGTAAGAAGTTGCTGCAGCTGAGGTCAAACAGGTTGTTGACTACTTTATCCTCTAGGATTATGATATCTTCCTGTCTCAATTTTAGATATTTCATCCATTTTGAGTTTATTTTTATGTATGGTGTAAGACAGTGGTCAAGATTCATTCTTTTGCATGTTAATTTCCAGTTTACCCAGCAAAATTTGCTAATGAGACATTTTTTTTCCATTGGATATTCTTTCCTGCTTTGTCAAAGATTAGACCGCCATATATTTATGGGTCCATTTCTGGGTTCTTTATTCTGTTCCATTGATCTATGTGTCTATTTTGTGCCAGTGCCATACTGTCTTGATGATTACAGCTTTGTAATACAGCTTGAAGTGCCAAATTGTGATGCATCCAGCTTTGGTTTTATTTTTCAACATGACTGGCTATTCAGGACCTTTTCTGGTACCAAACAATTGTTTGTTTTAGCTCTGTGAAAAATGCTGGTGTTATTTTGATAGGGATTGCATTGAATATGTAGATTACTTTGGATTACTATCAACATTTTAACAATAGTTGTTCTTCCAATTCCTGAGTTTGGAATATTGTTACTTTTTTTGTGTCTTCTATTTTTTCATAAGCTTTCTATAGTTTTCCATCTATAGATTATGGAACCTAATATAAACTTTCATTAGGTTTATTCGTAGGAATTTTATGGGTTTTGGTGCCATTGTAAATGGGATGGATTCCTTCTGTTTCTCTTTCGGCTACATCATTATTTGTGTATGGAAATGCAACTGATTCATGTAAATTGATTTTATATCCTGTGACATTGCTGAATTCATGGATCAGTTCTAGCAGGGGTTTTTTTTGGTGGAATATTTTGGATTTTCCACATAGAGTATCATTTTATTTGCAATGAGTGAAAGGTTGACTTCCTCCTTTCTTATTTGGAAACCTTTTATTTCTTTGTGTTTGATTACTTAGGTTAGGACGTCCAACAGTATGTTGAATAACAGTGATGAGAGTGGACATCCTTGTAGCATTCTGGGCTTTAGGGGGAAAGCTCTAAATTTTTCCCCATTGAGGATGATATTAGTGGTGGATCTTTCATGTATGGCTTTTATGATCTTGAGGTATGATTCTTTTTTTTTTAAGTTTACATCCAAGTTACTTATTATATTGCAACAATGATTTCAGGGGTAGATTCCTTAAAGTCTCTTACCTACTTAACCCATACCCTCTCAAACAATCCCTCCAGTAACCCTCTGTTTGTTCTCCATACTTAAGAGTCTCTTATGTTTTCCCCCCTCCGTGTTTTTATATTATTTTTGGATCCCTTCCCTTGTGTTCATCTGTTCTGTGTCTTAAAGTCCTCATATTAGTGAAGTCATATGATATTTATCTTTCTCTGACTAATTTCGCTTAGCATAATACCCTCTAGTTCCATCCATGTAGTTACAAATGGCAAGATTTCATTCTTTTTGATTGCCGAGTAATACTCCATTACACACACACGCACACACACACCTCATATTCTTTATGGAGTGATATATATATATATATATCCCGTCGTCTTTATCCACTCATCCAACAATGGACATTTGGGCTCTTTCCATACGTTGGCTATGGTTGATAGTGCTGCTGTAAACATGGGAGTGCATGTGTCCCTTTGAAACAGCATATCTGTATCCCTTGGATAAATACCTAGTAATGCAATTGCTGGGTCGCAGGGTAGTTATTTTTTTAAATTTTTTGAGGAACCTTGATACTGTTTTCCAGAATGGCTGGATTTAAATTCCCACCAGCAATGCAAAAGAGATCCTCTTTCTCCACATCCTCGCCAACATCTGTTGTTGCCAGACTACCCTATGATCCAGCAATTACACAGCTAGGTATTTACCCAGAAAATACCAAAATACTAATTCAAAGGTATGCATGCACCCTGATGTTTATAGCAGCATTATTACAATGGCCAATTATGGAAACAGCCCAAATTTCCATCGACTGATGAATGGATAAAGAAGTGGTATATATACAATGGAACATTACTCAGCCATAAAAACAAATGAAATGTTGTCATTTGTGAGGACTTGAATGGAGCTATAGAGTATTATGCTAAGTGAAATAAGTCTGTCAGAGAAAGACAAATTCCATATTATTTCACTAATTTGTGGAATTTAAGAAACAAAGCAAATGAGAGAGAAACAAAAGGAGAAAGAGAGAGAGAGTGAGAGAGAGAGGAAAACCAAGAAACAGACTTTCAAATATAGAGTACAAACTGATGTTTACCAGAGGGTTGTGTGGGTAGGGGCATGTGTTAAATAGGTGATGGGGATTAAGGAGTGCACCTGTGATGAGAACTGTGTATTGTATGGAAATGCATCACTGTATTGTGCACCTGAAACTAATATGTTAATACTGTATGTTATCTCACTGGAATTTAAATAAAAACTGAAAAAAAGACACCTACTCGGGGATTCAAGACACATCATCTTTCCATGATTTCTTCCACTAGAATTAATTACTTCTTCTATAGAAGTAATTTAAGTCTTTTTCTCAGGATGTATCACATGCTCTGATTCCTCACGGGCTTGTACTTTTTCCCTGGTTAGACTGTGAACTTCTTGCTAGTACAGATGTCTTTTTAAATTTTGTATCTCATAACCCAGCTAGGCTCCTGGAAAACCATCTCTGTTTTCTAAATGAATAATGTTTTTTTTTATATGAAATGTATTGTCAAATTGATTTCCATACAACACCTAGTGCTCTTTCCAACAGGTGCCCTCCTCAACACCCATAACCCACCCTCCCCTCACTCCCACTCCCCATCAAACCTCAGGATATTCTCAGGTTTTAAGAGTCTCATATGGTTTGGCTCTCTCCCTATCTGAACTTTTGTTTTTCCTTCCCCTCCCCCGTGGGTTTCTGTTAAGTTTCTCAGGATCCACATAAGAGTGAAAGCATATGGTATCTGTCTTTCTCTGTATGACTTATTTCACTTAGCAGAACACTCTCCAGTTCCATCCATGCTGCTACAAAAGCCATATTTCATTCTTTCTCATTGCCACATAGTACTCCATTGTGTATATAAACCACAATTTCTTTATCCATTCATCAGCTGATGGACATTTAGGTTCTTTCCATAATTTGGCTATTGTTGAAAGTGCTGCTATAAACACTGGGGTACAAGCGCCCCTATGCATCAGCACTCCTCTATCTCTTGGGTAAATTCCTAGCAGTGCTATTGCTAGGTCATAGGGTAGACCTAGCTTAATTTTTGAGGAACCTCCACACTGTTTTCCAGAGTGGATGCACCACTTTCCATTCCCACCAAAAGTGCAAGAGGGTTCCCGTTTCTCCACATCCTCTCCAGCATCTGTAGTCTCCTGATTTGTTTATTTTAGTCACTCTGACTTGCATGAGGTGATATCTCAGTGTGGTTTTGATTTGTATTTCCCTGATGAGGAGTGACGTTGAGCATCTTTTCATGTGCCTGTTGACCATCTGGATGTCTTTTTTAGAGAAGTGTCTATTCATGTTTTGTGCCCATTTCTTCACTGGATTATTTGTTTTTTGGGTGTGGAGTTTGGGGAGCTCTTTATAGATTTGGATACTAGCCCTTTGTCCAATATGTCATTTGCAAATATCTTTTCCCATTCCGTTGGTTGCCTTCTCGTTTTGTTGATTGTTTCCTTTGCTGTGCAGAAGCTTTTTATCTTCATGAGGTCGCAATAGTTCATTTTTGCTTTTAATTCCCTTGCCTTTGGAGATGTGTCAAGTAAGAAATTGCTGCGGCTGAGGTCACAGAAGTTTTTTTCCTGCTTTCTCCTCTATGGTTTTGAGCTTTCCTGTCTCACATTCAAGTCCTTTATCAATTTTGAGTTTATATTTATGAATGGTGTAAGAAAGTGGCCTAGTTTCATTCTTCTGCATGTTGCTGTCCAGTTCTCCCAGCACCATTTGTTAAAGAGACTGTCTTTTTTTTCCATTGGATATTCTTTTCTGCTTTGTCAAAGTTTAATTCACTATACTTTTGTGGGTCCAATTCTGGAGTCTCTCTATTCTATTCCATTGGTCTATGTGTCTGTTTTTGTGCCAATACCATTCTGTCTTGATGATTACAGCTTTGTAGTAGAGGCTAAAGTCCTGGATTGTGATACCTCCCGCTTTGGTCTTCTTCAAAATTACTTTGGCTATTAAGCGTCTTTTGTGGTTCCATACAAATTTTAGGATTGCTTGTTCCAGGTTCGAGAAGAATGCTGGTGCAATTTTGATTGGGATTGCATTGAATGTGTAGATAGCTTTGGGTAGTATTGACATTTTGACAATATTTATTCTTCCAATCCATGAGCATGGAATGTTTTTCCATTTTTTTGTATCTTCAATTTCCTTCATAAGCTTTCTATAGTTTTCAGCATACAGATCTTTTACATCTTTGGTTAGGTTTATTCCTAGGTACTTTATGATTATTGGTGCAATTGTGAATGGGATCAGTTTCTTTATTTGTCTTTCTGTTGCTTCATTATTAGTGTATAAGAATGCAACTGATTTCTGTACATTAATTTTGTATCCTGCGACTTTGCTGAATTCATGTATCACTTCTAGCAGACTTTTGGTGGAGTCTATCGGGTTTCCCATGTATTATTATACATATATATATGTATATATGTGTATACATATACATATATCATGTCATCTGCAAAAAGTGAAAGCTTGACTTCATCTTTGCCAATTTTGATGCCTTTGATTTCCTTTTGTTATCTGCTTGCTGATGCTAGAACTTCCAACACTATGTTAAACAACAGCGGTGAGAGTGGAAATCCCTGTTGTGTTCCTGATCTCAGGGGGAAAGCTCTCCGTTTTTCCCCATTGAGGATCATATTAGCTGTGGGGTTTTCATACATGGCTTTTATGATATTTAAGTATGCTCTTTCGATCCCGACTTTCTTGAGGGTGTTTGTTAAGAAAGGATGCTGAATTTTGTCTAATGCTTTTTTTCTGCATCTATTGACAGGATAATATGGTTCTTTTCTTTCCTTTTATTAATGTGATGTATCACATTGTTTGATTTGCGAATGTTGAACCAGCCCCTCAGCACAGGAATGAATCCCACTTGATCATGGTGGATAGTTCTTTTTATATGCTGTTGAATTCGATTTGCCGGTATCTTATTGAGAATTTTTGCATGCATATTCATCAGGGATATTGGCTTGTAGTTGTCTTTTTGGCTGTGTCACTGTCTAGATTAGGAATCAAAGTAATACTGGCTTCATGAATGAGTCTGGAGGTTTTCCTTCCCTTTCTATTTTTTGGAACAGCTTGAGAAGGATAGGTATTATATCTGCATTGAATGTCTGGTAGAATTCCCCAGGGAAGCCTTCTGGTCCTGGACTCTTATATGTTGGGAGATTTTTCATGACTGATTCAATTTCTTCACTGGTTATGGGTCTGTTCAAATTTTCTATTTCTTTCTGTTTGAGTTCGGAAGTGTGTGGGTGTTTAGGAATTTGTCCATTTGTTCCAGGTTGTCCAGTTTGTTGGAATATAATTTTTCATAGTATTCCCTGATAATTGATTGTATTTCTGAGGGATGGGTTGTCATAATTCCATTTTCATTCATGATTTTTTCTATTTGGGTCATCTCCCTTTTCTTTTTGAGAAGCCTGCTAGAGGCGTATCAATTTTGTTTATTTTTTCAAAAAAACAACTCTTGGTTCATTGATCTGCTCTACAGATTTTTTAGATTCTATATTGTTATTTCTGCTATGATCTTTATTATTTCTCTTCTTCTGCTGGGTTTAGGCTGCCTTTGCTGCTCTGCTTCTATTTCCATTAGGTGTGCTGTTAGATTTTGTATTTGGGATTTTTCTTGTTTCTTGAGATAGGCCTGGATTGCAATGTATTTTCCTCTCAGGACTGCCTTCACTGCATCCCAAAGTATTTGGATTGTTGTATTTTCATTTTCATTTGTTTCCATATATTTGTTTTAATTTCTTCTCTGACTTCCTGGTTGACCCATTCATTTTTTAGTAGGGTTTTCTTTAATCTCCATGCTTTGGAGGTTTTCCAGACTTTTCCTGTGGTTTATTTCAAGTTTCATAGCATTGTGATCTGAACGTGTGCATGGTATGGTCTCAATTCTTTTGTACTTATGAAGGGCTTTTTTGTGACCCAGTATGTGATCTACCTTGGAGAATGTTCCATGTGCACCTGAGAAGAAAGTATATTCTGTTGCTTTGGGCTACAGAGTTCTAAATATACCTGTCAAGTTCATCTGATCCAATGTATCATTCAGGGCCCTTGTTTCTTTATTGATCCTGTGTTTAGATGATCTATCTATTACTGTAAGTGGAGTATTAAATTCTCCAGCAATTACCACATTCTTATCAATAAGGTTGCTTATGTTTGTGAGTAATTGTTTTATATATTTGGGGGCTCTCATATTCGGTGCATAAACATTTATAATTGTTAGCTCTTCCTGATGGATAGACCCTGTAATTATTATATAATGCCCTTCTTCATCTCTTATTACATACAGCCTTTAACTTAAAGTCCAGTTTGTCTGATATAAGTATGGCTACTCCTGCTGTCTTTTGACTTCCAGCAGCATGATAGATATTTCTCCATCCCCTCACTTTCAATCTGAACGTGTCTTCTGGTCTAAACTGAGTCTCTTGTACATAGCAAATAGACGGGTCTTTTTTTTTTATCCATTCTGATACCCTATGTCTTTTGGTTGGAGTATTTAGTCCATTTACATTCAGTGTTATTATTGAAAGATATGGGTTTAGAATCCTTGTGATGTCTGTAGGTTTCATGTTTGTAGTGATGTCTCTGGTACTTTGTGGTCCTTGCAACATTTCACTCACAGAATTCCGCTTAGGATCTTTTGTAGGGATGGTTTAGTGGTGATGAATTCCTTCAGTTTTTGTTTGTTTGGGAAGACATTTATCTCTCCTTTTGTTCTGAAGGACGGGATTGTTGGATAAAGGATTCCTGGCTGCATATTTTTTCTGTTCATCACATATTAGATTTATTGACATTCTTTTCTGCCCTGCCAAGTTTCACTAGATAAGTCTGCTACTACCCTTATGTGTCCATCTTTGTATATTAGGACCTGTTTATCCCTAGCTGCTTTCAGAATTTTCTCTTTATCATTGTCTTTTTTTTCCAGTTTCATGATGATATGTCATGCAGAAGATTGATTCAAGTTATGTCTGAAGGGACTTCTCTGTGCCACTTGGATTTCAATGCCTGTTTCCTTTCCCAGATCAGGGAAGTTGTCAGGTATGATTTGTTCAAGTACACCTTCAGCCCCTTTCTCTATCTTCTTCTTCTGGAATTCCTATGATATGGATATTGTTCTGTTTAATTACTTCACTTAGTTCTCTAATTCTCCCCTCATACTCCTGGATTTTTTTGTCTCTTTTTTCTCAGCTTCCTCTTTTTCCATAATTTTATCTTCTTAGTCACGTATTTTCTCCTTTGCCTCTTCAATCCATGCTATGGCCACCTCCATTTTATTTTGCACCTCATTTATAGCATTTTTAGCTCCTCATGACTATTTCTTCACCCCTTGATCTCTGTGGTAGTAGATTCTCTGCTGTCTTCTATGCTTTTTTCAAGCCCAGTCTAAATGAATAATGAAATAAATAAACAAACTTACTGGATGGTTTAGAGAAAATCATTTCTATTCCCTGTAAGTTTGCAAGATTTAGAACAGGCATCATTACTGTCCTCACAACTTTTTAAGATAAAATAATTATTGCCCATTTTAACATTCTGATAAAATTATAGAGATAAAAAAGTTTAGTGATTGCCAGGATAGTGGGGAGACAGGACCAATTACAAATAGACATGAGCGAAATTTCTGGGGTGATGAAAGTGTTCTCCATTATGATGGTTTTGGTGGTTACATGACTATACATATGTGTTAAAACACATAAAATTCTAGACTTAAACTTGGTGCGTTTTATGATACGTAAATTATACTGTAATAAAGTTGACCAAATGGTCTGGATTCTCAAGAAAAAAGGAGCTCAAAAATCCAAGGCCACGAAGGTAATCTAGGGGATGTAGTAAGGAGAACACACCTGATAATAAAGACATCAAAGTTCCAATTTGGTTTTGTCAACAGTTATCTAGGTGATCTTAAACAAGTAATTTGATTTCTTTAAGATATTCTGTGCCTCTGTTAAATAAGGACAATACATGCTTTGGCCTCCCAGGATACAAGGCTCCAATGAGATAATGTATATGGCTACACTTTAAAAAGTTCAACATTCATATTATTGTGACCAGAATCTCCACTCTGTACGGAAAAATTTAATCAGATCCAGAGAAGACTGTCTAGAACCCAGAGTTTAAGGAAATAGAATGGGTCCTGAAACTCAAAGTTCACCCTCACCAACTTCTATAAAGAGAGCTCATCAACTGATAAAGAAATTTCCTTTGGAAAGTGTTTTCTCAGCCTACACGGGAAAAGGAGACTGTCGATTTTTAATTTCTGGGAGAAAGTTAGGTTGGATTTTTGATAGATGAAACATGAGGGTTGCAGAAGCAAAAAGAAAGCACCAAGTGGGAGCCAACATCATTTTCCCCTTGGAGTTCTGGGGACCTAGGTATTTGTCTTGCCTCCAGTGCATCCCAACTAGAGCTTCTTAATTTGTTGCCATGGGGGCACCAACATAGCATGTTTTTCTGGATGATATCATCAGCTGGTGCTCAGTCTCCTAAGGTCAAGGTCAGCCAAGCTGGGTCCATAGAGAAGACAATAGATGGTAGGAGTTGTAGAGAGAGAGTATGGATAGATCTATTTTCTTTAAGACCTACTGCAGATATCCTACAATCTTCCCCAAGTGGAAGTATGAAATGGGGATCAGGTCAACTCTTAAACTAAAGTAACCCTCAACTTCATAACACATCTCCCTGGCCAAGAGTTTCTAAGTGGTAGTGGTCATTAAACAAGCCTGAACTGCTGTGACTACAAACCTATTTCTGAGTAGGAACATTAAAGTGGGAGGGTGGTAGTTGTAAAACTAAGATATTAGGCCAGACATCTCTGGGAGTTACATTCTCAGCTTTCATTGCTTACCAGGGTTTTGCCATAGAGCTGTACCCTTATACGTCCAAACATCCTTGCTCTCAGATAGACGGCCTCATGCAGAAACACAGATGCACTGGAAGACAGACATTTGTACACACCCTCAAGCAAAAATATGTAAATGAATAGGTTCATAGGTTCAAACATATGCACAAACAAAAAAAGCACCAGATGTCAGAACACCCAAAGATACACCCAGAAAAAGGATATGTGTGTGTGTGTGTGTGTCTGTGTGTGTGTGTGTGTTTACACAAACACAGACACGCATAAGCAGAGAGTTAAGTTAAAAAAAACACACACATTGTAGTCGTGATGCTCAGGGACACTTGTAATGCATCAAAGAAATAGTTTAACAGTCATGTAGATGGGAAAACGCACATATAGGCATATATGTTCAGGAATGCACATGCTCAGAGATATATAGCAAGAAGGCTACACTTATAAAGGTTTACATAAATATTCAATAGCAAGGATATAAACAGCTATAGGCAAAGAAGCCTGCTAACACTATGTAAATAAGCCTGTTAACACTGTATTCTTAGACACCAGCTATTATATCTGCATTTATGAAACACTTTCCCCAAGTAAACGGTCATAAATATGCCACCAGTCAGGAGAGAAGATGATAATTACCCAAGGAATGTAATAAAAGCAAACCAAAGTACTCAGGGTTTAAAACCGCACAACTTGAGTGCCTTGGTGGCTCAGTTAGTTATGTGTTTGATTCAGTTTGTTGAGCATCCGACTTTTGATTTCAGCTCAAGTCATGATCTCACAGTTCATGAGATCGAACACCTATCTGTCACTGTGGAGTCTGCTTAGGATTTTCTCTCTCTCTCTCTCTCTCTCTCTCGATAAAAAAAATATATATATCTCACAGCTCCCCCCATCTGCCATGGGAAAGGCAGCCAAAGGCAGTAGCAGCAGCAGGATGCATGGGAGCCACAAAAAATCCTTGATTTATCTCATAGAAAAATGAACCACAGGGAACAAATGTTAGTGCTCCCAACTTTTTTATGTAGCCGTAAAATAACTCAGAAACACATTTTTAAAATTGCCGCCATTTCCACATGATGGAATTTCCAATACTTGTAATATGCCTAGGAAAAGGAATGCTTAGAGGAAATAAATGGTCCCAAGAGGCCTGGAAAGTTCCAAAGGAACTAAGAGATCTTACTTCATTAACTTGCTTGTTTCCTGGTCCCTGGGGCTTCCAGTATCCACCAATGTTCATGTAGGTTTCTAGTGTCTTGAAGCCCTGATCCAAGATCCTATGGTGAGAGAATACCCTTTAGGTTGATTCTAGACTCCAGAACCTTTTAGAAAGGCCTTACTGCTGGTCTTCCTTGTCAACCTTTCAGAACCACAAGTAGTGAAGTGGATCAAGAATGAGAAGGAAGGTTATATTCACATGAGACCAGTGATGGGTAAAAAAGGGGACTGAAATTAGTCAAGAAAAAATCCAAAGCCAGTATCTGAAATACCCTGAACTTTCTTACACTGCTCAGGGAATATCTTGAGAAAGGAGGAACCTGAGGCTCTTGTCTGGAATTACAAAGTAAGAATTACAGTTCTGTACAATTCTTTAGTACTTGAAGTCTTATGTGGTATGGAGAGCTTGGTTCATTAAAACATACAAATATTGCCCAAACATTGTTTCCACCAGTATCTCTAAATTCTTGCCTCTCCCAACACTTCCCAAGAGCGACATAAACAGTTGTAAATTTTCATATATTTCTGTAACCCAACTGTTAAGAGGAAGTGTGAACTGTAGATGTGTTTAAAAGAGAGAGAGAGAGAGAGAGAGAGAGAGAGAGGTACCTGGGTGGCTCAGTCAGTTAGGTGTCATACTTCAGCTCAGGTCACGATCTCGCTGTTTGAGTTCAAGCCCCCGTCAGGCTCTGTGCTGACAGCTTGGAGCCTGGGGCCTGCTTTGGATTCTGTGTCTCCCTTTCTCTATGCCCCTCCCCCACTCACATTCTGTCTCTCTCTCAAGAAATGAATGAACATTAAAAAATTTAAAAAAAGAGAGAGAGAGAAAAAGAGGAGAAACCAAGTACATATATAATCAGACCCAATTAGTAGGTGAAATCTGTGACCAGAAAACTGTGAAAACTCAGAATAGCCATGAAACACTGTCTCCATTTCCAAGATGAGAATAATGAGGCTCACAGAAGGACAATGATTAAAATTGACTACACACATTTACATACAGAAAGTGAGAAACAGAACTCAGGTCTCTGACAACCTGGTTCAGTTATCAAACACGGCTAAATTATACCATCACTGCAGAGATATTCAAATAATGGATAAAGATATATCAGTGTCTTCTTACTTGCTCAGAAGCAAGTGTCTTGCCTAAGATTGCTTCCATCTACTCCAGGGTTATTCATTCAAGTGGTGTTAGGTTTGTCTAGATGTACCTTACAACCATTTAGATTAACACCAACCCAGAGCCACACTTACTGGGAGGGTCATGGCCTCAGGGTTAAATGATCTGAATGTCACTACCAAAAAGAGGCCTTGGAGTCAGCCAAGCTTCAAGTGGTTTGAGCAGAGCTCAGCCAATATGTAGAGTGATATGCTTGTGGGTATGCCTACACTGGGGCTGTTTATGGGATCCTTTCAAGTAGAAGAACCCCTCTACTTAGTTTGGAAAGTAAATCTTGAATTCTAATATTGGCATCAACAGATACTTATGGACTATCAACTACTTAAGGGGCTTGGATAGGTATAAAACATAACTCTTATCTCTAACAGGCTTATTGTTATTGTCATATCATTACCATCTAGTTGCACAGCAATGAAGAGCTGATAAAGCATTTTTACATTTTTAGTCTTTTTGAGCCCTAAAGCATTCCTGGCAAGGTTCAAATTATTATACTTATATTGCAGATAAGAAATCTGAGTCTCAAAGTAGTAAAATGATTTATTCCAGGTCACATGGCTAGTAAACGACAGAGACAAGATTCAAATCCAGGTACGTTTGACTTCAAAACCTTTGCCCTTTACATCACATCAAGCTATCACAAGGCAAACTCCACTGCCTTTCTAATTCTGCTCAATAAATGTTTGGTGAGTGAGAAAGTGAGTGAGTGAATGAATGCATAATGAGAGGCAGTAGTTCTTGTACTAGGTCATATTCAGTTTGAGCCCCATAGTAGTGTATATGTGTGTGGCAGGGTAAGTCCTTGGGAAAATGGAATTGGTAAAAATGCAGTGAGGAGAAGGAATTTGCCATCACTGAGTACCCCTGAATTCTAGGAACTGTAGCAGGGACATTCATGGACTCTATTTCACTTAATCCTCACAATGATCCTATTAGTCAAACGCTATCCAGCATCTCTTTCTTCAGATGGGTAAATAGGCACAGAGAGGTTATTCAACTTGCCCAAGGTGGCAGAATAGGAATTTGAACTTGGGTCTATCGAAAGGCCAAAGCTGGTTCTCTTTCCACTACACTGGTTTGTCCTTGGAATATTCAGATTACAAGCTGAGTGGGAGGATCTGGTAGAAGTGTATGTGGAGGAAGATGGAAGGACAGAGACTGAGCACTAGAAAACAACATAAAGTCCTTCAGATTGAACAAGATAGAGGTAAATAAGGTACTAAACATAATGGGAATGGGATCCTTGGATCCCACTGCCAGCAGAGTCAGGATATAAGAGAAGATAAATCACAACTGGCTTCTGAAATTGGATCCTGATGTCATCCTCCTTCCTAGGGATATCTTTAGCGCAAGTGTTGTATGGAACCTTGAGAAGCAGATCCACAACGTGGGAGCCACTTATATCCCAGAGGTGAGAGTGGCTGTTGAGGTGATGGCAGGTCCTGTGCCAATCTCTGGGGTACATTTTCCCACCATGGCCTATAAATAACCCCAGAGCAATCCACAAGGTAGGTATTAACCCCAGCTTTTCCAAGCCCTCCCCAGGGGTCTGTCATCTGCTCCTGACAATCAGAAGGCTAATGTGGGGATGCACTCTGATACACTGGCAGTGGAGTGATAACAGCTGCTTAAAAAGCCTCTGAATCTCCAAGAGTTGGGATCGCTTCCTAAGAGGGAGGAAGGAGACAGACATCTATGACCAGATAACCTGCATTAGACTCCCTGGACTGACTTCCCAGGGAATTGTGAGAAAGTACCTTATTCACAAGACTTACAAAATATGGCAAGTATCTGCTACTGCTTTGATGACTTGATTTGTGCCCATCATCTAATCTCTCTTGGGGGAAGGAGGTGGTTGGCAATCCCAGTACAGATGAGCTTGAATGGAACCAAGGCTTGTCATTGCAACATTTAAGACAGAGGAAGCCTCTAGGTTTAAAGTGAGTTAAATGAAGCTGTTTAACCTTGAGGGAATTTCTATGGTCAGTGGTCAGTGAAGGAGAGGAAAGACCTGGGATCCATAGAGAGTAAGTCCAGGCAAGATGCAAGAGAGGCAGGGCTAGGATGACTCTATGGGGGATGGGAACTACATGACTCATCCCTTTGAGGCCAGGAGGATGAATATAAGAGTACTGAGAAAATGGTGGAAGGAATAACTGGAGCTTATGACACCTGGAAAGTATTAGGTACAGAGAGCCTGGGGGAAAAAAACTGATGATTTAGGAAGATGGTATATTTGAGTGTTTTGAGTTAAAGGGCTCCACAAATGAAAATGTTTGCATTTTAACAGAAGAAAATGGAGACAGAAAAGTCTATACCAAGATACTGATAATGGTGGATTTTCAGGTACCAATGAGGAAGAGACCTGGGGGATAAGGGGAGGCTGTGAGGAAGAAAGAGGGTAAATATCAATACAGTCTGTCTATGCATAAACATTGCTTGTCTTGTCCTGCCACAGAAACCAGGACATAAAAGGCATACCTGTACAAAGTTTCCTGGGTCCCCTCCAGTTCACTTGATCCAGCTCCATGGGGATGCTGTGTGAGACAGGCAGAGAGTGGAATTTTTCCAGGAGGATTTTGAGAGGTAGAGTCCTTGGAGATGGTTCAGCTAGGGGAAAGAAAACCTGCAAAGAAAACCAATTAGATTATTTAATGGAGGTGGGAAGTGGGCCAACACTTGGCTTAAATAGCAGAGCTTCTGAATTTGAAATATCTGGTCCAGTCCCCAAATCCAGGCAGAGTTACCATGCACCATCAACAAATGCAAAGATCCAACTATCAAGAGCCTAAAAGACATCAAGCAGTGGAGAAAATAAAAATAAGGCAACTGATTTAAAGAAAGTCAGGGTAGCAATACTTATATCAGATAAACTAGACTTTTATGTTCTTGTGTTGTTTTTATCCTGCTTTGGTATCAGGGTAGTACTGGCTTCATGGAATGATTTTTGAATGTGTTCCCTCTATTCCATGATTTGTAAGATTATGATAAAGATTGCTAATTTTTTTCAATATATGAAATTTATTGTCAAATTGGTTTCCATACAACACCCAGTGCTCATCCCAAAAGGTGCCCTCCTCAATACCCATCATCCACCCTCCCCTCACTCCCACCCCCCCATCAACCCTCAGTTTGTTCTCAGTTTTTAAGAGTCTCTTATGCTTTGGCTCTCTCCCACTCTAACCTCTTTTTTTTTTCTCCCCCTCCTCCATGGGTTTCTGTTAAGTTTCTCAGGATCCACATAAGAGTGAAAACATATGGTATCTGTCTTTCTCTGTATGGCTTATTTCACTTAGCATCGCACTCTCCAGTTCCATCCACGTTGCTACAAAGGGCCATATTTCGTTCTTTCTCATTGCCATGTAGTACTCCATTGTGTATTTAAACCACAATTTCTTTATCCATTCATCAGTTGATGGACATTTAGGCTCTTTCCATAATTTGGCTATTGTTGAGAGTGCTGCTATAAACATTGGGGTACAAGTGCCCCTATAAGATTGCTAATTTTTTAATTATTTTTTTTTAATGTTTGGTAGTGGGGCACCTGGGTGGCTCAGTTGGTTGAGTGTCCAACTCTTGATTTTGGCTCGGGTCATGATCCCAGGGTCATGGGATCCAGCCCTGTGTTGGGCTCTGCACTGAGCGTGAAGTCTGCTTAGGATTCTCTTTCCCTCTCCCACTGCCCCTCTCCCCTTTTTGTGCTCTCTCTGTAAAATAAAAAAAAAATGGTTTCTTTAAAAAAATGTTTGGTGAATTCACCAATGGAACCATGTGGTCTTGGGCTTTTCTGTGCTGGGAAATTTTCGATTCATAATTCAACTTTTATTCTTGTGTTTTGTTTAAGAAGATTTCTTATTTCTTGGATTCAAGATTCAGTATTAATTCTTGATAACTTGTGTGTTTTTAGGGATTATCTGTTTTTTCTCTAAGTTATCTGATTTGTTAGAATACAATTGTTTATAGTAGTCTGTTATCATAATATATTTCTGTGGTTATCTGCTATATTGTTTTTTCTTCCATTTCTCACTTTGCTTTTGAGTCTTCTCTCTTTTTTTTTTTAGTTAATGTAGTTACAGTTTTGCCAATTTCATTCTTTTTAGAAAAACTGGTCATTACTTTCAATGTTATGCTATTGCTTGTTCTGGTCTCTATTTTATTTATTTCTGATTTTTCTTTGTCATTTCCTTCCTCTACTAAATCTCAGCTTTCTTTTCATAGTTGCTTATGGTGTAATGTTAAGTTGTTTATTTGAACTTTTTTTCTCAATGTAAGGATTTATAATTTACAGCATAAATTTCACTCTAGCATCTGCTATTGCTGAATCCCATAGGTTTTGAAACATGAGGTTTTCTTTTTATTTTGTTTTGAGACATATTTTGATTTGCCATTTGATTTGTTATTTGGCCCATTGTGCAGTAGTGTGTTGCTTAATATTTACATATTAAATATTTAATATTTACATTGTAGATTTTCCAGCTTTGTTTTATTGTTTATCTTTAGTTTTATACCATTGTAGTTGGAAAATATGCTTTGTATGATTTCAGTCTTCTTAAATTTGTAATAGTTGTTATGTATCTTTTTATGTGATTTAACCAGGGGATTCTTCTGTGCATACTTGAGGAAAATGTGTATTCTGTTTTTCTTGGATGGAATGTTTTATGTATATGTTTTACAACCATGTATTCTGAAATATGCTTCGTGTAAAAAATGTTCTTGTTAAAAAAGTAACTTTAACTGAAGTTAGTCATTTAAAATAAAGCATATCAGGGGCGAGGAAGGGAGAGGATGGGTAAAATAGGTGAAGGGGATTAAGAGTACACTTATCATGAGCAATGAGTAATGATGTATATAATTGTTGAATCACTATATTGTACACCTGAAACTAATATAACACTGTATGTCAACTATAATGGAATTAAAAAATTAATAGAATAGTGCTCAAAACGACTTTTTTAAGTTTATTTATTTATTTTGACAGAGAGAGAGAGAAAGTGGGGGAGGGGCAGGGAGAAAGAGGGAGAGAGAGAATCCCAAGCACGTTGCACACTGCTCAGTGTGGGGCTTGATGCGGGGCCTGAATCCATTAATCACGAGATCATGCCTTGAGCTGAAGTAGGACACTTAACCAACTTAGCCCCCCAGGCACCCGAATGTAATAGTGTTCTAAATGCAGTAAACACTGAATCAGTAATTCTTAAATAGCTTCATGCAAAATAAAATCTTTTTTTATTTTTTCTTTCATTTTTTTCTTTTTTTATGTATTTAAAGAGTGTTTTGAGAATAAACACATTAATGCTTAAAGTATTATTTGAAATTCACATTAGGTAGTATTAAAAATATTTCTATGGCATTTTCAGCTTCCAGGACAATAAAACACTACACTTACTCTAAGTATTTAGGCAGCTGTAGATAGAAAGTGGCTAGGCAAGCGGATCTAGAAAATTTTCATCAGAAGAAAAAAATAAAACAGTTTGTAAATATGTATGATGATAGATAGTAAATGGACTATTAGTTGATCACTTTTCAATATATACAAATATTAAAGTATTACACTGTATTCTTAAAATTAATATAATGTTATATCAATCATACCTCAATTAAAAAGTAAAATTAATTAAAAAATAAAGAAAATAGCACCTATTTGTTTCTCTTTTCTTGGGCATTTTTTCTTGTGTGTGTGTTAGGTTTGTATTGGGAGAGGGTGAGTAAGTATTCTGCGTTTTCTATAGACTTTAACCTTTATTCAATGTGAGGCCTGAGCAAATGACTTCATCTCTCTGAGTCTCAGTTCCCCTATTTTGCATAAAATGAACAGTAATAATACCTACCTTACAGAGTTGCTAGGATAAGATAATGAGATACTTTACATAAGGCATTAATAAAGTACCTTAAAAAGTTTATGTGTATGTGAGAATGAGAGTACAGAGAGATTGACACACACACACACACAGATTCAGAGAGACAAAAAAATATACCTTTCTTGCCAGAAGCACATCTTAGCTAAGTTCAATTATTCTTCTTTGATATCAACATAGCCAGCTATTTTTATCCCAAATTCTTTCTTTTCCGAAATTCTGACCTCCAAGTGGAGAAAGGGTAAAGAAACAAACATCTGCAAAATATCTATGGAGCAACTAGTATGTATCAGATACCTTTTATGCATGCTATATTATTCAGTCTTCGCAACTACTCCATAAGGTAGATAGTAGCACATTTCATGGTAAGGAAACCAAGGATCAAAAAGGATAAGTGAGTTGCCCAAGGGACACATAACTAGTAAATGGTAGATCTGTCTGACCACAGACCTGCCACTCTGACTTTCTAGACAAGATAGAAGTAGTTCCTTGGCACCTACATCCTTCAAGTTTCTCCTCAACACTCCTAAGTCATTGTAAACACAGTGAAGATTTCTTTCACATGTATCATTCACCCCCAAGATGATTGGGTGTGGGGAGCCCCTAATAGTTTGGATGACTCAGGGAAGGGTATCTACCCAGTTCCTAACCCAATTTCTAAGGGCAGAGACCAGCTACCAAAGTTGGTTTATCCTTATGCACAGTGAAAGTCACTGGGCAGTACTAAAAATAGACCTGTGGAAACTACATGAGACTGTAGTGAATCTGTATAGATTCTAATACATGTTCTCAAGGCTGTTTGGTTTTTGTTTTGTTTTGTTTTGTTTGCCACAAACTCAGTGGTTTATTATTTTCTTACAGTTCTAGTGGTCAGAAGGCTGAAATCAAGGTGTCAGCAGGGCCATACTCTTTCTGAAGTCTCTAGGGGAAGATACTGTTGTGCCTCTCAACTCTTGGTGGCTCCCAAAAATCTTTGGCATTCCTTGGTTTGTATCTGTATCACTCCAATTTCTGTCTGCACCATCACATAGCCTTCTTCCCTGTGTCTTTGTCTTTGTCTCTGTCCAAATTCTCCTGTTATAAAGACACCAGTCATTGGATTCAGTATGACCTCATCTTACCTTGATTATATCTGCAAAGACCCGTTTTTCCAAATAAGGTCACATTCACAGGTACTGAGGATTAGGACTTGAAGATATATTTGGAGGTGCACAATTGGGCCCAATATACAAGGACAAAGACTTTTGAAAATTGCATCTGGGGGAGGGACCAGAACTAAGCAGTTTGAAGCTTAGATGACAAGGGCAACAGCCTCCACAGATGGAAGAGGGTAAGAAAAGAAAGGTGGAAGGCAGCCATTTGTACTTTTACTAATGCTCATCCTGAATTAAGGTTACAATTTTTGTGGCCCCTAATGTCTTTAAAGAATATACCTTCCTGCACAAACTGTAGCATCGACTTCATAATTTTGTGTGTCCAGAAACATTTTGATATGATACCCATTTTGGACCTTCCTCTTCTTTGTCAAATGTCCCTGATGGTATGGACAGTAGGGAGGCAGCTCACCCAGGGAGTGCCCTGCCCAGCCCTCTCTGCTTCTCCACCAGGAAGGAGAAGCTGAACCCATAGAAATGCAGGAGTTAATGGTAGAGCAGTAGCAGATGAGAGAAGCCAGAATAACTGGCAAATTGGTCAGCAAAGCCCGACTATAGTTTCCTTCACAGTCCATAGTTTGTGCCACCAGTTTTGAAATGTACAGTAACTAAGAGAATGGGGAAATTTGGCTCAATAATTCTCAAAATACCACAGAATGGAGTGAGAAAAAGTATAGATCCAGCACTCACATAAAGGCTAGGATCCCTATGTCTTGATCCCATATTACCACTTTGCATACTTAGATAAGGATCAGTCTCTTCAGCTGTGATAACGACTGCCCTGGCTGCTTCTGAGTATGGTTATGAGTACCATTTGTAGGAAGACACATAATAAAATAGGAGACTGGTGATGAGCTCAAATGCGCCAGGCACACTGGGGGGATTAAATATGATAACAGAAGTAAAAGCCCATAGTAGGTGTTCAATATATCTATGTTTTCTTTCTTCCCTAAGAAGGAAACAGGGGAGACTCCTTATTTCCAGTTGACAAATGAAGGAAAACAAGAGTCAAAGTGGTTAAATGATTTAACAAAAGTCACACACCCGATAAAGTAAAAGAGCCAGAACTTTGAAACTAAGCTTTTTGACTTCAACTTCAATGTTTTGTTCCTCAAATAGCACGATTCAATTCCTTATGTCATATGGAAATAACGATAATAATAATAATAACAAGTATAATTAGAGTAGTTTTTCAGATCAATTTATATATGAGAAAGCAACCTGCAAAGTATAAAGTCCTGTACAAATTTAAAGAATGCTTACCATTCTTCCTCTTCCTCCCTCAACTTGTATTCTAATTCCCACTAAGGTATTAGCTAATAACAGCCTTGAGGTACAGTCCATTTCCATGGCATTTGCCTTTGATAACCAATGCAAGTAGCTAACAATGACTCTTGGCCACACACTGCTACAAAAACTTATATGAACAACATCCCTATAAGGTAAGCATTATTATCGTCTTCACTCTAAAGATAGTCCTTGACTCATTGGGTAGTTATATGGTGAAATAAGCTCATACATGTAAAATGCTGATAACAATGTGTGGGCCTATAATGAGCACTGTGTAAATGTTAGATATAATTATTAGTATTACTCTCATTTTCCTAATGCAAGGAGTGAAGCACAAAGAAGTTTCAGTCTCAACTGGCCCTTGAAAAACTCCCCAATTAAAGAGCTCTGATGAGACCCAACCCTGCCATCTGCTTTAAAATGCACCACAACCTGGGCTACAAGAGCAATCCTAGTCTTGACCAAGGAGCCACTTAGCTCTGGAGGGTTGGATAAACAGACCTCAAAAATAAAACACCTTGGAAGAAATGAGCTAAAGCCCAGTTTTTCTGGGAAGTACAAAAGGATCTGAACCATTCTGCTACCCAGGTTTTTCACTTCTATTTTCTTATAATTATCCATTGCAATAATATAGACTTTGCTAGTTAACAGTGGCTTTGCTTTTATATCCATTATCTCAACTTAGCCTCATCATAGACCTGCAAGGTGCCTGAGGGAAGGATGAGGATTTACAGTTAGCAGAGAAGAATGCTAAAACCAAGAGAGAAAAGTGGGGGTTATCAGTAGGGTCTGTGACAGAGCCAAGACTACAACTCTCAGGTTCTCTTGCTTTCCAGTTTCTGTGTGTTGGGAAATCCTTTCCAACACAGTCTAAAATGAAGTGATTGGACCACATGGTCAATGGTACCCCTGATGTACATTATTGCCTCTTGACATTCAGCTTTTCAACTCCATTTTGCTTTTCCCCTGGACCCCAGTCCTTGTCTATGCAAGTGTTTAGAACACTCCAAGGGAAGATAGCCAGCATATTTCAGCAACCAGCAGAGGGCACAGGAGACCTGCCAAGGAAAGCCATTCTGAAACAAGTTACTATGCAGCAAGGAATCTCCCATTGGTTTCGGAGAACAATTAAAGGCTTAGCTGGGAGGAAATAACTACACAGTCAGGTAGGAAAATCCTTAGGAATTATCTGGTGCAAATTCTCTGAGGCCCAGTGAGGGAAAGGATCTGTCCCAAGGTCACAAAGCAAGTCAAGGGTATTGTTAGGGTCAGGCGTAAGGCAGGGTAAAGATAGGAGTCAGAGGCTAAAAAATTTTAACAGTCAAAGGCTTTATTTGGGAACTAAGGTCTCGGACGAGGTTCCGGGTGAGGTTCTGTGACTCAGGGAGAGAGAGAGAGGAGTCAGGGAAGTCGCACCCAGGTGTGGTGGGGTGGGGTTTTTAAACTGCAGCGGCTCCGGGTTTAGGTCCGGGTGGGCCTTTTTCGCATCAGGTCGTGCTGTCGCTAGGTGACTGGTTGACCTCCAATTCGTTCTGGCACGCTACTAGGGGCTTTTTGTTGGGTTGCGCTGGCAAGATGGCCGTCCCCTCTACTGTGGTTCCAAGGACATCCTAACAGGTATAAATGAGACTAGAAGCTAGTTTACTGAACTCAGACACTGCTCCTTCAACTGTATTAACTAGCTGCTGCTACAGTACGGTCTTGAATCATTTCTCTGGCTGCACATTAGTCACATAATTTACCAAATTTCAGTAATAATGACGACATCTATCACTTTGTGGATGCCTACAACATGTCACAAATGGTGCTAAGCTGGGCACCTTATATACTCTGGCTCCTTTGGATCCCCACAACAGCCCTCTTAGGTATGGAGTGTTTTGTCCCATTTCACTGATTATAGGACAGGTCACATTCAAGCTTTTGTGACTCCAAAGCCTGTACTTTTATTTTTTTTCTTTTTTTTTTTTCAACGTTTTTTTTTTTTTTTTTGGGACAGAGAGAGACAGAGCATGAACGGGGGAGGGGCAGAGAGAGAGGGAGACACAGAATCGGAAACAGGCTCCAGGCTCCGAGCCATCAGCCCAGAGCCTGACGCGGGGCTCGAACTCACGGACCACGAGATCGTGACCTGGCTGAAGTCGGACGCTTAACCGACTGCGCCACCCAGGCGCCCCGCAAAGCCTGTGCTTTTAAAGAACCAATGACTCGTCTCTGTGCATGGTACACACAGCCCCCTAGTAAGATGTACTCATATGTGACCCTCTTCCTAGCAACTGATAAACTTGACGTGCAGTACCAAATTGCTATTATCAGGTAATGGAGTCATTAGGTATGTTTGTTTGCTTGCTGTAGTGGTCTTTAAAACCACTGCAATTAAATTTACTTCCAATACTATTATTTTCATTTTTGTGTCCTTAAAGCTTGCCAAAAACTATAAATATGGAAAGAGAATGCTTGTAAACATATTAATGTCTTTCTAAAAATGCAAGCTTGGGCTCCTGATGGGGCCCAAATTTTCTGAAAGTGGGATGTGAAAGATGATAATACAGGTCGAGAACTATCAAGCTAGACCACACACACACACACCACGAGAAAGAATTGTAAAAAATACATTATCTCAAAATTATCTGTAGAAACTATAGCATACCCCCTTATGAAAACATTCTTAAGTCTCAAAACCAGAGAGTTTTTTCTATTGTTTATTCAACATTCTTCTTACTACAATTCTAGCACCTGCTTGTCACCACTCTATTAGAACCCCCTGAAGCTATAGTGATCTATACAAAAGCACCAGAGTTGGAGTAAAAAATGAGATCTGAATCCAAATTTTGTCACAATCTCAATGATTTTGGACAAGTCACTCAACTTATCTGAGCTTGTTTTCTCACTGGTAAAATGATGATAATCACTTCCACCTCACAAAGTTATTTTAAGAATTAAATGAAAACAATGCATGTGACAGCACCCTGGAAAATACTAGACATAAAGCTACCATTCAATGAATATTTGAAGAGAAATGTTATTGGGTTGTCCTCTGCCTACATTCTTCAGGTCAAATAACATAGAATGTTGTTACCAAAAAATGCCTAGAGATCTCCGAGATACCAAGACAACATCCTCCCCTCTATAAGGAAACTGTGGTCCAGAAAGATGTAAGGCTTTGTCTCAAAGTTATACAGACAACAGTACACAGAACTGGGGCATAAATCCAGGTCTCCTGACACTCGGCTCAGAGACTCCTTTTCACCAGTCTCTGGATTCTGCTCCTGTTGGTGGATGAGGAGAAGGTTGCAAAGCCAGTGAAATATCCCACAGCTTAAGGAAAATAGCTGTCTTAAGCATCATTAAATAACCCTGGTCATTCAGCTGCCATTATGAGTTTCAGTTTTTGTTCTAGGATGCATTTAGGTGTAACTGCAGGAATTCTGTCCAAGGAAGGAGTAGAAATTTCTCAGGGTTTTAGGATCAGTCAAGTCCCGGGCACCTGACTGATAGGAGTGTTCCTCCTGGGATACTCCTGGTGAAAGGCAGGAATGTGGGGAAGGCACAGGAGTCTAGCTGGTTTCAGGGGTCCTGAATGTTTCAAATGGTGCTTTTGAAGAGCCACCATCCACCTCATTTGATCACTGGGGACTCCAGTGTAAGCCCTGTTGGCTTTACTCTCTGCATTTCCTGCACCCATACCTAAGTTGTATTTTATTGGGGCTTCCCTGCCTGGCTGTACCCCTCAAGGCACCTGAAGGTCTCCTACTCCTCTGTCATGCTGGGCTTCCCCTCTAGTTTCTACATAATAGCTTCAGTGGCTACCCTCCTGACACAGGTGCCCATCTCAGGGGACTCTCCAGTACTGTCACGTTCCTTGAGGAAGCTGATCAGAGTCCCAGTGTCTTCATCGAGCACTCAGAGGAAGAGTGCTACCTAATGAAAGCACAATGGTAGTGGCAGCTGTAACTATTCTATGACATTGGATCATCCTGGAACTCAAAGATGGCCAAGACCAAGACTGAGGCCAAAGCAGAAGTGGTGAGAGCCTTGCCTGGCATTTCCTCACTTTCAATGCTCATTTTGAAGGTGCCTGAGGCCTGCAAGGTCTTGTGTTGGCAGAGCAGGTACCTCCTAATGGCACCGCCCCACAGCATGACATAGGGGGACTGGTAGGGCAGGTCAAGTAGATAGGAGGCCCAAGAGGTGGCACCCTCTAGGATGAAGCCTTCATTGTCACAAAGTAAGCTTTGTGGTGGTGGCCCATCTGCGGCTCTTGCTAGGAGAATGACCTCCACTTGTAGAGCACCTCAGCCACATTGCTGAAGAACTTGATAACACCCCGAAAATGTGTTGCCTTGTCTCAGCATAGGTGTTCAGGGATCCCCTCATTTCTCCCTTTCATATTCCCTTCCAAGGTGGGGCGCTTGATGGAAGAATCCACTTCCTGGATTATGGACTCTTGGGATGTGTGTGGGGCCTCATGGTCCCCAGGCAACATGCTTTTCAGGTAGCTCCTAGTCTGCCTGCTGCCACTGGACTGATCAGGGTCTTCTTCCTCCCAAGAGTCTTCCTCCACTTGGATTCCAAAGAAGTCAGAGGCTAGCACTTTCTGATTCACTTTCTTGGTTATGTACACCAGCTTCTGCACACCTCCAAGGATGCACTCCAAACCCTCAATGTGGCCTGCTTAGGAATGGTGGAAGGAATGTCCTTCTCTGCCCTCATCATCTGGTAGATACCTGGGGATTCATGGGGTCCCTGGGCCTTGCTGATTCTAAGGGGAGTATTCTTAGAGTCTCCAGTGTAAGGCTTTGACCTCTTAAATGACTTCATTTGATCCAGTGATGTGATTTTGTGTTTCAATTCTGATGGCCTGGAGGTGTCTCCCAGTAAAATCATGGACCAGGGTCACTTCCTCTGACTAGAAGGTCCTTTTCTGTGGCTCACAAAATTCCAGATCTTGTTGGGTTTAGTTTTATTCTTATTCTGACCACTCTCTTCCCTGGGACTCAAGTACCCCTGGTCATACTGTTCAGTTTCCTCTAACACAACCTCCCCAGCCAGGCCTTCTATATCAGGGTGACCTGGGAAGACCTGAACCAGGTAACTATAGGATGCTACCTTAGAAAAAGGGACAGTCTGGCAGATGCTTATAGTCTCCATGGTCAGAGCAGGGGATGGGAGCACCAAGACACAGAGGGATGTCTGGCCAGTTATTTCCAGATGAAGAGGAGAAATATAGGAGAGATATATTACACAAAGCCACAAACAGAGTTCTTTACAGAGTTGTCACAATCAGATGCATAGAATTTATATTGTCATCACTGAGCCATCAAATATTTAGGACCCTTACAAAACAAAATTTCGTTCGTTTGGACCCTACTAGTTTGGCATTGAAGGAGATCACAGCTTATCCTTTGTGCCAAGGAAAGCATTGATTCCTACTTAAATGCAAATATTCTTGAGATCGGCATACCTTAAAGCTATTATTATCAGACCTTGATTATATATATATATATATATATATATATATATATATATATATATAGCAAAGCCAAAAAAAAAAAAAAGAAATGAAAAGCTGAAAGGTACCTCAGAAGTCCATTAATTTTATCCTCTGACTTTACAGGAAAGCACTAAAGATCCACAGAAGAAACCTGTCTTGCCTAGGCCACAAAGCCAAGAGAGCAGAAGGTAGGGTTCCAAGCTCCCATATCTCATTTGCTCCTCTGTTCACTCAGGAAACCAGCAAGTAGTGAGTTTGCCTGCCAGATCACCTGATTAGCTCCAATCACTAAGTTAGGTGCTGGACACCACTAATATGAAACAGACACACACAGGTAGTCACCCAAGCTCACAGGCTACTTAAAGAGACTGGTGGACATAAATTGCAATACAGCCTGATAAAAGTGCTCTAATAGAGGTATGCATAAGGGCAGTAGAAGATTAGAGGAAAGGAGAAAGGGAACATTAGACTTAAAGGGGCTGGGGGCTGGGGATAGGTGGAGAGATAGAAGATTATTGGCCCACAAGAATGCTTTCCAATACAGCTGGGACTAGAACTAGGAACTCACTCGTGGTGAAGTCTCTTTCCATAAAGTGATCTTTGTCCCTCTGCCCTGCACAGCTAAGAGGGAGAGAGAGAAAAACGCAGGTTGATATTCAGAAGCTGAAAGGAAAGGAAGAGAGGCGAAAGCAGGCAGAGCTCAGAGCCCTAAATACAGTTTTTGCCTTCTTGGTGGTTTTACAAGGGGTCAACTCACTAGATCAGTGTTTAGCCCTCCTTTTCCTGTCTGATCTTCAAGGTTAACTTCACCTGACCTGGATCATGCCTTTACTTTGTGTCCTTCCTGTACTTATAAGCACAACTGCATAGAATCTGTTTGATTCAGAAAATGTTCAAGTTGGAAGATACCTGAAACATTATCTAGTTTTGTAAAATGGGACCAAAAAGGGGGAGGGACTTGACCTAGATCACCATCAAGCCAGTAGCTGGCCAAGAATAGAAGCCTTGTCCTCCTGCCTCTCAGGCCAGGAAGGGCCCTTGCCTCTGCCACACACTGCTACCCTCATCCAAAAGCTCTATTTCTCCAAGTAGGCTGTCTGGCCAACTCAGGATGATAATAAAAACAGCTAACCTTTATTAGTGTGAGGCATTGTATAAGTTCTGTATTTTTTTTCTCACAACAACCTTATGAAGCAGGTTCTATTGTCATCCCCATTTTAAAAATGGTTCAAGTGGAGTTCAGAAAGGTTAAGTTATTTGCCTAGGTTCTCCATAGCCACTAATGGATTTGAATCCAGACAGTGTGATGCCAGAGGCTATGCCCTTAACCATTATACTATACTCCCTTTCCAGAACAGGACTTTGCACACAGAGGATGGTCCATACACAAGTCTTCCTACTGGCCTGCTGTCTCTTGACTTTCTTTGGCAGTACCAGAGCAGAATTATCTTCCTAAAGGGCACCTTGACACATTCTTGGTCACAGGTCCAAGAGCAGAGCATGGTTGGGACTGGAGAGTTGGTGAGAGATGACCACTTTACCTGGTGACTCTGCTACAGAAAGCCGTCCCAAATAAGGCAGATGAACTAAGAACTTTCACTTTCCCTGATTTTCCATCTGGTCAGAGACCTTTCCCTTGGGATTTACTCCAAATATATCTCAAAAAAAGAATATGCTCTGAAAAGAGCCAGTCTTAGGCTCTAAGTATAACTTACAATCAAAGAGAACTTTGGCATCTTCATCCACCATTTCACAGGATGAATCTGAGGCACAGAAAATCCATAGGAAAAGAATGTCAGGTGCACATTGTGTATTTATACACCAATGACAACTGCAGAGCTAGAAAGGATGTTGGAAACCATTTAGCTGGGTCCCTCACGCTGCTTCATCAAGATGACAAAGGCCAAGGGAAATTCCCCCAGCACACAAATGAGTGAAAGAATAGGGTTAGGTTTCCCAATATGCAGGTCAGGCTACTGTGCCCCCCTAATTCTCTCATAGATGTTTAGAAGAGGCCCACCAAAAAATGGGGATACTATAAAGCAGAATTTCCCTGTGGGAAGACTTAAGAATGGACACAAATATGTATTTTTTTTTAATTCCATTTGGTCTAAGCATTATTTTCACAGTCTCAGGATATAACTAAGATTGTCAAGGGATATATATGAGGTGAAACCTTTATCAATGAATTTTATGTTTCACTGGACCAAAAAGACTCTTCCTAGGACAGGAGTAGAGCCATCATCATAACACACAAAAACAGGAACCCCCTTTTTCGTGAACCAAACATATTCCTTTCATGCTGCTATAGAGCACTTATCATCCTGCATTTTGATTACCTGTTTGTGTGTCTAACTCCCCCATAAGACTGGGTGTCACAGACTCTAAGTCTAAAGTTCTCTTTTGGCCAGAAAAAGAGTGGAATTCAGGATGAAAAGTGAGAGATGGCTAATGTCTAAGAAAAGACAAGAGCCCCGAATAAGGGTCCTTGCCCTGTTTATGTTAGGATCAGAAGGTTTAAAACATGATGATGGACGTGCACAAAGACACAATGAATCTGTGAACATTAACTTGTGGACATGAGGGAAAGGGGGTCTTGAAGACATTCAGGGTTAGGGGTTTGGGTTAATACAAAACAAAATCCTGGTGCCGGGCAGTCAGGCAGAAGGTTGTTTACAGCGGACATGAGACACCATCTCTGTATATCTTAGCTAGTCTAGGGGATGAGACAGGTAGGACAAATAACCTCAGGGTTAACAAGGCACCTTTTATTTTGTTAATCATCTCTACTCTGGGCAACTTCACCTGCAGCACAGCGGTCTATAGCCCAATTTACCTGTTTACCTATCTTGTTCCTTTCTTTCTGTGAAAGCAGCTTTCTGCTATAGTACTAAATTGAGGGGGTGCTTACGCCCTGAATGCCTAATCTTTCTTACCTCATATACCTTTGTATTGGGTGCCTTTGCACCCCCTCTCTATTCTGGAGCCTTTACCCCTCCCTCTCTATTCTGGGGGCTCTGCACCCCCTCTCTATTCTGGGGTACTTTTGAACCTCCGCATTCTGGGGTCCTAATTGTGTTTACCTAATCTCGGCTGTGAGTATCCTTTGGCTTTGTACTTCTTTATGCCTTGTTAACCCATTGGTGTAAGCCCAGGGAATTTCTAAGCTTATTTCCCTCAACTTACAGCTTTTCCAGGATAAATACTGTATCTTATTTACCTTGCTAATCCTCAGTGCTTGTTAGGTGCCTTGCATACAGTTGGTGCTTAATAATGAGGATCTGAATCAGGAGTCAGCAAACCAAGACCTGCCACCTGGCTTTGTAAAGTTTTATTAGAATACATTAATTTACTTATTTTCTATGGCTCTTTTCTGCTACAAAAGCAGAATGAGTAGTTCCAATTGAAACAGCACAGCCCTCAAAAGTCTAAAATATTTATTATCTGATCCTTTAGAAATAATGTTTGCTGATCCATGCTGCAGGTAATATTTTATGTGTATAGTCTTCTATAGTTTACCATTCTTACATTCCTATAGAGTGGGTATTTATGGCTCCATTGTAGAGATATCCACAGTGGGACTCAGGAGAAAAAACTGCTTTGAATCACTCAGAAGTATACCACAAACAGGTAAGAATTAGCAATAAAACATGTTTCATTTATCCAGTCAAAAGTTCCTGACCTTATAGACAATGAATGGCAGAGCTAGAACAAGAACACTGGGTATGTGGTGTCAAGTCCAATATCCACTGTCCTATGTCTGACTCTTTCCTTAGGAGCCTTAAAAATGATAATGAAAGAAGATTCATTGCTACTTCCTACCTATATAGCATTTATTGCATGACATAAGAATTGCTTAGGTCAACAGACACTTATTTCCAAATTCACTTGAAATATGAACACAGTTCTCCTAAATATCAAGCAATCTTGCAATTAGTTTTCTGTGCCATAAAGGTGCTATGAGTGTTAAATGAAATAATGCCTAACACAATAAGGGTGATAATGAATGATATGTCTTGCACTTACTTTGAACCAAGCACTGGGTTAAACACTTTATTTATATGTATCATATCACTAATCTTTGTCACATGGCTAGCAAGTATTATGATCCCCATTTTAAATGCAGAAAAGAAGCCTCAGAGTAGAGAGATAGCTTTACCCAAAGTTACATTTAGAGTCAGAATTTGAACCAGGTGCATTTGATGCCAGAGCCTGTGTTCTTTAATCACCACCCACACTGCCCCTCCAAGTATAACAATGTCTGGCACATTCTACCACTCAATTATCAATTCCTGGATTATGTTTTAATTTCTGTTTTTATCAGCATCTACCATTTATTGAACCCTTGCTATGTATCAGGGATTGTGCAATGCACTGTTATAAATATTAACCAGTTGAACATTCAAAACTACACAATGAGGTTGGTACTATTACCTCCATTTTGCAATTGAGGAAGCTGAGAGACTAAGAAACTTGACAAAAATAACACATCTAGCAGATGGTTGGCACTAACAATGTGCTTGTTACTCTGGGGAGGAGAGGCATGAGATTCATGCCTGGAAGAAACCTGGAAAACAACCTAGTAGATCATGACCCTCCCTCCCATTCCAGTAGGGTGGTATAAGGGAAAGAGAATGGGCTTAGGGGTCAATAAGACCTGGGGGAATAATGCCCATTTTACCCCAAATGGTTCAAATAGAGTATGAGCTGCCTTCTAGATTTTCCATTTCTGTAGAAAGACAAATAGGACAATCCAGTTCATGAGGGTGAGCCACAGGAAACCAGTGCTTTAAGACTCCTTAAGAAGAAGGCAATAATGGTAGTGATTGCTTCTTTTGGGCTCATCATTAATCATCCCATCTGATGCATACCACTTAACTTTGCTCTTCCTCAGAGAGGAACAATAGGTTACCTGACTACCCTTCCCCTTCTTTTTAGATTTAATTTCAAATCATAGAGTTATAGGCCCAAGACTTCTAACCCAGCCCTATCACATCCTCACTGTGACCTTGATTATGTCACTTCCTCTCCAAGCCTCAGTATCTACATATGTAAAATAAGGAAAAAAGACATCCCCCTCATTGAATTGGTATGAGGATTCAATGTGAAAACATGCCAGAAGTCCTCAGCATAAGGCCCTTACATTCAACAGATATCAGGATGGAAGCTGCACCTTTCATAAAGATGCCTAAGTGGATGGTGAACCTGAACCATTTTCATAAAACCAAATATCACTCTTCATAAATCCAAATATCACTCTGATACACATTCTCTGAGATGACTTTCTGATAAGTGACATCCTCAGCAGCTTGTCTGTATGGTCTTAAGGAGAACATCTGGAGTAAAAATACCTGGGAGCACAAAGAGCCTGAATTCAGCCTGAAGGACGAATGAAAACATTAACCAACTGGGGAAACCAGTAGAGATGTGGCAAACATCTCCATCAGACCCAACCCCAGAACAGAAGCAAGGCTGTTCTGTTGCAGGTAGCTGCCTTGTCCTTCTTGATTATTTGGTCTTTTTTGCAATCTTGCTAAATTCAGGGCCCTTTAAGTTTCCCTTTCCCATGGTCCCCCTGGCATGAAGGGCACAAGTAGCTGCATACTTAGTTCTTTATTACCTAAAATCCAATAGTTCTCTCAAAATCAATAATAGATTGTAAGAATTACAGCACATCTAATCGAATCCCTCATTTAGTAGAAAATGAAACCAAAGCCCAGAGAGATTAAGTGGGTTAACCATATCTACCCACAAGAATGTTTATCCTTCCAATCCATGAGCATGGAATATTTTTCCATTTATTTGTGTCATCTTCAATTTCTTTCACTGGCATTATAGTTTTCATACTACAGGTCATTAACATTTTGGTTAGGTTTATTTCCAAGTATCTTACTGTTTTTGGTGCAATTGTGAGTGGGATTGATTCCTTGATTTCTCCTTCTACTGCTTCATTATTTGTGTATAGAAATGTTGATTTTGTATAATATAATATTACTGAATTTGCTTATCAGTTCTCTCAGTTTTTTGGTGGAGTCTTTTAGGTTTTCTATATAGAGGATCATGCCATCTGCAGATAGTGGAGGTTTTAATTCTTCCTTGCCAATTTGGTTGCCTTTTATTTATTTTTGTTGTCTGATTGCTGAGGCTGGGACTTCCAGTACTATATTATATAACAGTGGTGAGAGTAGACATCCCTATCTTCTTCCAGACCACAGAAGAAAAGCTATCAGTTTCTCCACATTGAGGATGATATTAACTATACGGCCGATATTATGTTGAGTTATGTTCCCTCTATCCCTATTTTGTTTAGGGATATTTTCATTACTAATGTTGTACTTTGTCAAATGCTTTTTTTTTGCATCTATTGAAAGGATCATATGGTTCTTATATTTTCTTTTATTTTTTTTATTTAAATTTGAGTTAGTTAAAGTACAGTGTAGTCTTGGTTTCAGAAGTAGAACTCAGTGATTCATCTCTTACATATGACACCCAGTGCCCATCCCAAAAGTGCCCTTCTTAATGTCCATCACTCCACCCATCCCCCCGCCCAAATCCTCTCCAGCAACCCAGTTTCAAAGTGGTTAGTTTGTTCTCTGAATTTTAGAGTCTCTTATGGTTTGCCTCCCTCCCTGTTTTAATCTTATTTTTACTTCTCTTCCCCTATGTTCACCCTGTTGTTTCTTAAATCCCACATAGGAGTGAAATCATCTGATATTTGTCTTTCTCTGACTTATTTCGCTTAATGTAATACCATCTAGTTCCATCCACGTTGTTGCAAATGGCAAGATTTCATTCTTTTTCATCAGCAAGTAGTATTACATTGTATATACCACATCTTCTTTTTGCATCCATCAGTTGATGGACATTTGAGCTCTTTCCATAATTTGGATATGGCTGATAATACTGCTATAAACATTGGGAAGCGTGTGCCCCTTTGAAACAGCATTTTTGTATCCTTTGGATAAATACCTAGTAGTACAATTGGTGAGTTGTAGGGTAGTTCTCTTTTCAATTTTTTGAGGAAAATTCATACTGTATTCCAAAGGGGCTACACCAGTTTGCATTCCAACCAACAATCAAAAGGGTTCCCTTTTACTGCATCCTTGCCAACATGTATTCTTTCTTGGGTTGTTCATTTTAGCCATTCTGACAGGGGTGAGGTGGTATCTCATTGCAGGTTTGATTTATATTTCCTTGATAACGAGTGATGTTGAGCATTTTGTGTGTGTGTGCATCTGTTACCCACCTGCATATCTACTTAGGAAAAGTATCTATTTATGTCTTCTTCCCATTTCTTCACTGGATTGTTTTTAGGGTGTTGAGTTTGGTAAGTTCTTTATAGATTTTGGATATTAAGCCTTTGTCTGATATGTCATTTGTGAATATCTTCTCCCATTCCATTGGTTCCATTTTAGTTTTGTTGATTGTTTCCTTCGCTGTGCAGAAGTGTTTTTTATCTTGAAAATGTCGTAATAGTTCATTTTTGCTTTTGTTTCCCTTGCCTCCTGAGACATGTCAAGAAAGAAGTTACTGTGATGAAGGTCAAAGAGGTTGCTGTCTGTTTTCTCCTATAGGATTTGGATGGTTTCCTGTCTCAAATTTAGATCTTTCACTGATTTTGAGTTTATTTTTGTGGACAGTGTAAGAAAATTGTCCAGTTTTATTTACTGCATATCACTGTACAATTTTCCCAGCACCATTGGCTGAAGAGATGGTCTTTTTTACATTGGATTCTCTCCTTCTTTGTTGACGACTAGTTGGCCATATATTTGTGGGTCCATTTCTGGGTTTTCTATTCTATTCCATTTATTTGCCTGTTTTTGTGCCAGTACCATATTGTCTTGAGTCTTAAAGTCCTACATTGTGATTACTACACCGTGGTTTTCTTTTTAAACATTACTTTGGCTATTTGGGGTCTTTTCTGTTTGCATACAAATTTCAGTATTATTTGTTCTAGTTCTGTGAAGAATGCTGGTGTTGTTTTGTTTTTTTTTTAATTTTTTAATGTTTATTTATTTTTTCCCAATATATGAAATTTATTGTCAAATTGGTTTCCATACAACACCCAGTGCTCATCCCAAAAGGTGCCCTTCTCAATACTCATCCCCCACCCTCCCCTCCCTCCCACCCCCCATCAACCCTCAGTTTGTTCTCAGTTTTTAAGAGCCTCTTATGCTTTGGCTGTCTCCCACTCTAACCCCCTTTTTTTTTCCTTCCCCTCCCCCATGGGTTTCTGTTAAGTTTCTCAGGATTCACATAAGAGTGAAACCATATGGTATCTGTCTTTCTCTGTATGGCTTATTTCACTTAGCATCACACTCTCCAGTTCCATCCACATTGCGACAAAAGGCCAGATTTCATTCTTTCTCATTGCCACGTAGTATTCCATTCTGTATATAAACCACAATTTCTTTATCCATTCATCAGTTGATGGACATTTCGGCTCTTTCCATAATTTGGCTATTGTTGAGAGTGCTGCTATAAACAGTGGGGTACAAGTGCCCCTATGCATCAGTACTCCTGTATCCCTTGGGTAAATTCCTAGCAGTGCTACTGCTGGGTCATAGGGTAGGTCTATTTTTAATTTTCTGAGGAACCTCCACACTGCTTTCCAAAGCGGCTGCACCAATTTGCATTCCCACCAACAGTGCAAGAGGGTTCCCGCGTCTACACATCCTCTCCAGCATCTATAGTCTCCTGATTTGTTCATTTTGGCCACTCTGACTGGCGTGAGGTGGTATCTGAGTGTGGTTTTGATTTGTATTTCCCTGATAAGGAGCGACGTTGAACATCTTTTCATGTGCCTGTTGGCCATCCGGATGTCTTCTTTAGAGAAGTGTCTATTCATGTTTTCTGCCCATTTCTTCACTGGGTTATTTGTTTTTCGGGTGTGGAGTTTGAGGAGCTCTTTATAGATTTTGGATATTAGCCCTTTGTCCGATATGTCATTTGCAAATATCGTTTCCCATTCCGTTGGTTGCCTTTTAGTTTTGTTGGTTGTTTCCTTTGTTGTGCAGAACCTTTTTATCTTCATAAGGTCCCAGGAATTCATTTTTGCTTTTAATTCCCTTGCCTTTGGGGATGTGTCGAGTAAGAGATTGCTACGGCTGAGGTCAGAGAGGTCCTTTCCTGCTTTCTCCTCTAGGGTTTTGATGGTTTCCTGTCTCACATTCAGGTCCTTTATCCATTTTGAGTTTATTTTTGTGAATGGTGTGAGAAAGTGGTCTAGTTTCAACCTTCTGCATGTTGCTACCCAGTTCTCCCAGCACCATTTGTTAAACAGACTGTCTTTTCCATTGGATGTTCTTTCCTGCTTTGTCAAAGATGAGTTGGCCATACGTTTGTGGGTCTAGTTCTGGGGCTTCTATTCTACTCCATTGGTCTATGTGTCTGTTTTTGTGCCAATACCATACTGTCTTGATTATGACAGCTTTGTAGTAGAGGCTAAAGTCTGGGATTGTGATGCCTCCTGATTTGGTCTTCTTCTTCAAAGTTGCAATGGTTATTTGGGGCCTTTTGTGGTTCCATATGAATTTTAGGATTGCTTGTTCTAGTTTCGAGAAGAATGCTGGTGCAATTTTGATTGGGATTGCATTGAATGTGTAGATAGCTTTGGGTAGTATTGACATTTTGACAATATTTATTCTTCCAATCCATGAGCAGGGAATGTCTTTCCATTTCTTTATATCTTCTTCAATTACCTTCATAAGCTTTCTATAGTTTTCAGCATACAGATCTTTTACATCTTTGGTTAGATTTATTCCTAGGTATTTTATGCTTCTTGTTGCAATTGTGAATGGGATCAGTTTCTTTATTTGTCTTTCTGTTGCTTCATTGTTAGTGTATAAGAATGCGACTGATTTCTCTACATTGATTTTGTATCCTGCAACTTTGCTGAATTCATGTATCAGTTCTAGCAGACTTTTGGTGGAGTCTATCGGATTTTCCATGTATAATATCATGTCATCTGCAAAAAGCGAAAGCTTGACTTCATCTTTGCCAATTTTGATGCCTTTGATTTCCTTTTGTTGTCTGATTGCTGATGCTAGAACTTCCAACACTATATTAAACAACAGCAAATGAAATATGGCCTTTTGTAGCAACGTGGATGGAACTGGAGAGTGTGATGCTAAGTGAAATAAGCCATACAGAGAAAGACAGATACCATATGGTTTCACTCTTATGTGGATCCTGAGAAACTTAACAGAAACCCATGGGGGAGGGGAAGGGAAAAAAAAAAAGAGGTTAGAGTGGGAGAGAGCCAAAGCATAAGAGACTGTTAAAAACTGAGAACAAACTGAGGGTTGATGGGGGGTGGGAGGGAGGGCAGGGTGGGTGATGGGTATTGAGGAGGGCACCTTTTGGGATGAGCACTGGGTGTTGTATGGAAACCAATTTGACAGTAAATTTCATATATTAAAAAAAAAAAAACAGCAGTGAGAGTGGGCATCCCTGTCGTGTTCCTGATCTCAGGGAAAAAGCTCTCAGTTTTTCCCCATTGAGGATGATGTTAGCTGTGGGCTTTTCATAAATGGCTTTTATGATGTTTAAGTATGTTCCTTCTATCCCGACTTTCTCAAGCGTTTTTATTAAGAAAGGGTGCTGGATTTTGTCAAAGGCCTTTTCTGCATCGATTGACAGGATCATATGGTTCCTCTCTTTTTTTTTTTTTTATTAATGTGATGTATCATGTTGATTGATTTGCAAATGTTGAACCAGCCCTGCATCCCAGGAATGAATCCCACTTGATCATGGTGAATAATTCTTTTTATATGCCATTGAATTCGATTTGCTAGTATCTTATTGAGAATTTTTGCATCCATATTCATCAGGGATATTGGCCTGTGGTTCTCTTTTTTTACTAGGTCTCTGTCTGGTTTAGGAATCAAAGGAATACTCGCTTCATAGAATGAGTCTGGAAGTTTTCCTTCCATTTCTATTTCTTGGAATAGCTTGAGAAATATAGGTATTATCTCTGCTTTAAACGTCTGGTAGAACTCCCCTGGGAAGCCATCTGGTCCTGGACTCTTATTTGTTGGGAGATTTTTGATAACCGATTCAATTTCTTCGCTGGTTATGGGTCTGTTCAAGCTTTCTATTTCCTCCTGATTGAGTTTTGGAAGAGTGTGGGCGTTTAGGAATTTGTCCATTTCTTCCAGGTTGTCCAATTTGTTGGCATAATTTTTCATAGTATTCCCTGATAATTGTTTGTATCTCTGAGGGATTGGTTGTAATCATTCCATTCTCATTCATGATTTTATCTATTTGGGTCATCTCCCTTTTCTTTTTGAGAAGCCTGGCTAGAGTTTGTCAATTTTGTTTATTTTTTCAAAAAACCAACTCTTGGTTTCGTTGATCTGCTCTACAGTTTTTGTAGATTCTATATTGTTTATTTCTGCTCTGATCTTTATTATTTCTCTTCTGCTGGGTTTAGGCTGCATTTGCTGTTCTGCTTCTATTTCCTTTAGGTGTGCTGTTAGATTTTGTATTTGGGATTTTTGTTGTTTCTTGAGATAGGCCTGGATTGCAATGTATTTTCCTCTCAGGACTGCCTTCACTGCATCCCAAAGCATTTGGATTGTTGTATTTTCATTTTTGTTTGTTTCAATGTATTTTTGAATTTCTTCTCTAATTGCCTGATTGACCCACTCATTCTTTAGTAGGGTGTTCTTTAACCTCCATGCTTTTGGAGGTTTTCCAGACTTTTTCCTGTGGTTGATTTCAAGCTTCATAGCATTGTGGTCTGAAAGTATGCATGGTATAATTTCAATTCTTGTGAACTTATGAAGGGCTGTTTTGTGACCCAGTATATGATCTACCTTGGAGAATGTTCCATGTGCACTCGAGAAGAAAGTATATTCTGTTGCTTTGGGATGCAGAGTTCTAAATATATCTGTCAAGTCCATCTGATCCAATGTATCATTCAGGGCCCTTGTTTCTTTATTGACTGTGTGTCTAGATGATCTATCCATTTCTGTAAGTGGAGTGTTAAAGTTCCCTGCAATTACCACGTTCTTATCAGTAAGGTTGCTTATGTTTGTGAGTAATTGTTTTATATATTTGGGGTTCCGGTATTTGGCGCATAGACATTTATAATTGTTAGCTCTTCCTGATGGATAGACCCTGTAATTATTATATAATGCCCTTCTTCATCTCTTGTTACAGCCTTTAATTTAAAGTCTAGTTTGTCTGATAGAAGTATGGCTACTCCAGCTTTCTTTTGGCTTCCAGTAGCATGATAAATAGTTCTCCATCCACTCACTCTCAATCTAAAGGTGTCCTCAGGTCTAAAATGAGTCTCTTGTAGACAGCAAATAGATGGGTCTTGTTTTTTTATCCATTCTGATACCCTATGTCTTTTGGTTGGCGCATTTAATCCATTTACATTCAGTGTTATTATAGAAAGATACGGGTTTAGAGTCATTGTGATGTCTGTATGTTTTATGCTTGTAGTGATGTCTCTGGTACTTTGTCTCACAGGATCCCCCTTAGGATCTCTTGTAGGGCTGGTTTAGTGGTGACCAATTCCTTCAGTTTTTGTTTGTTTGGGAAGACCTTTATCTCTCCTTCTATTCTAAATGACAGACTTGCTGGATAAAGGATTCTCAGCTGCATATTTTTTCTGTTTAGCACACTGAAGATATCGTGCCAAGCCTTTCTGGCCTGCCAAGTTTCAAAAGAGAGATCAGTCACGAGTCTTATAGGTCTCCCTTTATATGTGAGGGCACGTGTATCCCTTGCTGCTTTGAGATTTTTCTCTTTATCCTTGTATTTTGCCTTTTTCACTATGATATGTCGTGCAGAAGATCAATTCAAGTTACATCTGAAGGGAGTTCTCTGTGCCTCTTGGATTTCAATGCCTTTTTCCTTCCCCAGTTCAGGGAAGTTCTCAGCTATAATTTCTCCAAGTACCCCTTCAGCACCTTTCCCTCTCTCTTCCTCCTCTGGGATACCAATTATGTGTATATTATTTCTTTTTAGTGTATCACTTAGTTCTCTAATTTTCCCCTCATACTCCTGGATTTTTTTATCTCTCTTTTTCTCAGCTTCCTCTTTTTCCATAACTTTATCTTCTAGTTCACCTATTCTCTCCTCTGCCTCTTCAAGCCGAGCTGTCGTGGTTTCCATTTTGTTTTGCATTTCGTTTAAAGCGTTTTTCAGCTCCTCGTGACTGTTCCTTAGTCCCTTGATCTCTGTAGCAAGGGATTCTCTGCTGTCCTGTATACTGTTTTCAAGCCCAGGGATTAATTTTATGACTATTATTCTAAATTCACTTTCTCTTATATCATTTAAATCCTTTTTGATCAGTTCATTAGCTGTTGTTATTTCCTGGAGATTCTTCTGAGGGGAATTCTTCCATTTGGTCATTTTGGATAGTCACTGGAGTGGTGAGGACCTGCAGGGCACTTCCCCCGTGCTGTGATGTATAACTGGAGTTGGTGGGCGGGGCCGCAGTCCGACCTGATGTCTGCCCCCAGCCCACCGCTGGGGCCACAGTCAGACTGGTGTGTGCCTTCTCTTCCCCTCTCCTAGGGGTGGGATTCACTGTGGGGTGGCGTGGCCCGTCTGGGCTACTTGCACACTGCCAGGCTTGTGGTGCTGGGGATCTGGTGTATTAGCTGGGGTGGGTAGGCAAGGTGCCTGGGAGCAGGAGGGGCAGGTTTAGCTCGCTTCTCCTTAGGTGATCCACTTCAGGAGGGGCCCTGTGGCAGCGGGAGGGAGTCAGATCCGCTGCCGGAGGTTTGGCTCTGCAGAAGCACAGAGTTGGGTGTTTGCGTGGAGCGAGCAAGTTCCCTGGCAGGAACTGGTTCCCTTTGGGATTTTGGCTGGGGGATGGGCGAGGGAGATGGCGCTGGCGAACGCCTTTGTTCCCAGCCAAACTGAGCTCTGTAGTCCGGGGGCTCAGCAGCTCTCCCTCCCTTTGTCCTCCAGCTTTCCCGCTTTCTGAGCAAAGCTGTTAACTTATGACCTCCCAGAAGCAAAGTCTCGCTTGCTGTCGGAACACACTCCGTCTGGCCCCTCCGCTTTTGCCAGCCAGACTCAGGGGCTCTGCTTGGCTGGCAGGCTGCCTCTCCGCCCGGGCTCCCTCCCGCCAGTCCGTGGAGCACGCACCGCCTCGCCGCCCTTCCTACCCTCTTCCGTGGGCCTCTTGTCTGCGCTTGGCTCCGGAGACTCCGTTCTGCTAATCCTTTGGTGGTTTTCTGGGTTCTTTAGGCAGGTGTAGGTGGAATCTAAGTGATCAGCAGGACGCGCGGTGAGCCCAGCGTCCTCCTACGCCGCCATCTTCCGCATCCTTCCAAAACTTTTTGAAATATAGAACAGAGTGGGGATGCTGGTGTTGTTTTGATAGGTATTGCAAGGAATGTGTAAATTGCTTCGGGTAGTATCAACATTTTAATATTTTAATATTTATTCTTCCAATCCTTGAACATTGAATAATTTTCCATTTCTTTGTGTCTTCTTCAATTTCTTTCATAAGCTTTCTATACGTTTCAACTTACAGATCTTTTAACTCTTTGGTTAGGTTTATTCCTAGGTATATTATCATTTTTGGTGCAAATGTAAATGCGATCGATTTCTTGATATCACTTTCTGCTGCTTCATTAGTGGTGTATAGAAATGCAACTGTTCCTGTACATTAATTTTACATCCTGGGACATTGCTGAATTCATGCATCAGCTGTAGCAGTGTTTTGGTGGTCTTCCACGTTTTCCAATAGAGTATCATGTCATCTGCAAAGAGTGAGCATTTGACTTCTTCCTTGCCAATATGATTGCCTATTATTTATTTATTTTTATTTTCTCATTGCTGAGGCTTGAACTTACAGTATTATGTGGAACAACAGTCGTTAGATAGGACATCCCTGTCATGTTCCTGATCTTAGGGGGAAAGCTCTCAGTTTATGTCATTGAAGATGATATTAGCAGTGTGCCTTTCATATATGGCTTTTATGATTAAGAAATGCTCCTTCAATCCTTACTATCTTGAAAGTTATTACCAAGAAAGTATGCTGTGTTTTGTCAAATGCTTTTTCTGCATCTATTGAAAGGATCATATAGTTCTTATCCTTTTATTAATTTATTAATGCAATGTGCACTGTATCACATTGATTTCCTTGTGAATGTTAAACCAGCCCTGCAGCACAAGAAGAAATCCAACTTGATCATGAAGAATAATTCTTTTAATGTGTTGTTGAATTTCATTTGCTAGTATCTTGTTGAGAAATTTTGCACTCATGTTCATCAGGGATATTGGCCTCTAATTATCATTTTTGGTAGGGTCTTTGGTTTTGGAATGAAGGTAATGTTGGCTTCATAGAATGAATTTGGAAGGTTTCTTCCATTTCTATTTTTTGGAAAAGTTTGAGGATATAGGTATTAAGTCTTCTTTAAATATCTGGTATAATTACCCTGTGAAGTCATCTGGGCCAGAACTCTTGTTATCTGTTGGGAGATTTTTGATAACTGATTCAATTTCTTACCTGGTTATGGGTCTTTTGAAATTTTCTTTCTTCCTGTTTGAGTTTGGGTAGTGTGTGAGTGTCTAGGAATTTGTCCATTTCTTCCAAATTATAAAGTTTGTTGACATATAAGTATTCACAGTACTCTCTCTTTCTCTTTTTAATATAATTTATTGTCAAATTGGTTTCCATACAACACTCAGCGCTCATCCCAACAAGTGCCCTCCTCCATGCCCACCACCCACTTTCCCCTCTCCCCCACCCCCATCAACCCTCAGTTTGTTCTCAGACCTTGAGAGTCTCTTATGGTTTTACTACCTCCTTCTCTGTAACTTTTTTCCCTCTTCCCCTCCCCCATGGCCTTCTGTTAACTTTCTCAAGATCCACACATGAGTGAAAATATATGGTATCCATCTTTCTCTGCCTGACTTATTTCACTTAACATAATACCCTCCATTTCCATCCACGTTGCTGCAAATGGCCAGATTTCATTCTCTCTCATTGCCACGTAGTATTCCATTGTATGTATAAACCACATCTTCTTTATCCATTCATTAGTTGATGGACATTTAGGATTTTTCCATATTTTGGCTATTGTTAAAAATGATGCTATAAACATTGGGGTACACGTGCCCCTATGCATCAGCACTCCTGTGTCCCTTGGGTAAATTCCTAGCAGTGCTATTACTGGGTCATAGGGTAGGTCTATGTTTAATTTTTTGAGGAACCTCCATACTGTTTTCCAGAACAGCTGCACTAGTTTGCATTTCCACCAGCAGTGTAAGAGGGTCCCCATTTCTCCACATCCTCTCCAACATCTATAATCTCCTGATTTTTTCATTTTAACAACACTGACCAGCATGAGGTGGTATCTCAGCGTGGTTTTGATTTGTATTTCCCTGATGAGGAGTGACGTTGAGCATTTTTCATGTGTCTGTTGGCCATCTGGATGACTTTTTTGGAAAAGTATTTATTCACGTCTTCTGCCCATTTCCTCACTGGATTATTTGCTTTTCAGGTGTGGAGTTTGGTGAGTTCTTTATAAATTTTGGATACTAGCCCTTTATCCAATATGTCATTTGCAAATATCTTTTCCAATTCCATCGGTTGCCTTTTAGTTTTGTTGATTGTTTCCTTTGAAGTTCAAAAGTTTTTTTATCTTGATGAGGTCCCAATGCTTCATTTTCTGCTTTCAATTCCCTTCCCTTTGGAGACGTGTCGAGTAAGAAATTGTTGTGGATGAGGTCAAGGAGGTTTTCTCCTTCCTTCCCCTCTAGGGTTTTGATGGTTTTCTGTGTCACATTCAGGTCGTTCATCCATTTTGAGTGTATTTTTGTGTATGTGTAAGAAAGTGGTCTAGTTTAATTCTTTTGCATGTTGCTGTCCAGTTCTCCCAGCAACATTTGTTAAAGAGACTGAATTTTTCCATTGGATACTCTTTCCTGCTGCCCCAAAGATTAGTTGGCCATAGGTTTGTGGGTCTAATTCTGGAGTCGCTATCCTATTCCATTGGTCTATGTGTCTGTTTTTGTGCCAGTACTATACTGTCTTGATGATTACAGCTTTGTAGTGGAGGCTAAAGTCTGGGATCATGATGCCTCCCACTTTGGTTTTCTTCTTCAATATTACATTGGCTATTTGCGGTCTTTTGTGGTTCCATACAAATTTTATGATTGTTTGCTCTAGCCTTGAGAATGCTGGTGCAATTTTGATTGGGATTGCATTGAATATGTAGATTGCTTTGGGTAGTATTGACATTTTAACAATATTTATTCTTCCAATCTATGAGCATGGAATGTTTTTTTTCCTTTTCTTTGTATCTTCTTCAATTTCCTTCATAAACTTTCTATAGTTTTCAGCACACAGAACTTTTACATCTTTGGTTAGTTTTATTCCTAGGTATTTTATGCTTCTTGGTGCAATTATGAATGGGATCAGTTTTTTTTTTTTATTTCTCTTTCTGTGGCTTCATTATTGGTGTATAAAAATGCAACCATTTTCTCTACATTGATTTTGTATCCTGCGACTTTGCTAAATTCATGTATCAGTTGTAGCAGATTTTTGGTGGAGTCTGTCGGGTTTTCCATGTAGAGGATCATGTTGTCTGCAAAAAGTGAAAGTTTGATTTCATCTTTGACAATTTTGATTCCGTTGATTTAATTTTGTTGTCTGATTGCTGATGGCAGGACTTCCAACACTATGTTAAACAACAGTGGTGAGAGTGGACATCCCTGTCGTGTTCCTGATCTCATGGGGAAAGCTCTCAGTTTTTCCCCATTGAGGATGATATTACCTGTGGGCTTTGCATAAGTGGCTTCTATTATGTTTAAATATGTTCCTTCCATCCCGTATTTCTTCAGGGTGTTTATTACAAAAGGATGCTATACTTTGTCCTATGGTGTTTCTGTATCTATTGAAAGAATCATATGGTTCTTATCTTTTCTTTTATTAATGATATGTATCACATTGATTAGTTTGCGAATGTTGAAACAGCCCTGCATCCCAGGAATGAATCCCACTTGATCATGGTGAATAATTCTTTTTATATGCTGTTGAATTCAATTTGCTAGTATCTTCTTGAGAATTTTTGCATCTGTATTCATCAGGGATATTGGCCTGTAGTTCTCTTTTTTTGCTGGGTCTCTGGTTTAGGAATCAAAGTAACACAGGCTTCATAGAATGAGTCCGGAAGTTTTCCTTCCATTTCTATTTTTTGGAACAGCTTGAGAATTATAGTATTAACTCTGCTTTGAATGTCTGGTAGAATTCCCCAGGGAAGCCATCTGGTCCTGGACTCTTATTTGTTGGGAGATTTTTCATGACTGATTCAATTTCTTAACTAGTTATGGGTCTGTTCAAATTTTTGGTTTCTTCCTGTTTGAGTTTTGGGAGTGTGTGGGTGTTTAGGAATTTGTCCATTTCTTTCAGGTTGTCCAGTTTGTACGCATATAATTTTTCATAGTCTTCTCTTCTAATTGCTTGTATTTCTGAGGGACTGTTTGTAATAAATCCATTTTCACTTGTGATTTTATCTATTTGAGTTGTCTCTCTTTTCTTTTTGAGAAGCCTGGCTAGAGGTTCATCAATTTTGGTTATTTTTTCAAAAAGCCAATTCTTGTTTTCATTGGTCCATTCTACTGTTTTTTTTTTTATTCTATATTGTTTATTTCTGTTCTGATCTTTATTATTTCTCTTCTTCTGCTGGGTTTGGGGTATCTTTGCTGTTCTTTTTCTAGTTCCTTTAGGTGTGCTGTAGGATTCTGTATTTGTGATTTTTCTTGTTGAGATAAGCCCAGATTGCAATGTATTTTCCTCTTAGGACTGCCTTTGCTGCATCCCAAAAGGTTTGGATTGTTGTATTTTCATTTTAACTTGTTTACATATATCTTTTAATTTCTGTTCTAAATGCCTGGTTGACCCATTCATTCTTTAGTAGGATGTTCCTTAACCTCCATGCTTTTGGAGGTTTTCCAGACTTTTTCTTGTGGTCGATTTTATTTTTCATAGCACTGTGATCTGAAAGTGTGCATGGTATGATCTCAATTTTTTATATTTATTGAGGGCTTTTCTGTGACCCAGTATGTGGTCTATCTTGCAGAATATTCTATGTTCACTCAAGAAGAAAGTATATTATGCTGCTTTGGGATGTAGAGTTCTAAATATATCTGTCAAGCCCATCTGATCCAATGTATCTTCAGGGGCATTGTTTCTTTACTTATTCTGTCTAGATGATCTGAACATTGTTGTAAGTGGAGCATTAAAGTTGTCTTCAATTTCCACCTTCTTATCAATAATGTTGCTTATGTTTGTGATTAATTGTTTTAAATATTTGGGTACTACCAAATTCCGTGCGTAGACATTTATAATTGTTAGCACTTCCTGATGGATAGCCCCTGTAATTGTTATATAATGCCCTTCTTCATCTCTTGTTACAGCCTTTAATTTAAAGTCTAGTTTCTCTGATATAAGTACAGCTACTCCAGCTTTTATTTTTACTTCCAGTAGCATGATAGAGAGTTCTCCATCCCCTCACTTTCAGTCTGAAGGTGTCCTCAGATCTGAAATGAGTCTCTTGTAGAAGGAAATAGATGGATCTTGTGTTCTTATCCATTCTGATACCCTATGTCTTTTGGTTGGAGCATTTAGTCCATTTACTTTCAGTGTAATTATTGAATGATATGGGTTTAGAGTCATTGTGTTATCTGTAGGTTTCATGCTTGTAGTGATGTCTCTGGTACTTTGTGGTCCTTGCAACATTTCACTAAGAGTGCCCCTTAGGATCTCTTGTAGGGCTGGTTTAGTGGTGATGAAATCCTTCAGTTTTTGTTTGGGAAAACCTTTATCTCTCCTTCTATTCTGAATGACAGACTTGCTGGATAAAGGATTATTGGCTGCATATTTTTCCTATTCAGCACATTGAATATTTCCTGACACTCCTTTCTGGCCTGCGAAGTTTCAGTAGATAGATCTGCTACTACCGTTATGCTTCTACTTTTGTATATTAAGGCCCATTTATCCCTAGCTGCTTTCAGAATTCTCTCTTTATCTTTGTATTTTGCCAGTTTCACTATGATATGTTGTGCAGAAGATCAATTCAAGTTACGTCTGAAGGGAGTTCTCTGTGCCTTCTGGATTTCAATGTCCGTTTCCTTCCCCAGATCAGGGAAGTTCTCAGCTATGGTTTGTTCAAGTATACCTTCAGCCCCTTTCTCCCTCTCTTCTGGAATTCGTATAATACAGATATTGTTCATTTTGATTGCATCACTTAGTTCTCTAAATCTTCCCTGTTGACCCTGGATTTTTTTCTTTTTTTCTCAGCTTCCTCTTTTTCCATAATTTTATCTTCTAATTCTCCTATTCTCTCCTCTGCATCTTCCGAGATAAGACGAGATCGGGTGCGTTCAGGGTGGTATGTCCGTAGACTGTCCTCTGCATCTTCAATACACACTGTGGCTGCCTCCTTTTTATTTTACAGCTTATTTAAAACATTTTTAAATTCATCATGACTATTTTTTAGTTCCTTGTACTCTGCATTAATAAATTCTCTTCTGTCCTCTATGCCTTTTTCAAGCCCAGTGATTAATTTTATGACTATTTTTATAATGTCTTGTTCAGTTATATTGCTTATATGTGTTTTCATCAATTCTTTTTTTTTTTTTTTTTTAAATTTTTTTTTCAACGTTTTTTATTTATTTTTGGGACAGAGAGAGACAGAGCATGAACGGGGGAGGGGCAGAGAGAGAGGGAGACACAGAATCGGAAACAGGCTCCGAGCCATCAGCCCAGAGCCTGACGCGGGGCTCGAACTCACGGACCGCGAGATCGTGACCTGGCTGAAGTCGGACGCTTAACCGACTGCGCCACCCAGGCGCCCCTGTTTTCATCAATTCTTTAGCTGTCCCTTCTTCCTGGAATTTCTTTTGAGGGGAATTCGTCCATTTCATCATTTTGGCTAGTTTTCTGTCCCTTATGAGTTTAAAAGCTTGTTATGTGCTCTGCATCTGCGAGCACTGCTATATTAAAGGGGGGGTCAGACACTGTCCAGGTCCTGGCCCTTCAGGAGGTGTTTTTTGGAGAGTGTTACTTGATCTCTGTTGTTATAACTTTGGTTATCTTATTTCTCTACTTATAGTGATGTTTTGGACCCACCATGAGGTGTGCTTTTATTTGTTCCTTGAAGTATCCCTAGAAAGGAAAACAAACAAACAGGAAACAAAGACACACAAATACACAAATAAAACAAACAGACAAAACACACACACACACTCCAAAAGCAAAAAAACAGAAACTCAAGCTGCAAGTAAAGAACAGGTTTGAGGCAGTGCTGATGGAAGAGCACATACAAAGAGAGAAATGACAGGGGTGGGCACAAAGAAAAAATAAGCATTGACCAGGCAGAGAGAGAAGACTAAATGCCTTAATCCAGAGAGAGAGAGAAAGGAAAATATATAATGAGGTGGGGGAAAAAAACGAAGATAAAGTTACCCAGACAGGGAAACTATATGGCTTGATTATTCTAGAGAGGGAGAAAAGAAAGTACAGAAGGAGATGTAGAACATGTATCAAGAGAATGGATTAAATATATCTGCTTAAAAAAACCAACAACCAGAGTAACCAGCCTAGAGGAGGGAAGAGATAGGAATGGAGAATATATCTAAATAACAATAATTGTTCTGGAATTAATCCAGGTTATGCAGCATCACTGGTATGAATAATGGAGGCATCTGGTTGCACAGCATCTATCTGGCTCCAGCAGATATGCAGTTACCTGGCACAGAGGGGCGTGGTTTGATGTAGGCTGGTCCCACCTGTGGGACTGATCCCTGAGGCCCCACCTTAGTGGTGGTGGGGTGGAAAAATTGAGATCCCCCAGTCTCTTCTCCATGGACCCAGTGGACTCTGTTCGAGTCGTCCTTACTATGCCATGGGCACAGACAGGGCTGTCCTTCTTGTTCCACTAACTCCCCTGACCCAGAACTTGGCTAGGATTCATAGTCCTAATCCATGAACTCTGCCACTGGGGAAGCGACACTCTATGTGGCCCGATATGTGTCCCAGCTTCCTTTTTCTGTGATGCAGCACTTCAGGGAGGATCACCTTTTCCTGCTGTGGACTGCACCCCTGACCTTGCCACCAAGCCCAGGGGTGGCAGATGCAGGCAGGCTTTGTCCTGTCCCATAGCACTCCAGGGAGGGGGCTGCTTTCTCCTACTGTGGACTGAGCCCTCAATCCAGACACTGAGCCCAGGGGTGGTGGATGCAGGCAGGCTTCGTTCTATCGCGCAGCACTCCAGGGAGGGGACCACTTTCTCCTATTGTGGACTGTGCCCCTGACCTACCACATAAGCTGGGGCTGGCTCCCCTACTCCCCAGTTTTGTGCAAATGGGGCAGCTGGCCCATTCTGAATAAAGCCCCACAGTTAGAGATGGGATCCCTCTCAGTCCCAGTCCGAGGTTTATCTCTTGTCCAGATACAGTCCTATGCTTCCCCAGCTGGTCTTCCTCTTCCCTTTGTCTCTCCACAAAAGCCAAAGTATTATTTTATAATCGTTTATATTTCTTTTTTCAAAACACTAATAGTAATTCTTAGTATTAGAATTACAGGTAATTTAGCTTTTATTCATTAGATTTTTTTCTTTATTTTTGACCTATATAATTGTTTGTATTTCTGTGGTGTTGGTTGTGATCTGTCCTCTTTCATTCATGATTTTATCTATTTGTGTTCTCTCTTCTTTTTGAGAAGTCTGGCTAGGTGTTTATCAATTTTGTATATTCTTTTAAAAAACCACCTCTTAGTTTTATTAATCTCTTCTGTTTTCTTTTTTGATTCCATATTGTTTATTTATGCTCTAATCTTTATTATTTCTCTTCTTCTACCTTTGGGATTGATTTGCTGCTGCTTATCTAGCTCCTTTAGGTGTAAAGTTATGTTCTGTATTTGGAACTTTTCTTCCTTCTTGATACAGGTTTGAATTGCAATGTAATTTCCTAATAGGACTGCCTTTGCTACATCCCAAAGTGTTTGCACTGTCTTGTTTTCATTTTCATTGGTTTATATGTATTTTTAAATTTCTCTTTTAATTTTCTGGTTAACCCATTCATTCTTTAGTAGCATGTTCTTTAATCTTAGTGCATTTGAGGGCTTTCCAATTTTTTCTTGTGGTTTATTTCAAGTTTCACAGCATTGTGGTCTGAAAATATCCATGGTACGATCTCAATCTTTTCATACCTGTTGAAGGCTGATTTGTGCCCCAATATGTGATCTACTCTACAGTATGTTCCATGTGCACATGAGAAGAATGAATATTCTGCTGCTTTAGGGTGAAATGTTCTTAATATAAGTGTTAAGTCCATATGGTCCAGGGCGTCATTCAGAGCTGCTGTTTCCTTGTTGGTTTTCTGCTTATATGATCTGTCCATTGTTGTAAGTTGAGTATTAAAGTCTCCTACTATAATGGTATTATTATAAATGAGCTTCTCTAGGTTTGTGATTGTTTTATATAACTGAGTATCATCAGGTTGGGGACATAAATATTTACAATTGTTAGATCTTCTTCATGGAAAGACCCCTTAATTATGACATAATTCCCTTCTCTTGTTATAGTCTGTTTTAAAATCTCATTTCACGAGGTCGCCTGGGTGGCTCTGTCGGTTAAGCATCCAACTTCGGCTCAGGTCATGATCTGATGGTTCATGACTTTGAGCCCCACGTCTGGCTCTGTGCTGACAGCTAGGATCCTGGAGGCTGATTCAGATTCTGTGTCTCCATCTCTCTCTGCCCCTTCCCTGCTCACACTCTGTCTCTGTCTCTCTGCCTCTGTCTCTCTCTCCCTCAAAATAAACAAACATTAAAAAAAGTTTAAAATCTTATTTGGCTGATACAAGTATGGCTACCCCAGCTTTCTTTTGACCTGCATTAGCATGATAAATGGTTCTCCATCCCCTCACTTTAAATCTGCAGGTGTCCTCAGATCTAAAATGAGTCTCTTTTAGGCAGCATATAGATGGATCTTGTTGGTTTTTTTTAATCCACTTGATATTCTATGCCTTTTGATTGCGCCATGCACTCCATTTACAATCAGAGTGATTATTGAAAGATATAAATTTAGTGCCATTGTGTTGTCTTTAGATTTCATGTTTCCGGTGATGTTCTGTGGTCCTTTGTAGTATTTGCTGCTTTGGCCTTTTGATTTTTCTCCACTCAGACAGTGCCCTTTAGAATTTCTTGCAGGGCTGGGTTAGTTGTCATGAACTTCTTTAGTTTTTGTTTGGGAGATTATCTCTCCTTCTATTCCCAATGGCAGCCTTGTTGGATAAAAGATTCTTGGCTGCATATTTTTTCCAATTCGTCACATTGAATACTTCCTGTCGCTCCCTTCTGATCTGACAAGTCTCAGTGGACATGTCTGTTCATAACCTTATTTGTCTACCCTTGTATGTTAAGGAACTTTTGTCCCTAGATTCTTTCAGAAGTCTCTCTTTATCTTTGTGTATAGCAAGTTTCACTATGATATGTCATGGTGTTGACCTATCGTGTTGATTTTGAAGAGAGTTTTCTGTGCCTCTTGGACTTGGATGCTTGTTTCCTTCCCAAAATTAGGTAACTTCTCAGTTATAATTTGTTCAAATACACCTTCTCCTCTGTTTTCCTGCTCTTCCTCTTTTGGGACTCCTATGATATGGATATTGTTTCATTTCATGGAATCACATAGTTACGTAATTCTCCCCCTCATGATCTAATAATTTTCTCTCCCTCTTTTTTTCAGCTTTGTAATTTTCCATTATTTTATTTTCTATTTCACCTATTTTCTCCTCTGCTTCTTCCATCTTTGCTGTAACTATATCTAGTTTATTTTGTATCTCAGTTATAGCATTTTTTAATTCATCCTGACTAGTTCTTAGGTCTTTGATCTCTGCAGCTAGGGCTTATCAAGTGTCTTCTATGTTTTTTTCAAGCCCATCTAATAGCCTTATGACTGTGGTTCTTAATTCTTGTTCAGATATATTGTTCATATCTGTTTTGATCAAGTCTCTGGCTGTGATTTCTTCCTGAACTTTCTTTTGGGGATAATACCTCTATCTTGTCATTTTGCCTGTTTCTTTTATGTGGTTTAAAAGATTCTTATGTGTCCTGCAAGTGAGAGTACTACTATATTAAAAAAGGGTTATACACTGTCCAGGGCCTGGAATTCCATGAAGTATTTCTGGTGTATGTTGTGTTCACTCTGCTGTTGCATTTTGCCTGCCCTTTCCCACTGGTCAGTCCCCTGCAGAGCTCCTCCTTTCTTGAAGTGGTGGTGTGTTTGGACCCTTAGCTAAGTATGCTTTGATTTGTTTGTTGAGGTAACCCTGGAAAAAATGGGAGGGGAAGCCTGATCCCATAGAAAGAGAACAAGAAAAATGGACAGAAGAAAATGAAACAGAGAATTAACATAAGGCTGATTCCAAGGAAAGATAAAGGTAAAAGAAGAAGAAAGAAAGCAGAAGAAAGGAGAGAAGGGAAAACAAAAAATTTTAAAAAACTAATCAGAAAAGGATTTAAAAATATGACAAAAAATCAGAAACTATGTGTCTCACACCTGCCAAGCTTTCTCCCTCCAAGTGTGGAGATCTTTCTGCCACTCACAGATTAATTCCTTGGGTATTCCAAGAAATATGACCCCAAAACAGCTGTGTTGTTGGGACATGGGATTCCAGGGTCTCCTTACCTCTCACCCATTTTATTTATTTTTTTTTAAAATTTTTTTTTCAACGTTTTTTTATTTATTTTTGGGACAGAGAGAGACAGAGCATGAACAGGGGAGGGGCAGAGAGAGAGGGAGACACAGAATCGGAAACAGGCTCCAGGCTCCGAGCCATCAGCCCAGAGCCTGACGCGGGGCTCGAACTCACGGACCGCGAGATCGTGACCTGGCTGAAGTCGGACGCTTAACCGACTGCGCCACCCAGGTGCCCCACCTCTCACCCATTTTAATTAATCCTTATCCTTTCTTTAGTTAATGTGGTGTATCACAGAACCACCCTTGCAGCCCAGAAATAAATCCCACTTGATGATGGTGAATGATTCTTTTAATTTACTGTTGGAATTTGTTTGGTAGTATTTTACTGAGAATTTTTGCACCTAAGTTCATCAGAGATATTGATGAACATGATATTGTAGTTCTCTTTTTTAGTGGAATATATATCTGGTTTTTTGTCAGGGTAATGCTGAGTTCACTGAATGAATTTGGAAGTTTTCTTTCCTTTTATATTTTTTTTGAAGAGTTTGAGAAGAAGAGATATTAACTCTTCTTTAACTGTTTAGTAGAACTCTCCTATGAAGCCATTTGTCTCTGGAATTTTGATTGTTGGGAAATTTTTGATTACTGATTCAATTTTTTTGCAGGTTATTGGTCTCTTCAATTTTTCTATTTATTCCATATCACTTTTGGCAGTTTATATGTTTGTAGAAATTTACCAATTTCTTGAAGATTGTCTGATTTGTTGGTGCACCTGCATGGCTCATTTGGTTGAGTGTCCAACTTTGGCTCAGGTCATGATCTCACAGCTCGTGATTTGAGCTCTGTGTCAGGCTCTGTGCTGAAAGCTCAAAGCCTGGAGCCTGCTTCAGATTTCATGTCTCTGTTTCTCTCTGCCCCTACCCTGCTCGTGCTCTGCCTCTCTCTCAAAAATAAACATTTAATTTTTTTAAAAAATTGTCTGATTTTTTGGATTAGCTTTTCATAATATTCTCTTATAATTGTATTTCTGTGTTGTTGGTTGTTTTGAATAAAAAAATCTTTCTCTTTTTCCTTTTTTTTCTTACAAGAGTTTATTTAAATTCAAATTAACATATAGGGTAGTATTGGTTTCAGGAGTAGAATTTGGTGATTCATAACTTACATAGAACACCCATTGCTCATCACAAGTGCCCTCTTTAATACCCATCACCCATTTAGCCCATCCCCCCATTCACTTTCCCTCCAGAAATCATATATTTGTTCTCTATAGTTAAGAGTCTTATATGGTTTGCTTCCCTTTCTGTTTTTATCTTTATTTTTCTTTCCCTTCTCCTATGTTCATCTGTTTTGTTTCTTAAATTCCATATATGAGTGAAATCATATGGTATTTTCTTTCCCTTAATGACATATTTTTCTTAGCATGATATGTTCTAGGACTATCCATGTCACTGAAAATGGCAATATTTCATTCTTTTTGAATATATATATATATATTTATTCATTTAAAAAAATATATATATATATATGCCACATCTTCTTTATCCATTCTTCAGTTGAGGGACATTTGGGTTCTGTCCATAATTGGGCTATTGTTGATAGTGCTTCTATAAACATTAGAATGCATGTGTCCCTTTGAATCAGTATTTTTGTATCACTTGAATAAATATCTAGTAGTGCAATTGCTGGGTCATAGGGTAGTTCTATCTTAAAATTTCTGAAGCTTCTTCACACTGTTTTCCAGAGTGACTGCACCAGTTTCCATTCCCACCAAGAGTGTAAGAGGGTTCCTTCCTTTTTCACCACATCCTCACCAACAACTGTTTTTTCCTCAGTTGCTAACTTTAGCCATTCTGACAGGTGTGAGGTGGTATCTCATTGTGATTTTGATTTGTATTTCCCTGATAATGAGTGATATTAAGCATTTTTGTGTATGTGTCTGTTAGCCATTTGTATATCATCTTTGAAAAAGTGTCTGTTCATGTCTTCTGCCCATTTATTAACTAGATTATCTTTTTGGGTGTTGAGATTAATAACTTTTTTATAGATTTTTGATACTAGCCCTTTATCCAATATGACATTTGCAAATACCTTCTTTCATTCTGTAGTTTGTCTTTTGGTTTTGTGGATTGTTTCCTTCACTCTGCAGCAGTTTGTTTATTGTGATGAAATCCCAATAGTTTATTTTTGTTTTTGTTTCCCTTACCCCCAGAGATGTGTCTAGAAAGAAGCTTCTATGGCCGAGGTCAAAGAGATTGCTGCCTGTGTTCTCTAGGACCTAAATCCCAAATTTAGGTTTTTCATTCATTTTGAATTTATTTTCGTGTATAGTGTGAGAAAGTGGTCCACTTTCACTTTTCTACATGTCACTGTCCAGATTTCCCAACACCATTTGTTGAAGAGACTGTCTTTTACATTGGATATTCTTTCTTTGTTGAAGATGAGTTGAACATATAGTTGTGGGTCCATTTCTGGGTTCTCTATTTTGTTTCATTAATCTATGTGTCTGTTTTTGTGGCAGTACCATACAGTCTTTATGATTACAGCTTTGTAAGACAACTTGAAGTCCATAATTGTGGTGCCTCCCACTTTGCTTTGCTTTTTCAACATTATTTTGGCTACTCAGAGTCTTTTCTCATTCCGTACAGTTGTAAAATTGTGCTAGCTCTGTGAAAAATGCTGATGTTATTTTGATAGGGATTGTACTGAATGTGTAGGTTGCTATGTGTAGTATAGATATTTTAACCATATTTTTTTTTAAATTTTTTTTTCAACATTTTTTATTTATTTTTGGGACAGAGAGAGACAGAGCATGAACGGGGAAGGGGCAGAGAGAGGGAGACACAGAATCGGAAACAGGTTCCAGGCTCCGAGCCATCAACCCAGAGCCCGACGCGGGGCTCGAACTCACGGACCGCGAGATCGTGACCTGGCTGAAGTCGGACGCTTAACCGACTGCGCCACCCAGGCGCCCCTTAACCATATTTTTTATTCCAATCCATGAGTATGGAGTGCTTTTCCATTTCTGTGTGTCTTCTTCAATTTCTTTCATAAGTGTTCTGTAGTTTTAAGAATAAATACCTTTTGCATATTAGATTAGGTTTATTCCTAGGTATCTTATGGTTTGGGGTGCAATCTCTTTCTGCTGCTTCACTATTGATATATAGAAATGCAACAGATTTAGAACATTGATTTGATATCCTCAATCATTGCTTAATTGATGTATCAGCTCTAGCAAATTTTTGTGGAGTTTTTCAGGTTTCTTACATAGAGTATCAGTTCATCTGAAAATTGTGTAAGTTTAACTTCTTCCTTGATGTCTTTTATTTCTTTTTATTATATGATTGCTGAGGCTAGGACTTCCAGTACTGTGTTGAACCTTGGTGTTGAGAGTGACATTACTGTCATGTTACCGACCTTCAGGGAAAATCTGTGTTTTTCCCCATTGAAAATTATATTAGCTGCAGGTCTTTTGTATATGACCTTTATGATGTTGAGGTATGTTCCTTCTATCCATCTTTCTTGAATAGTTTTATCAAAAAAAGGATGCTATATTTTTTTCTACTGCTTTTTCTGCATCTATTGACAGCATCATATGATTCTTATCTTTACTTTTGTTAATTTGGTATAGCAGATAGATTAATTTGTGGATATTAAACCACCTTGCAGCCCAAGAATAAATCCCACTTGATTGTGATGAATAATTCTTTTAATGAACTGTTGGATTCGATTTCCTAGTATCTTCTTGAGAATTTTTGCATCTGTGCTCATCACAGATGTTTGTCTCTAATTCTCCTTTTTAGTGGGTTATTTTTCAAGTTTTGGAATCAAGGTAATGCTGGCCTCATAGAATGAGTTTGGAAGTTTTCCATTTGTATTTTTTTGGAACTATTTCAAAAGAATAGGTATTAATTCTTCTTTAAATATTTGGTAGAATTCCCCTGGGAAGCATACAACCTTGGACTCTTGTTTGTTGGGTGACTTTTGATTACTGAATCAATTTACTTCTTTCTCTCTCTCTCTTTTGTTCATTTATTCTTTCATTCATTTTTCTTTAAAACTTCTTTAGTTAATATACAATGCAATATTGGTTTTAAGAATAGAATTCAGTGATTGATCACTTACATACAATACCCAGTGCTCATCACAAGTTTCTTCCTTAATAGCTATCACTCATCTAGCGCATCTCCCACCCACCTCCCTCCATATACCCTCAGTTTGTTCTCTACATTAAGAGTCTCTGGTGATTTGTTTCCCTCTCTTCTCTTACTCCCACTTCCTATATGTTCTTCTTTTTTCTTAAATTCCACATATGAGCAAAATCATGTTTTTTGTATTTCTCTTATTGAATTATTTTGCTTAGCATAATACAGTCTAGTTCCATCTACATCATTGCAAATGACAAGATTTCACTCTGTTTGATGGCTGAGTAATATTCCATTGTATATATACCACTTCTTTATCCACCAATCAGTTGATAAACATTTGGGCTCTCTCCATAGATTGGCTATTGTCAATAATGCTGCTATAAACAGCATGTACCCCCATTGTCTCTGTATTTTTGTATCCTTTGGGTTAATACTTAGTAGGAAAAATTCTGGATCATAGGGTACTTCTAATTTTTTTTGAGAAACTTCCATACTGTTGTCCAGAGTTGCTGCACCAGTTTTTATTCCCACCAACAGTGCAAAAGGGTCCCATTCCTCCATATCCTCACCAATACCTGTTGTTTCTTGTGTTGTTATTTTTAGCCATTCTGACAAGTGAAGGTGGTATCTAATTATGGCTTTATTTTGTATTTCCCTGATGATGAATAATGTTGAGCATCTTTTCTTGTGTCTATTAGCCATCTGGATGTTTTCTATGGGACGGTGGCTAATCATGTCTTCTGCCCATTTCTTCACTACATTATTTGTTTTTTAGGTGTTGAGTTTGGCAAATTCTTTGTATATTTTTGATGCTAACCCTTTATCAGATATGTCATTTGTGAATGTCTTCCCCCATTCCATAGGGTGCCTTTTAGCTTTGCTGATTGTTCTCTTCACTGTACAGAGGTTTTTATCTTGTTAAAGTCCTAATAGTTTATGCTTTCTTTTGTTTTCTTTGCCTTTGGAGACGTTTCTAGTAAGAAGTTGCTACCGCCAAGGTCAAAGAGGTTCCTACCTGTGTCCTGTTACTGGCTATGGGTCTGTTCAAATCTTCCATTTCCTCCTGTTTCAGTTTTGGCAGTTTATATGTTTCTAGGAATTTGCCCATTTTTTATGGATTGCTCAAGTTGTTGACATATACCTGCTCATATATTCTCTTAATGTTTGTATTTCTGTGATGTTGGCTGTGATCTCTCTTTTTTCATTAATGATTTTATTCAGTTTCTTTCTCTTTCTTTGTGTTAAGTCTTATTGGGGGTTTAACAATTTTGTTAAATCCTTCAAAGAACCAGCACCTAGTTTCATTGATCTGTTCTACCAGTTTTTGTTTTTAATTTCTCTATCATTTATTTCTGCTGTACCCATTATAATTTCCCTTTTTATAATGGTTTTGGGCTTCATTGGCTGTTTTTTTCCAGGTCCTTTAGGCGTAAGGTTAAGTTGTGTATTTGAGTCTTTTCTTCCTTCTTGAGGAAGGTCTGTAATACTATAAACTTCCCTCATGATCACCTAGCTGCATCCCAATGTTTTTGACAGTTGTGTTTTCATTTTCATTGGCTTCCATTTATTTTTTATTTCTTCTTTAATTTTATCATTATCTTGTTCATTCTTTAGGATGATTTTTAATGTTTATATATTTTGAGAGATAGAGAAACAGAAACAGAGACAGAGAGAGAGGGAAAGAGAGAATCCCAAGCAGCTCCACATTCAGCATGGAGCCCAATGCAGGTCCCAATCTCATGCTTGTGAGATAATGGCCTGAGCCAAAATCAGTAGTTGGATGCCCAACCAACTAAGCTACCCAGGCACCCATAGCAGGATATTTTTTAATCTCCACATTTTTGTGGTCTTTCAATTTTTTTCTTGTGGATGACTTCAAATTTCATAACATTAGGGTCTGAAAATATGCATGGTGTGATCTCAATTTTTTGTACTTGAGGTCCGATTGGTGACCCATTACATGATCTATTCTGGAGAAAGTTCCATGTACACTTGAAAGAATATGTATCGTGTTGCTTTAGGGTGAAATGTTCTGAATATATCTGTTAAATCCATCTGGTCTAGTGTGTCATTCAAAGCCACTGTTTCTTTTTTAATCTTCTGCTTATATTATCTACCCATTGCTATAAGTGGGGTGCTAAATTCCCTACTATTATTGCATTATTATCAATGAGTTTCTTTTAATTAGTTATTAATTGATTCATATATGTGGATATTTTCATATTGGGGCCATAAATATTTACAACTGTTAGATTTTCTTGTTGGTTAGACCCCTTTATTATGTTATAATTCTCTTCTTTGTCCTTTGTTACAGTCTTTGGTTTAAAATCTAGTTTTTCTGATATAAATATGTCTACTTCAGCTTTGTTTTGATGTCCATTAGCATGAGAAATTATTCTCCACCTTCTCACTTTCAACATGGAGGTGTCTTTGGGTCTAAAATGAGTCTCTTGTATGCACCATATTCACGGTTCTTGATTTTTTTTAATTTATTCTGATATGTATTTTGATTGGACCAATTAGTCCATTTATATTCTGAGTGATTATTGATAGATATAGATTTAGTGCCATTGTATTACCTGTGAAGTCCCTGTTCCTGTAGATTGTCTGTTTCTTTCTAGTCTTTATTGCTTTTGATCTCTCCCCCCGCAATGGGTCCCCTTTAATAGTTCTTACAGAACTAGTATAGTGTTCACAGACTCCTTTAGTTTTTGCTTGTCTGTGAAACTCTTTATCACTCCTTCTATCCTGAATGACTGCCTTGCTGGATAAAGAATTATTGGTTGCATATTTTTCCCGTTTACCACGTGAAATATATCATGCCACTCCTTTCTGGACCGCCAAGTTTCTGTACACAGGTCTGCTGCTAAACTTATGTGTCTAAACTTATATAGAAGAGGCTTTTTCCCTAGCTTCTTTCAGAATTCTCTCTTTATGTTTGTATTTTGCAAGTTTCACTATGATATGTCATGGTGTTGACCCGTTTTTGTTGATTTTGAAGGGAGTTCTCTGTGCCTCTTGGACTTGAATGCCTGTTTCCTTCCCCAGATTAGGGAAATTTTCAGCTATAATTCGTTCAAATAAACCTTCTACCCCCTATTTCTGCTCTTCTTCTGGGATTCCTACGATATGGATATTATTGCATTTTATCAAATTACTGAGTTCCTTAAGTTTATATTCATGATCTAATAGATTTCTTTCCCCTCTTTTTCAGCTTCATTATTTTCCACAACTTTTTCTTCTATATCACCTATTCCATACTCTTCTTCTTCCATCCTTTTTGTGATTACATCTAGTTGGCTTTGTATCTCAGGTTTTGCATGTTTTATTTTGGTTTGACTTATTTTTAGGTCTTTTATCTTTGTAACAAAGGTTTATCTGGTGTCTTTTCTGCTTTTTTCAAGCCCAGATAGTATTCTTATGACTGTCTTTCCAATTTTTTGTTCAGATAAGGGCGCTTGAGTGGTTCAGTCAGTTGAGCATCTGGCTCTTGATTTTGGCTCAGGTCGTGATCCCAGGGTCATGGCATTGAGCCTACATTAGGCTCTATGCACAGCGTGCATTAACATTATTTCTCTCTCGCTCTCCTTCTTTCCCTCTCTCCAACTCTCACAGACACTCTAAGTATGAGTAAGTAAATAAATAAAATACGTAAATACATAGATTTTTGTTCAGATATATTATTTATATCTGTTTGCACCAAATCCCTGGATGTGATTTCTTCTTTACCTTCCTTTGGGGGAGAATTCCTCTGTCTTTTTATTTTATCTATATTTCTTTTTCATGTTATGAAACCTTATGTTTCCTGCTCCTGAGAGTAATGCTATCTCAAGAAAGGGTTATACATGTCCAGGGCCTGGCACTTCAGGAAGTGTTTCTGGTGTATGTTGTGTGTACTCTACTTTGTGATTTGGCTGTTCTTTTTCCAAGCTCAATCCTCTGTGGGGTTCCTCTTTGCCTGCTGTGGGGAGTGTTTGGACTTTTAGCTAGGTGTGTTTTGATTTGTTTGTTAAAATAAGCCTGATTTTTAAAAAGACCTGATTCCACAGAAGAGCAAAGGAAAAGGAACATCAACAAAAACAACCAAACAAAAAACTTATAAGCCTGATTCCAATGGAAAAAAGGTAAAAAAGAAGAAAATAAAAAGAAGACTCATCAAAAAAAAGAAAAAACAAACAAATGAACAAAAAAAACCCCTACATGCTTAATTCAAAAACAAACACACATGGTCATATTTCCACCAGAACTGAAGGTTATACTTTGGAACACTTTATGATCAGTACACTTGGTGCATGTGGAGAGGCCTGTGTTGGTCCTCTGTGGAAAAGACCTGCTGCACTGGTGCACAATCTGACCTGTTCTTGTAAAAATATCCCTGTAGGGTTCAGGGGGCTGAGTTTGATGAAAGTGGCTCCAGCTTCACCTAGGGATGCTGTGTTGCTGGCTGAAGTCGGACATGATGGTGAGCAGGGGAAGATGGCATCACCCTACTCTCTTGTCCCAGGGTAAGGGAGCTGGAGCCTGACAGTGTTCATGTAGCTCTCGCTGACAAGCAATCTCCCCTCTTGTGTTGCAGGTTTCTGTCAGATCACTGCCTTCAGCTGTTCTGTGCCTGGGCTATTGACACACCTGGCACCACAGCTCTCCTGTATTTTATCTCTGGTGCATGCCTGGGATTCAAAACTCCAAATCTTAAAGGACATGGCAGGTGTGGACCTCCTCCCCTCCTTTGGAGGAGACCCTTGTAGCTCTGTGCCTGGCACTACTGTGTTCCAGAAAAGTAGTAGCATGGCCGTGCAAACACCTGGAGCTTATGGTGAAGCACAAAGAAAAGCTGTGTGTGCCTCTGTTGCCTGCTGTTGAAGGTCTGCTCAAAGGTGCCAGCCATGTCTTCTGTCCTGGGAGATGCAATATACCCTCTGCCAAATGCACTCTATGAAGGGGAACTTTCTCCTTCAGTGCAACCCAGGGGATCCCCACACCAAGCTGCCCACTCCTGGCTTCCACTTTTCCACAGGAGCACTGCTAGCCACCCATATCTACTCCAGAAAATGGCATAGGCTTCCAAAACCTCAGAATTTCAGTTACACAAAAACTTGTAAGAGTCAGTGCCTCAGGATACCCGTGTCAACGGTTTGGGGGGGCTAGTTTTGTGAGCCCAATGTGCTGCTTTCTCTCCCCACTCTCTTTCTTCTCTCTGCAAAAAGGGCTTCTTCCCCTCTGTAGCACCGTGGTTTTTCTCTCTGCGCTCTGTACCTGCCACACTGTCTCCCTCAAATTATGCAGATTGTTTCTTTATACTCATATCAGTTTCCTAGGTGTTCAAAATGATTTCATGTTGATCTAGTTGTGTTCATGGGATGAAACTAGCCCATGGTCCCCCTCCTACTCTGCCATCTTAACTTCTCTCCACCTGGTGATGTTGGTTATTTCTCCTCTCCCATTTGTGATTTTATTTATTGGGCTTCTTTCTCTTTTCTGTTTGATAACTCTGGCTAAGGGTTTATCAATGTATAACTTTTTTTTCAAAGAAACAACTCCTGGTTTCATTGATATGTTCTATTTTTTTGTACTATTATATGATTTATTTATGCTCTAATCTTTATTATTTTTCTCCTTTTGCTGGCTTTAGGCTTTATTTGTTGTTCATTTTCTAACTTCTTTAGGTATAAGGTTAGATGGTTTCTTTGAGATTTTTCTTGCTTCTTAAAGTAGGCCTATGGCTATATATTTCCCCTGACGATGGTTTTTGCTGCATTCCAAAGGTTATGAACCATTTTGTTTTCATTTTTATTTGTTTACATGTATTGTTTTTGGTCTTTCTTTGATTTCATGGTTGACCATTCATTGTTTCATTGTTTAAGCACAATGTATTTGCAGTCATTCCAAACTTTTTCTTGTGGTTGACTTATAGTTTCCCAGTATTTGGTCAGAAATAGTGCATGGTATGATTTCAATCTTTTTGTATTTGTTGAAGCCTGTTTTATAACTTAATATGTGATGTATGCTGGAGAGCGTTCCAATGTCTATACTACACAAGGGAAGCTACATATTCAATGCAACCTCTATCAAAATACCAATAGCATTTTTCACAGAGCTAGAATAATCCTAAAATTTGTATGGAACCACAAAATATCCTGAATAGCCAAGCAACTTTGAACAGGAAAAGCAAAGTTGGAGGCATCACAGCTCTGGACTTCAAGTTATATTATAAAGCTGTAATGATCAAGACCGTATGGTAATGGCACAAAAACAGACACATAGAACAATGTAACAGACTAGAGAACCCAGAAATAACTATAAATGTGTGGTCAATGAATCTTTGACAAAGTAGGAAAGAATATACAATGGAAAAAAGACAGTCTCTTCAAAAATGGTGTTAGGAAAACTGGACAACATGCAGAAGAGTGAAGGTGGACCACTTTCTTACACCATACATAAAAAAAAAAATTCAAAATGAACTAAAGACCTAAATGTGAGACAGGAAACAATCACAATCTTAGAGAAGAACACAGGCAATAACTCTTTGACGTTGGTCATACCAACATCTTACCAGATAGGTCTCATGAGGTAAGGAAAACAAAAGCAAAAATAAACTTTTGGGGCTTCATGAAAATAACAAACTTCTGCACAGGGAAGTAAACTATAAAAAAAAAACTAGAGGGAAACCATTGGAATGGGAGAAGATATTTGTAAATAAAATCTGATTAATGTTTACTTTCCAAAATACATAAAGGCCTTATAAATATCAACACACACAACACAAATAATCCAGTTAATAGGTGGGAAGAAGACACAAATAGATATTTTTTCTTTATTTTTTTTATTTTTTAATATGAAATTGATTGTCAAATTGGTTTCTATAAACACCCAGTTCTCACCCCAACAGGTGCCCTCCTCAATACCCATTACCCACCCTCTCCTCCCTCCCACCCCCATAAACCCTCAGTTTATTCTCAGTTTTTAAGAGTCTCATATAGTTTGCCTCCCTCCTTAACTTTTTTCCATCCCCTCCCCCATAGTCTTCTGTTAAGTTTCTCAGGATCCACATAAGAGTAAAAACATGGTAACTGTCTTTCTCTGTATGACTTATTTCACTTAGCAGAACACTCTCCAGTTCCATCCACGTTGCTACAAAAGGCCATATTTCATTCTTTCTCATTACCACCTAGTATTCCATTGTGTATATAAATCACAATTTATCCATTCATCAGTTGATGGACATTTAGGCTCTTTCCATAATTTGGCTATTGTTGAGAGTGCTGCTATAAACATTGGGGTAAAAGTGCCCCTATGCATCAGCACTCATGTATCACTTGGGTAAATTCCTAGCAGTGCTATTGCTGGGTCATAGGATAGATCTATTTTTAATTTTGTGAGGAACCTCCACACAGTTTGCCAGTGCAGCTGCACCAGTTTGCATTACCACCAACAGTGCAAGAGGGTTCCCGTTTCTCCACATCCTCAACAGCATCTATACTCTCCTGATTTGTTCATTTTAGCCACTCTGGCTGACATGAAGTGGTATCTGAGTGTGGTTTTGATTTGTATTTCCCTGATGAGGAGTGACGTTGAGCATCTTTTCACGTGCCTGTTGGCCATTGGGATGTCTTCTTTAGAGAAGTGTTTATTCATTTTTTCTTCCCATTTCTCCACTGGATTATTTGCTTTTCAGGTGTGGAGTTTGGTAAGTTCTTTATAGATTTTGGATACTAGTCTTTTGTCCGATATGTCATTTGCAAATATGACAATTTTTCTTTTCTTTTTCTTTTCTCATTCTGTTGGTTGCCTTTTATTTTTGTTGATTGTTTCCTTTGCTGTGCAAAAGCTTTTTATCTTCATGAGGTCCCAATAGTTCATTTTTGCTTTTAATTCCCTTGCCTTTGGAGATGTGTCAAGTAAGAAATTGCTGCGGCTGAGGTCGCAAATGTTTTTTCCTGATTACTTCTCTAGGGTTTTGATGGTTTCCTGTCTCACATTCAGGTCCTTTATCCATTTTGAGTTTATTTTGTGAATGGTGTAAGAAAGTGGTGTAGTTTCATTCTTCTGCATGTTGCTGTCCAGTTCTCCCAGCACCATTTGTTAAAAAGACTGTCTTTTCTCCATTGGATATTCTTTCCTGTTTTGTCAAAGATTAGTTGGCCATACTTTTGTGGGTCCAATTCTGGAGTCTCTATTCTATTCCATTGGTCTATGTGTCTATTTTTGTGCCAATACCATGCTGCCTTGATGATTACACCTTTGTAGTAGAGGCTAAAGTCTGGGATTCTGATGCCTTCTGCTTTGGTTTTCCTCTTCAATATTACTTTGGCTATTCGGGGTCTTTTGTGGTTCCATACACATTTTAGGATTGCTTGTTCTCACTTCGAGAAGAATGCTGGTGCCATTTTCATTGGAATTGCATTGAATGTGTAGATAGCTTTGGGTAGTATTGACATTTTAACAATATTCTTCCAATTCATGAGTACAGAATGTTTTTCTATTTCTTTGTACCTTCTTCAATTTTTTTCATAAACTTTCTATAGTTTTCAGCATACAGATCTTTTACATCTTTGGTTAGATTTATTCCTAGGTATTTTATGATTCTTGGAGTGATTGTGAATGGGATCAACTTATTTATTTGTCTTTCTGTTGCTTCATTATTAGTGTATAAGAATAAAACTGATTCCTGTACATTAATTTTGCATCTTGTGACTTTCCTGAATTCATGTATCAGTTCTAGTAGACTTTTGGTGGAATCTATTGGGTTTTCCATGTTTAATATCATGTCATCTGCAAAAAGTGAAAGCTTGACTTCATCTTTGCCAATTTTGATACCCCTGATTATCTTTTGTTGTCTGATTGCTGATGCTAGCATTTCCAACACTATGTTAAACAACACCGGTGAGAGTGGACCTCCCTGTCATGTTCCTAATCTCAGGGGGAAAGCTCTTAGTTTTTCCCCATTGAGGATGTTATTAGCTGTCGGCTTTTCATAAATGACTTTGATGATGTTTAAGTATGTTCTTTCCATCCCAACTTTCTTGAGGGTTTTTGTTAAGAAAGGATGCAGAATTTTGTCAAAAGCTTTTTCTGCATCCATTGACAGGATCATATGTTTCTTTTCTTTTCTTTTATTAATGTGATGTATCACATTGATTCATTTGCGAGTGTTGAACCAGCCCTGCAGCCCAGGAATGAATCCCACTTGATCATGGTGAATAATTCTTTTTATATGCTGTTGAATTCGGTTTGCTAGTATCTTATTCAGAATTTTGGCATCCATATTCATCAGGGATATTGGCCTATAGTTCTTTCTTTTTTTTCTGGGTCTATGTCTGGCTTAGGATTCAAACTAATGCTGGCTTCATAGAATGAGTCTGGAAATTTTCCTTCACTTTCTATGTTTTGGAACAGCTTGAGAAGGATAGGTATTATTTCTGCTTTAAATGTCTGGTAGAATTCCCCAGGGAAGCCATCTGGTCTTGGACTCTTATTTGTTGGGATATTTTTCATGACTGATTCAATTTCTTCGCTGGTTATGGGTCTGTTCAAGCTTCCTATTTCTTCCTGTTTGAGTTTTGGGAGTGTGTTGGTGTTCAGGAATTTGTCCATTTCTTCCAGGTTGTCCAGTTTGTTGGCATATAATTTTTCATGGTATTCCCTGATAATTGCTTGTATTTCTGAGGGATTGGTGGTAATAATTCCATTTTCATTCATGATTTTATCTATTTGGCTCCTCTCCCTTTTCTTTTTGAGAAGCCTGACTAGAGGTTTATCAATATTGTTTATTTTTTCAAAAAACCAACTCTTGTTTTCATTGATCTGCTCTACAGTTTTTTTATTCTATATTGTTTATTTCTGCTCTGATCTTTATTATGTCTCTCCTTCTGCTGGGTTTGTGGTGTCTTTGTTGTTCTGCTTCCATTTCCTTTAGGTGTCCTGTTAAATTTTGTATTTGGGACTTTTCTTGTTTCTTGAGATAGGCCTGGATTGCAATGTATTTTCCTCTCAGGATTGCTGTCACTGCATCCCAAAGTGTTTGGATTGTTGCATTTTCATTTTAATTTATTACCAAATATTTTTTTAATTTCTTCTCTAATTGCCTGATTGACCCATTCATTCTTTAGTAGGGGGTTCTTTAACCTCCATGCTCTTAGAGGTTTTTCAGACTTTTTCCTGTGGTTGAATTCCAGTTTCATAGCATTGTGGTCTGAAAGTCTGCATGGCATGATCTCAATCCTTTATACTTATGAAGGGCTGTTTTGTGACCCAGTATGTGATCTATCTTGGAGAATGTTCCAGGTGCACCGAGAGGAAAGTATATTCTGTTCCTTTAGGATGCAGAGTTCTAAATATATCTGTCAAGTCTGTATAATCCAATGTATCACTCAGGGCCGTTTCTTTATTGATCCTGTGTCTAGATGATCTATCCATTACTGTAAGTGGAGTACTACAGTCCCCTGCAATGACCACATTCTTATCAATAAGGTTGCTTATGTTTGTGATTAATTGTTTTATATATTTGGGGGCTCCCGTATTCGGCACACAGACATTTATAATAGTTCTTTCTGATGGATAGTCCTTGTAATTATATATTGCCCTTCTTCATCTCTTGTTACAGCCTTTAATTTAAACTCTAGTTTGATATAAGTATGGCCACTCCAGCTTTCTTTTGACTTCCAGTAGCATGATAGATAGTTCACCATCCTTCACTTTCAATCTGAAGGTGTCCTCGGGTCTCTTGTAGACAGCAAATAGATGGGTCTTGTTTTCTTCATCCATTCTGATACGCTATGTATTTTGGTTGGGTCATTTAGTCCATCTACATTCAGTGTTATTATTGAAAGATATGGGTTTAGAGTCATTGTGATGTCTGTAGTTTTCATGCTTGTAGTGATGTCTCTGGTACTTTGTGGTCCTTGCAACATTTCATTCACAGAATCCCCCTTAGGATCTCTTCTAGGGCTGGTTTAGTGGTGATGAATTCCTTCAGTTTTTGTATGTTTGGGAAGACATTTATCTCTCCTATTCTGAATGACAGACTTGCTGGATAAAAGATTCTCAGCTGCATATATTTTCTGTTCATCACATTGAAGATTTCCTGCCATTCCTTTCTGTCCTGCCAAGTTTGAGTAGATAGGTCTGTCACTAGTCTTATGGGTCTCCCATTGTAGGTTAGAGCCTGTTTATCCCTAGCTGCTTTCAGAGTTTTCTTTTATCCTTGTATTTTGTCAGTTTCATTATGATACGTTGTGCAGAAGTGTTATGTCTGAAGGGAGTTCTCTGTTCCTCTTGGATTTGAATGCCTTTTTTCTTTTCCAGATCAGGGAAGTTCTCAGCTATGATTTTTTCAAGTACACCTTCAGCCCCTTTCTCTTTCTCTTCCTCTTCTGGAATTCCTATGGTATAGATATTGTTCTTTTTGCATCACTTATTTCTCTGATTCTCCCCTCATACTCGTGGATTTTTTTGTATCTCTCTTTTCCTCAGCTTCCTCATTTTCCATAATTGTATCTTCTAATTCACGTATTCTCTTCTCTGCTTCTTCAATCCGTGCTGTGGTTGCCTCCATTTTACCTTGCACCTCATTTATAACGTTTAGCTCCTCATGACTATTTCTTAGTCCCTTGATCTCTGTAGCAATATATTATTTGCTGTCCTTTATACTTTTTTTCAAGGCAAGTGATTAATTTTATGACTATTATTCTAAATTCTTGTTCCGTTATATTGCTTAAATCAGTTTTGATCAATTCGTTAGCTGTCGCTATTTCCTGGAGTTTCTTTTGAGGAAAAGTCTTCTGTTTCATCATTTTGGGTAGTCCCTGGGGTCGCACCCAACTGCTGGGAACTTTGCCTGTATTGTCCAGAGTAACTTGTGTTGGTGGGTGGGACCTTAGACACAATGTCTGCCCCTTGCCCTCTGCTGGGGCCAAAGTCAGACTTTGCCCACTGCTGGGGCCAAAGTCAGATAAGGTGTGTACCTTATCTTCCTCTCTTCCAGGGGCAAGACTCACTGTGGAGTGGTGTGGCCCCTGTCTGGGCTATTTGCACACTGCCAGGCTTGTGGTGCTGCTTTGATGGGTTCTGGGCAAAGGCGTATTAGATAGGGTGAATCTACAAGGTGCACAGGGGCGGGAGGGGCAGGCTTAGCTCTCTTTGCCTTAGGTGGTCCCCTGCAGGAGGGGCCCTGCAGCACCACGAGGGAGGCAGACCCGTTGCAGGGATATATCCACAGAAGCACAAAGTTGGGTGTTTTCATGGTGCAAGCTCCGTGATGGGAACTGGTTCCCTTTGGGATTTCGGCTGGGGGATGGGAGGGGGAGATGGCACTTTGTAGTGCCTTTTTTCCCCGCTGAGCTGAGCTCTGCCTTCTGGGGCTCAACAACTCTCCCTCCCCATGTCCTCTTGCCATCCCTGCTCTCCGGGGGCAGAGCTGTTCACTTTTAACTTTCCAGATGTTAAGTCCAGCTGGCTGTCAGAACTCACGCAGTCTGGCCCCTTCGCTTTTGCAAGCCAGACTTGGGGGCTCTGCCTTGCTGGGCAGGTTGCCCCTTCAGCACCCTGGCTCCCTCCCACCAGTCCTTGTAGTGCACACTGCCACTCTGCCATTCCTACCTTCTTCCGTGGTCCTCTTATCTACGCTTGGCTCCAAAGAGTCCATTCTGCTAATCTCCTGGTGGTTTTCCAGGTTATTTAAGCAGGTGTGGGTGGAATGTAAGTGATCAGCAGGATGCAGTGAGCCCAGTGTCTTCCTATGCTGCCATCGTCCAGTCTCTCCCAAATAGACATAGTTTCCAAAGAAGATGTACAGATGACCAACAGATACATAAGATCCTCAGCATCACTCATTATTAGAGAAATACAAACCAAAATTACAATTAGATATCACCTCACAGCAGTTACAATAGCTAAAATTAACACAGGAATCAACAGGTATTGGCAAGGATTTGGAGAAAGAGAAACCCTCTTACAGTGTTGGTAGGAATCCAAACTGGTGCAGACACTCTGGAGAACAATATGGAGGTTCCTCAAAAAGTTAAAAATAGAACTACCCTATGATCTGTCAATTGCACTACTAGTATTTACTGAGTGAATTCAAAAACACTAATTCAAAGAGATACATGCTCCTGGATATTTATAGCAGCATTATCAACAATAGCGAAATTATAGTTCTAGTCCAAATGCCTTCCCCTGATGAATGTATAAAAAAGTCTATATTTAAATAGGCTTTCATATAAATAAGATTTAAATGTTTTAAAAGCTTCAAGACATTCACAATGGAATATTACTCAGCCCTAAAAAATAATGAAATCTTGCCACTTAGAATTACGTGGATGGAGCTGGAGAGTATTATGCTAAGTGAAATAAGTCAGTCAGAGAAAGACAAATACCATATGATTTCACTCATATGTGGAAAATAATAAACAAGAGAAATGAGCAAAAAGAAAAATGAATGAGAGAGGCAAATCAAGAAATAGATGCTTAACTGTAGAGAACACACTGATGGTTACCAGAGGCAAGGTGGGTGGGGGGTGGATTAAATAGGTGATGGGAATTAAGGAGTCCACTTGAGATGAGCACTAGTTGTTATATGGAAGTGTTGAATTGCTATATTGTACACCTGCAACTAATAATACACTGTATGTTAACCACCTTGAATTTAAATAAAAACTTAAAAGTAAATAAATAAATAAATCTACCGAGGTTTAAAAAAATTCACTGAGGAAAGGTGAATTTAAGTCAAACACATTTTGTTTACGAAGGCAGAGGAATGCATAATACATATTTAAATAGGCTTTCATATAAATAAGATTTAAATGTTTTAAAAGCTTCAAGAGTTATTTCGGTTTATTTCAACTATCTGGACAACTCACCTCTATGGAATGACTCATTACACTAAATTGTTGAAGAAATTGTTAGGAACCAGGTTGAAATGCTGGCGGAATGCTGGTTGGAATGCTGGTGATCTTGGTGCATCGGAGATTTATTTAACACCTCAGAGGAGACCGTTTCTCCAAATATCTGAGCCCTGAATGAAGGGGGAAAGGGTAATGTATAGTTGTCAGCTTCCATATCTGTGGCGAGGATGCACCAAACAGGACAAGAAGAACCCAGAAGAAGGGCCTCTAAGCCAGAGACCAGAGGCTGTTTTAGTCCCATCAGCCATCTTATGGTGTAAAACTTTATGCATTTTCCCAACATTCCCCCCTTTGATGCCTTTTTAAAATATTTTATTAAGCATCACTTTTTAGCTCTAGGGGTGGGTACCCTCACAGGGCTAAGATACTAGCTGCAATTTGGCAAGCAACAGTGTTTTCAATAAAACGTACCAGGGTATTTAGTATAGAGGGGCCAATGGTCATGAGTAAAATTCTGGAAAGGAGGGGCCCTTCCAGGGCAGGGAGCCAGGATACCTAGTCTGTGAGACCCCATCATCTCCATTCACTGATATTTTCCTGTTGTCTACTTTGAATTCTTTCCTTGAGTTCCTTAATGTTGGTCCTAACTATTCCTGATTGGTTTACAAAATAGCAACATTCCTCCCCCAGAAAGATACAAGTCCCTCCTTTTTCTGAAGTGAGGCAGTTGAGGGCTCACCTATTTTGGGGAGAGACACTACTTCCAGGGAGTTTATTTGGTTTTGTAAGGTTACCAGGGAGTCTGCCATCCGTTCCATGTCCAGCTTGTTGGTGCAGTCTCTATTAGCCCAAAAGCAAGAAGCAAGATCAAGGCTATGACACCACTAAGGGGCAAGGGCTAGCAGACCTGCATCTGAACCCCTGGGCTCAGTCCACACGTTCAATCTTCCAGTTTCTGCCATCTGCAGGCTAGTTAGCTTCTGGGGTGGCTGGAGCAGGGCTGGAGATCTCAGGGGTCAGTATCTTTTTGAGGGTCAATTTAAGCGGGTTGACTGGATCTGGATCACTTCGCTGGTGGAGGGTTCCTTTGAGTTGGCCTTCTTAGCTCTGGAGTGGTGGACCCATGGGATGATACCTGAAACTGAATCTTCTATTTGGTTGTATGTCTGTAAAGTCCACCTCCAAGTCTTCGAAAGGGGTGGGCTTCTGGTAACTGTCAGATCAGGTTTAGGGAAGATATGGTTTGCATATTTAGAGATCCATCCTGTATGGATGGATAGTAGGATCATACTATCATACGGAAGAGGGGAGGAAGGAGGCTGCGAGGTGGTGCGGGTTACACAGACTGGCAGGAGGGACCCAGGGTGGAGGGGTGGCCCACTGGCCAGGCAGAGCCCCCGAGTCTGGCTTGCAAAAGTGGAGGGGCTGGACGGAATGTGTTCTGACAGCAAGCAGGACTTGACATCTGGAAGGTAATAAGCTAAGAGTTCTGCTCAGAGAACAGGAGGGCTTGAGGACAATGGGAGGTAGAATTGTTGAGCCCCGGACGACAGAGCTCAGCTTGGCGGGGAACAAAGGCACTCGCTAGCGCCATCTCCCTTGCCTATCCCGCAGCCAAAATCCCAAAGGGAACCAGTTCCTGCCAGGGAACTTGCTTGCACCGTGCAAACACCCAAAGCTGTGCTTCTGTGGATACATCCCTCTGGCAGGTCTGACTGCCTCCCGGGGCCACAGGACCCCTCCCGAAGCGGATCTCTGAAGGAAAAGCAAGCTGAGCCTGCCCCTCCCGCCCCTGTGCACCATGCCAATCCACCCCAGCTAATACGCCAGATCCCCAGCACCACAAACCTGGCACTGTGCAAGTAGCCCAGATGGGCCACACCACCCCACAGTGAATCCCGCCCCTAGCAGAGGGGAAGAGAAGGCACACACCAGTCTGACTGTGGCCCCAGCGGTGGGCTGGGGGCAGACATCAGGTCTGACTGCGGCCCCGTCCACCAATGCAAGTTATTCAAGACAGCACAGGAGAAGCGTCCTGCAACTCTGCACCACTCCAGGGACTATCCAAAATGAGAAAACGGAAGAATTCCCCTCAAAAAAATTTCCAGGAAATAACAACAGCTAACGAACTGATCAAAAACGATTTAAACAATATAACAGAAAGTGAATTCAGAATAATAGTCATAAAATTAATCCCTGGGCTTGAAAACAGTATAAAGGACAGCAGAGAATCTTGCTACAGAGATCAAGGGACTAAGGAACAGCCAGGAGGAGCTAAAAATGTTATCAATGAGCTGCAAAATAAAATGGAGACAACCACGGTTGGATTGAGGAGGCAGAGGAGAGAATAGGTGAACTAGAAGATAAAATTATGGAAAAAGAAGAAGCTGAGAAAAAGAGAGATAAAAAAATCCAGGAGTATGAGGGGAAAATGAGAGAACTAAGTGATGCACTAAAGAGAAATAATATACGCATAATTGGTATTCCAGAAGAGGAAGAGAGAGGGAAAGATGCTGAAGGTGTACTTGAAGAAATAATAGCTGAGACCTTCCCTGATCTGGGGAAGGAAAAAGGCATTGAAATCCAAGAGGCACAGAGAACTCCCTTCAGACGTAACTTGAATCAATCTTCTGAACGACATATCATAGTGAAACTGGCAAAATACAGGGATAAAGAGAAAATTCTGAAAGCAGCTAGAAATAAACGTGCTCTAACTTATAAAGGGAGACCTATAAGACTCGTGACTGATCTCTCTACTGAAACTTGGCAGGCCAGAAAAGAATGGCAGGAGATCTTCAATGTGCTGAACAGAAAAAATATGCAGCCGAGAATCCTTTATCCAGCAAGTCTGTCATTTAGAATAGAAGGAGAGATAAAGGTCTTCCCAAACAAACAAAAATTGAAGGAATTCGTCAACACTAAACCAGCCCTACAAGAGATCCTAAGGGGGATCCTGTGAGACAAAGTACCAGAGACATCGCTACAAGCATGAAACCTATGGACATCACAATGACTCTAAACCCATACCTTTCTATAATAACACTGAATGTAAATGGACTAAATACACCAACCAAAAGACATAGGGTATCAGAATGGATAAAAAAAAAAAAAAGAACCATCTATTTGCTGTCTACAGCAGATTGAGAGTGAGGGGATGGAGAACGATTTATCAGGCCACTGGAAGTCAAAATAAAGCTGGAGTAGCCATACTTCTATCAGACAAACTAGACTTTAAATTAAAGGCTGTAACAAAGGATGAAGAAAGGCATTATATAATAATCACAGGGACTATCCATCAGGAACTGCTAACAATTATAAATGTCTATACACCGAATACAGAAGCCCCTAAATATATAAAACAATTACTCACAAACATAAGCAACCTTATTGATAAGAATGTGGTATTTTCAGGGGACTTTAACACTCCACTTACAGAAATGATTAGATCATCTAGAAACACAGTCAAAAAAGAAACAAAGGCCCTGAGTTATACATTGGATCCGAAGGACTTCACAGATATATTTAGAACTCTGCATCCCAAAGCAACAGAATATACTTTCTTCTCGAGTGCACATGGAACATTCTCCAAGATAGATCATGTACTGGGTCACAAAACAGCCCTTCATAAGTATACAAGAATTGAAATCATACCATGCATACTTTCAGACCACAATGCTATGAAACTTGAAATAAACCACAGGAAAAAGTCTGGAAAACCTCCAAAAGCATGGAGGTTAAAGAACACCCTACTAACGAATGAGTGGGTTAATCAGGCAATTAGAGAAGAAATTAAAAAATATATGGAAACAAACGAAATGAAAATACAACAATCCAAACCCTTTGGGATTCTGGGAAGGCATCCCTGAGAGGAAAATACATTGCAATCCAGGCCTATCTCAAGAAACAAGAAAAATCCCAAATACAAAATCTAACAGCACACATAAAGGAAATGGAAGCAGAACAGCAAAGACACCCCAAACCCAGCAGAAGAAGAGAAATAATAAAGATCAGAGAAGAAATAAACAATACAGAATCTAAAAAAACTGTAGAGCAGATCAATGAACCAAGAGTTGTTTTTTTGAAAAAATAAACAAAATTGATAAACCTCTTGCCAGGCTTCTCAAAAAGAAAAGGGAGATGACCCAAATAGATAAAATCATGAATGAAAATGGGATTATTACAACCAATCCCTCAGAGATAACAAGCAATTATCAGGGAATACCATGAAAAATTATATGCCAACAAACTGGACAACCTGGAAGAAACGGACAAATTCCTAAACACCCACACTCTTCCAAAACTCAATCAGGAGGAAATAGAAAGCTTGAACAGACCCATAACCAGTGAAGAAATTGAATCAGTCATCAAAAAATCTCCCAACAAATAAGAATCCAGGACCAGATGGCTTCCCAGGGGAGTTCTACCAGATATTTAAAGCAGAATTAATACCTATCCTTCTCAAGCTATTCCAAGAAATAGAAAGGGAAGGAAAACTTCCAGACTCATTCTATGAAGCCAGTATTCCTTTGATTCCTAAACCAGACAGAGACCCAGTAAAAAAAGAGAACTACAGGCCAATATCCCTGATGAATATGGATACAAAAATTCTCAATAAGTTACTAGCAAACCGAATTCAACAGCATATAAAAAGAATTATTCACCATGATCAAGTGGGATTCAGTCCTGGGATGCAGGGCTGGTTCAACATTGGCAAATCAATCAATGTGATACATCACATTAATAAAAGAAAAGATAAGAACCATATGATCCTGTCAATCGATGCAGAAAAGGCCTTTGACAACATTCAGCACCCTTTCTTCATAAAAACCCTCGAGAAAGTCGGGATAGAAGGAACATACTTAAATATCATCAAAGTCATTTACGAAAAGCCCACAGCTAACATCATCCTCAATGGGGAAAAACTGAGAGCTTTTTCCCTGAGATCAGGAACACGACAGGGATGCCCTCTCTCACCGCTGTTGTTTAACATAGTGTTGGAAGTTCTAGCATCAGCAATCAGACAACGAAAGGAAATAGAAGGCATCAAAATTGGCAAAGATGAAGTCACGCTTTCACTTTTTGCAGATGACATGATACTGTACATGGAAAATCCGATAGACTCCACCAGAAGTCTGCTAGAACTGATACATGAATTCAGCAAAGTTGCAGGATACAAAATCAATGCACAGAAATCAGTTGCATTCTTTTTTTTTTTTTTTCAACTTTTTTTTTTTTTAAATTTACTTTTTTGGGACAGAGAGAGACAGAGCATGAACGGGGGAGGGGCAGAGAGAGAGGGAGACACAGAATCGGAAACAGGCTCCAGGCTCCGAGCCATCAGCCCAGAGCCTGACGCGGGGCTCGAACTCACAGACCGCGAGATCGTGGCCTGGCTGAAGTCGGACGCTTAACCGACTGCGCCACCCAGGCGCCCCAGAAATCAGTTGCATTCTTATACACTAACAAGGAAGCAACAGAAAGACAAATAAAGAAACTGATCGCATTCACAATTGCACCAAGAAGCATAAAATACCTAGGAATAAATCTAACCAAAGATGTACAACATCTGTATGCTGGAAACTATAGAAAGCTTATGAAGGTAATTGAAGAAGATATAAAGAAATGGAAAGACATTCCCTGCTCATGGATTGGAAGAATAAATATTGTCAAAATGTCAATACTACCCAAAGCTATCTACACATTCAATGCAATCCCAATCAAAATTGCACCAGCATTCTTCTCGAAACTAGAACAAGCCATCCTAAAATTCATATGGAACCACAAAAGGCCCCAAATAGCCAAAATAATTTTGAAGAAGAAGACCAAAGCAGGAGGCATCACAATCCCAGACTTTAGCCTCTACTACAAAGCTGTAATCATCAAGACAGCATGGTATTGGCACAAAAATAGACACATAGACCAATGGAATAGAATAGAAACCCCAGAACTAGGCACACAAACGTATGGCCAACTAATCTTTGACAAAGCAGGAAAGAACATCCAATGGAAAAAAGACAGTCTGTTTAACAAATGGTGCTGGGAGAACTGGACAGCAACATGCAGAAGAATGAAACTACACCACTTTCTTACACCATTCACAAAAATAAACTCCAAATGGATAAAGGACCTGAATATGAGTCAGGAAACCATCAAAACCCTACAGGAGAAAGCAGGAAAAGACCTCTCTGACCTCAGCCGCATCAATTTCTTACTTCACACATCTCCAAAGGCAAGGGAATTGAAAGGAAAAATGAACTATTGGGGCCTCATGAAGATAAAAAGCTTCTGCACAGTAAAGGAAGCAATCAAAAAAACTAAAAGGCAACTGACAGAATGGGAAAAGATTTTTGCAAATGACATGTCGGACAAAGGGGTAGTATCCAAAATCTGTAAAGAACTCATCAAACTCCACACCCGAAAAACAATAATTCAGTGAAGAAATGGGCAGAAAACATGAATAAACACTTCTTTAAAGAAGACATCCTGATGGCCAACAGGCACATGAAAAGATGCTCAACGTTGCTCCTCATCAGGGAAATACAAATCAAAACCACATTGAGATACCACCTCACGGTGGTTTGAGTGGCTAAAATGAACAAATCAGGAGACTGTAGATGCTGGCGAAGATGTGGAGAAACAGAAACCCTCTTGCACTTTTGGTGGGAATGCAAACTGATGCAGCCACTCTGGCAAACAGTGTGGAGGTTCCTCACAAAATTAAAAATAGATCTACCCTATGACTCAGCAATAGCACTGCTAGGAATTTACCCAAGGGATACAGGAGTGCTGATGCATAGGGGCACTTGTACCCCAATGTTTATAGCAGCACTTTCAGCAATAGCCAAATTATGGATATAATCTAAATGTCTATCAGTTGATGAATTGATAAAGAATTTGTGGTTTATATACAGAATGGAATACTACTTGGCAGTGAGAAAGAATGAAATCTGGCTTTTTGTAACAACGTGGATGGAACTGGAGAGTGTCATACTAAGTGAAATAAGTCATAGAGAGAAAGAAAGATACCGTACATTTTCATACGGTGGATCCTGAGAAACTTAACAGAAGACCAGAGAGGAGGGGAAGGGGAAAATTTTACAGAGAGGGAATGAGGGAAACCATAAGAGTCTCTTAAAAACTGAGAATAAATTGAGGGTTGATGGGGTGGGATGGAGGGGAAAGTGGGTTATGGCCATTGAGGAGGGCACCTGTTGGGATGAGCACTGGGTGTTGTATGGAAAACAATTTGACAATAAATCTCATATTAAAAAATAAAATCAAACAATAACATTAGGAAATAAATAAATAAATAAATAAATTCTTTTTAAAATTTAATTTCAAAATTCAAGTATAATTAACACAGTGTTATATTAATTTCAAATGTACAATAGAGTGATTAAACTATTCCATATGTCACCTGGTGCTCACAAGGTCAGGTACCTTCCTTAATGCCCATCACCCATTTTGTCCATCTCCCTCACCTACCTCCCCTTTGGGAATCTCCAGTTTGTTCTGAATAGTTATGATTTTGGGTTTTTTGCTTGACTTTTTTATTTGTCAGTTTATTTTGCATTTTAAATTCTACCTATGAGTGAAATTATGTGGTATTCGTCTGTCTCTGACTGAACATTTCACTTAACGTTATACCCTCAAAATCCACAAAACAAAAAGATAACCCATAAAATGGGAGAAGATATTTGCAAATGATATATCTGATAAGGGGTTAATATTTAAATTATATTAAGAATTTATACAACTCAGTACCCAAAAAGCAAATAAACCATTTAAAAATGGGCAGAAGACATAAACAGACATTTCCCCAAATAAGACATACAGGTGGCAAACACACACATTAAAAGATGCTTAACATCACTTAACATCAGGGAAATGTAAATTACTTATTCCTGTCAGAATGGCTAAAATCAAAAACAGAAGTAAAAAGTGTTGGTGAGGATGTGTATAAAAAGGAACCTTGCGCACTGTGGGTAGGAATACAAACTGGTTGCACTGTGTAACTGTGATACTGTGTTGCACTGTTGTTACTGTGGAAAATAGTATGGAGGTTCCTCAAAATGTAAAAATAGAACTACTCTATGATCCAGGGTAATAACCTAAGTTACCAAAACACTAATTCAAAGTGATACATACACCCCTATATTTATGGAAGCATTGTATACAATAGCCCAACTATGTAAGAAGCTCCAAGTGTCTATCGATAGATGAAGGGATAAAGAAGATGTGATATATCTTGCAATGACAATGCAATGACATGAATGTAGCTACAAAGTACAATGCTAAGTGAAATACGACAGTCAGAGAAAGAAATACCATATGACTTCACTCAGATATGGAATTTAAGAAACAAAATGAAGGAACAAAGGGGAAAAAAGAGTGAGAGAGAGAGAGTCACAAACCAAGAAGCAGACTCTTAACTATAGACAGCAAATTGATGGTTACCAGAGGTGAGGTGGGTGAGGAGAAGGGTGAAATACGTAATAGGGATTAAAGAGGGCAATTGTCTTGATGAGCACCGGATGATGTATGGAATTTTTGAATCACTATATTGTACACCTGAAATTAATATAGCACTGTATGTTAACTGTACTGTAATTAAAATAATTATTAAAATATGTGTTATATACACAAAAACACAAGATGGAATATCACTCAGTTGTGAAAAGAATGGAATCTTGCCATTTATGTTATTGATTTCTAATTTAATTCTACTGTACTCTGAGAATATATTTTATATAATTTCAATTCTATTTAATTTGTAATGGTGTGTTTTATAACCTATATTGTGATCTATCTTGGTGACTGTTCTGCCAGTTGATTGATGATGCTGTTAATTTTGAATATAATATGTCAGGGTATAAATTTTTTTGTTATTCATCCTTTATGGTGTTCTCTAAGCTACCTGGATTTTTGGCTTAATGTCTATCATTAATTTTGTGAAATTCTCAGTCATTATTTCTTTAAATATTCCTTCTGCTTCTTTTTATCTTCTTTTGTTATTCCCATTATGTTTATGTTACACCTTTTGCAAATGTCCTACAACTTTTAGTTACTATGTTTTGCCTTTTCTTTCTGTTTTCTCTTTGCACTTCAGTGTTATAAATTTCTATTGACACTTATTCAACTCACTGATACTTTCCCTGGTCATTTCCAATGAGTCAGTGAGCCTGTCAAAAGTATTCTTCCTTTCTGTTACATTATGTTTGATATCTCACATTTCCTTTCCATTGTTTTGGGGAGTTTTATTTTATTCTCACATTACCTACTTATATTTTAATATTTTCCACTTTTTTCCATTAGAGCCCTTAACATATTCTTAATTTCAACATTCTTGTCATATCTGAGTCTGGCTCTGATACTTGCTTGCTCTGTTTCTTCAAACTGTGTTTTTGATTTATTAGTATGGCTTGTAATATTTGCTGAAAACTTGACCTGATGTACTGACTAAAAGTAACTGAAGTAAACAGGTTTATAGTGTAAGGTTTTGGGTTTGTCTGACTAGGAGTTAGCCTGTGTTTAGTATTTGCTGTAGTAAGTCCTATGATTAGGTCTCTGTCTTTTAGTGAGCCTGTGCCCCTGGGCTGTAACCTTTATAAATGTTCATCAGTTTCTGTTTCCCTGTCAGGTGAAATAGACTAGACAAGAATGAAGCTGATTATTTCCCTTCTCCCTGGTAGGTTAGGCTCTCCTGAAACTGTTGGTGAAAATCTGGTGAAATAGTTTCTCTTGAGGTCAGGCCATAATAAGAAAAAAGTGCTGAGTTTGTTTTAAAATGAGTTTTACCCCCTTCCCCAGAAAGAAATGGAAAGGTATTTTTCTCAGATCATTTCTGTGATAACATAGTATGGCTCCTGGAGGTAAAACTGACAAAAGTGTGTGGGTTCTCCCTTGTACACAGTGAACCTCCAGCAGTTAATCTCTTAGATTTTCACTTTTCCTACCCCCATACTTGTTTTACTGGATGTTTTTGCTCCTGGGCTTCTCCTCTAGTACACTGTGATTCTATCTGCCTGTCTATATCCAATTTTGGGGACAGCAGTTTGCCCTATGAATTTGTTTTTTGGGTGATTCTAAAAAGTTGTTGATTTTCAAATTTGTTCAGCTTTTTCCCCTCTTATTTTGAGGGAGAGAGCTCTTTACATGCTTTTAAACTTAATTCAACAACATTTATTGCACATCTACTGCATGCCAAGTATTACTCTAGGAACTAGAAATACGGTAGTAATACAAAAGTCTTGCCCCTAAAAAGCTAACTTTCTTGTTAATAGAGACAGACAATAAATAAATAAACATTCTAAGTATTACCTATATGGTTATACTTAATATTGTTGTTTAAATCAATATATAAAATATATACATATTTAATATTTTATTAAAAATGAAGGGGCGCCTGGGTGGCGCAGTCGGTTAAGCGTCCGACTTCAGCCAGGTCACGATCTCGCGGTCTGTGAGTTCGAGCCCCGCGTCAGGCTCTGGGCTGATGGCTCGGAGCCTGGAGCCTGTTTCCGATTCTGTGTCTCCCTCTCTCTCTGCCCCTCCCCCGTTCATGCTCTGTCTCTCTCTGTCCCAAAAATAAATAAAAAACGTTGAAAAAAAAAAATTTAAAAAAAAAAAAAAAAAAAAATGAAGATATATATTGTAAAGGAAACATTATAGCACTATTATATGTGGAGAACCAGTAATATTCCAATATTAGAAGATAAGCATAAAAATAAATTAGTTACTGTTAAATAAATCATCCTGGGAATTACATTTTTTTAAGTTGATTTATTTATTTTGCGAGAGAGATGGAGGGAGCACAAGCCGGGAAGGGGCAGAGGGAGAGAGAGAATCCCAAACAGGATCCATGCTGTAAGCACAGAGCCCAATGTTGGGCTTGATCTCACAAACAGTGAGATAATGACCTGAAGTGAAATCAAGAGTCAGTTCCTCAATCAGCTGAGCCACTCAGGTGTCCCGAATTTGGTATGAAAGTTAAATGAGATTATGGATGTCACTCAACAGTGTGCCTGACATCTGGCAATTACTCAATACACGTTGACTATCATTAGCATTATAGTTCCAACACCAAATATTTTCTAATGCTTCCAAAACTTCTAAATGTTTTTCAAATTATTGTTCTGTCCTTTATCAATCTTTATACATGCTGGTTCATAAGTCTCAACAGCTTTTGATACACCTAAATATAAGATACAATTTGAAAGAAAAAAACCTCAAAACCATTTTTTTTTATTTTTTTTATTTTTTTTTTTAACGTTTATTTATTTTTGGGACAGAGAGAGACAGAGCATGAACGGGGGAGGGGCAGAGAGAGAGGGAGACACAGAATCGGAAACAGGCTCCAGGCTCCGAGCCATCAGCCCAGAGCCTGACGCGGGGCTCGAACTCACGGACCGCGAGATCGTGACCTGGCTGAAGTCGGACGCTTAACCGACTGCGCCACCCAGGCGCCCCAACCTCAAAACCATTTATAACAAATAAGAAAAAAATTCAAAAACCTTAAATTATGAACAATTCATAGGAATGAACAAGACCCCAGTGGTTACAGTTAAAATATGTGAGCGGAAAAATCACTAAAAAAGTACAAATTGATAATAAGCACATTGAAAAAACCTCAACTTCACGTGTATTCAAAGAAATGCATATTAAAGTGCACCAGCAATTTATTATTATCAAATAAGAAAAGCCCTTTCGAAATTTGCACACCAATTGCTAGAGAGGGTGTGCTGTGCTGACACTGCTGGTGGAAATAAAAATTGGTGTAGCTATTCTGGAAAGAATTCCAGCTATATATATCATGAGCCTTCAAACAACTAGTCCCTGAGTTGAGTCATCCCACTTTTGGGAATTGGTCCTAAGGAAGTTACTTGAAATAGTTTATATACAATGATGTTCACCAAAGCTTTATTTAAAATAGTAAAAATTTAGTAGCAACTTCAACTTACATTCCTGAAGAAATGGTAAATTATAAAGGATTCATAAATTAAGACAATGCAAATTTACAAAATATACAATATATTGGCAAAGAATTCTGAAATTACTTGGAGAGGGAAAATGTTTATGTGGTTATGTTCAATGAATAAAGCAAGAACCAAAATTACATATATAGCATGATGAAAGTATACACAAAATAGAAAAATAGGAATTGCATAAAATTCTGGAGGAAAATAAAATAGTCATAATGATAGATTTCTTATGTTCTTTGTTAATTTTTCAGTATTTTCCAGAATTTCTATAGTAAGTATTTATTTTGTTAGGCTCATAATCAGAAAATAAATGTGTTTGTCTTTATAAAACATCTTAAAGTTCTGAGGCTGATAAGTCTTCACTTTCTACTAGTAATAGCCTAATATTACAGATCTGTGTGCCAGGACCATTCCATTAGCATTTCTAGTCAGGCTCCCAAGCATCCTGTATTATTCTGCAAGTTATTTCCTGGTAATGCCATGTCTTGAACAACAGAAAGACTTAAATGCCCCATCTGCTTTTTGGTGTCTAAAAAGCAAATTCTCCAGCTTGTGGACTACATTTAGTTTACCAGTTACCCTCAAATACAGTACTTCAACTCTTATCATACTCCCAAGGAGCAGGTGTTATTAGATTTTTCCATTATACCAATAAGGAAATCAAAGCCCAGAGAAGCAAAAGAACTTGCTCAACCTGTTTAGAATGTAAAAAAGGTTTGACGGCCTCGAAAGCCTGACACTTTTCCCTTTCCTCATTGAAAGATTGAGCTGAGAAGGCAAATCTTCTAGGACAGTGAACTCAGACACCAGTATGTTCTAGCCAAAAAAGGATCAGGGTACTAGGCTATCCTGAGAGTAATTTTGGCTGTGACAGCATTTCCTGGAATGTGACATCCCCCTAATGGAGCACTCTCTGTTCAAATAAGTTTAAGAAATATTATAACTTTATCTTCCTTTTTGGAGATTCCCAATGCACATTAGCAGAGTCTCTACATGATAATTTTCTTTACGATGAAATTTGATCACAGGATACCTCGCCCTCCCCCTCACCTTCCCCAGAAAAAAAAAAAACTATTAACATGCAGTGGTACATCCATTTCAAGGGAACATACAGATTAAAGGACAGAAAGAGAAGTTTGCAGGTAACTTTTGAAGAGAGTGTCAGATAATAGGACAAACATTCCAGAAAAAGGATAAAGGGGCCCCAGAGTCCAGCTTCATGAAACATTAGCATTTTGCTGAACCATTTCCCAAGCATATACTCTATACATGCTCTCTAACCAACCTTGTCAAAGTCAAGTTCCCATCCTGGGAACTCAAGATACCCTGACTGCTATGTAAACTCTCCTTACCTGCCTGAGACACCTTCTCCACCTGATAGCAGATGACCCATCCACCACAGCTTAAGTCTGATATGTAAGCCTTCTTCGTTTATCTTCTGGGTACACTGGAAGGAAGACAAAGTCAGAGACAAAAGGAGGACAAAATAACAAACGTGAAGTAAAGTCGAGAATACAGATTTATATGGCTAAAGCATACAAAGCCACAGTGCATGCCCTAGAAAGGAATATTTTAACAAGTAATACAGAGCACTTACACTATGACAGGCATTATTCCAAGTGCTTTAGCTCTATTAACTTATGTAATCCTCAAAACAATCCTGTTGTGTAGGTATTGTTATTATCACTACTATTATCCCCATTGTACAGGTAGGAAAACTGTGGCTCAGAGAAGTTAAATAACTTGTCCAAGACTACAAACTACAGCACCGAGTTTGAAGCTAGGCAGCCTGGCTCCAGAGTCCATCTCTTGACTACTAAGGTTACACTGCTTCCTTACCTAGTTTTTCTCATACCAGTAAATGACACACACATCAGTCTTGATGCACAAAAATCCCAAACCTAGGAGTTATACTTGATTCAGCTCTTTCACTCAGCTCTATCCCCTACTTCTAAGTCACCAACAAATCTTAGCGATTATATCTCCAGAACACATCCCAAATCCAACCATGCATCTCTTCCTCCACTAACCCCACCCTAGTCTGAAGCTCCAATCATATCTCACATGGATTAGTATGATAGCCTCATCACAGCACTTCCATTATGCTACAAGCATTCTCCACTCTATAACCAGAGAGATCATGTTTAAAACTTGCATCAGATTATGTCATGTCTTTACTTAAAACCCTCTAATGGTCCCTATCACATTCAGAATGAATCCAAACTCCTTTTTGTTGCTTATGAAGCCAAATGTTATCTAGCTCTTGTCTCCTCTTTGACTTAATTTTATACTCACATTTTACGTGCTTAACCTCATACCAGACCCACCATCCTTGTGTCTTTCAAAGACGCAAAGGAGTTCCAATCTCTAGGACTTTGTATTTGCTGTTCTTTCCTTACTCTGAACCACTGGATTTTTTTTAGTTTATTTTGAGAAAAAGAGAGAGGTCAAGTGGGGAAGGACCAGAGAGAGGGATACAGAGAATCCCAAGCAAGTTACACCCTGTCAGTGTGGAGCCCAATGTGAGGCTCAAATTCACAAACCATGAGATCATGACCTGAGCCAAAGTCAGACACTTAATCGACTGAGCCACCCAGTCACTCCTGAACCATCGGATTTTTAATTCCTTCAGGTCTCAGCTGACATGTTGCCTCCTTATAGAAGTCCTCTACTACTGGTGCATCCTTTGCCTAGTCACACTGTAATCACATCATCCTATTTTGCTTTCTTTATTGTTTTCATCATCATTTAAAACCATTTCTTTGTATTTGCACCAGAATATTAGCCCTGTGGCTGCATAGATTTAGCTATCTTATTCACCAGTATACCTCTAAATCCCAGAATAGTGGATGGCACATAGTATGTGCACAGTAAACACTGAAAGAATGAATGTCCCCTCCTTTAGGTCACAAGTGATGAGACTGAGACCTGGAGAGTGAAGGATACATGCCCAGGTGAGTGACAGAGGTAAGACTATAGAGCATGCTCTCTGACCCTCAGGGAAATCTTCCATGACAGGCAAATTCTGGCACTCAGGCCTGGGGCAATCAGGAAGACCAGAACTGGACCAGGAAGGACCCCTCTATACCAGATCCCAGCAAGACCTTGACTCTCAGACACTTTCTCATTTGATGCCCAGAGAGGGAAATCAAAGGAAGTTGAGCTGAGGTTTTATGAGTTTCCCAACACTGGCCTCAGTCTACTTGTAAGGGCAGTGGATATACAGAAAGTTCCAAAATTGAATATAGTTTGGCTTACACAGTTACCTAACTGTTCTGTGCTCCAGCTCCTCATCTACAAAATGGAACAAACATCTTATTCTATACACCTCATAAAGCAGTTGTGGGATTAAATGGGATAACACAAAATATATATAAAGTACTTAGCACAAGTCCTGGCATGTAGCTATCTTTAAATAAATGCTAACTATTATTATTATTTTCACTATCTTATCCATTCATTCTTTTGCTTATAACTTTTTGTCCGCTTCAATTCACTCCAAACTGAAGTTTAAAAAAATCTCTTGTGATTAAAAAATCTTCATCCAAGGAATTTTGTAATTTGGCCCTTTTCTCCTTCAGCCCTATCTCTTTTCATCCCCTTTTCCTATACTTTTATTTCATATTCTAGCCACTCTGCATACTCTAGTCTCCAAACATGCTATGTGTCTTCATGTCTCTAGGGCTTGGCTCATGCTATCTTTCCAGCAATACCCTCCTTGTTTGCTCCCATTGCCCCTTTTTTATTCCTGTCAAAATACTACTTATGTTTTAGGATTTCCCTGAAATGCTCCCTCTTATAAGAAGCCCTCTATTTCCACAAGACTTTCAGAATTAATCTTTATTTCTTCTGGGCTACAAGAGCACTTTGCTCTCCTTTTGTTAAACTACTAATCACAGTGTTTAGCTATTTTTCTGTTGGGATGTAAACTGACTTCTGAAGGGAAATAAATGTGACATCTACATCCCTGATGTCCAAAGCTTATCACAGAGAAGATGTTCAGAAAACGTCTTTTTTTTTGTATCTAATAGAATTAGACCTCTTTGTATTCTTCCAAAATTAATGTGTTAAAATCCAATCCTTAATATAACCGTATTTTGAGGTGGGGTCTTTGAGAAGTGATTAAGTCTTGAGGGTAGAGTCCTCATAAATGGTACTGGTGCCCTTATAAAAGAAACCTCAGAGAGTTATCTTGCCCCATCACCATGTAAGAATACAGAGAAAAAATGACCATCTATGAACCAAGAAGTGGGCTCTCATCAGACACCAAATCAGCTGGTGCCTCGACCTTAGACTTCCCGGGATCCAAGACTCTGAGAAATAAACGTGTATTGTTCATAAGCCATGCAGTTTATGGTACTCTGTTATAGTAGCCTGAACAGACTAAACAGGCCCCATCCATAGTGGTGAACACAGATATGTCCTACAGTAGCCTCAATATACACAGTTACTAGAAGTCCTCCAGCCTGGGACAGAGATAAGGTGGAAGGATTGCCAGCCTTAGACCCTGCAGCTTGCTTAAGATATTACTTGTGGCAGTACTTTCTCCAAGCACTTTCCTCTTCTGCTGGGTTTGATGCTACCATATAAAGTAAAGGAAGCAAAACTGAAGCTCAGCTCAGTATATAGGCAATGGATCCTGGGGGAAGTGGCCATATGTTTTTTCAAGGATGTTCAAGTTATATTAAAAGCCATCATCCTTTTAAGGGAAAATGCCAGAACAATAGTAACTGCATTTACCTCTTTCCCTGGCCGTGTTTTTCCAGACCTCCATGATTGTAATTCCTAGCTTCTTTGTTCTAATGGAAGCCCATCAGGTACTGTGGTAGATGGGAGGAGCTACCTCCTGTCACACAAGTCCTTTTCTCCAAGTCCTTGTGGTTTATTGGAAATTTAAGGTAAAGAAAGTTGACTGCTTTGGTCTTTGGCTATTGGGGCCTAAGGTAGAACAAAGCATACTATGAGAGAGAGAGAGAGAATGAAAAGAGACACAGTAAATAAGTTGGATGATAAATGGAAGAACAGTCTCTTCCTGGACCTTCCTTTTTTGGGCCTTCAGTACAATTATTAGGGTAGGATATCCTCCTCTCACTAGCTGTATTACCTTGATTAATTAACTTCTCTGTGCATTAGTTTTCATATGTTTAAAATGGTGATAATAATATCTACCTCATAGAATAGGATCTTAACCACTAACTTTACTAACACTAATTAAGAATTCAATGAATATATATATATATATATAGTGCCTAGCACATATTAAGTACTCAAATAATGTTATTTATTTTTATTTATTTATTTATTTCACTGTTATTTTTTTTTCAGTGATGTACCTCTCTCCCAGGAAACACAAGGCACAGAATGTGAGACCAAGATTGTCTCTTAGACATCTTCTAGCTCCGTACTGTCAGATTTCAGATGGGAAAACTGAGGTCCACAGAGGAGAAGGGATTCACCTAAATGCACTCTCAGTTCCTGGGAGAATCAGGAACTATTCACAGGCCTTCTGCCTCCCACTGCTATTTTCCTCCCACAGAGACCCCTGTTACTTGTTCCATGGTGGGAATAGAAGGAAATGACAGTCTTCATGTTTTCTCACCCAGAGGGTGAGAAAGGGAGCATTCTAGGTTCTGTGAATTTAGCATTCTAAGTCCTTTCTGTGGAAAGAAGGTCCAGTTTCTTGCTGAAAATTTTGCAGGCCTCAGTAAACAAGGGAATTAACAAAAAGAGTTGATAGAAGTGGCATGAATCCAGCCTGGTGTTGGAGGATGGAGGCAGATGAAGGAGACTTACTTTTAAGAGCTGGAGCAGACAATGAGTCAAGAGTTCTGCCAGGTATGGGGAAAGGATATCTGAAGGGAGATTTGGGGTACTTAAATCTGGGGGGCACTGGGTACAAGGAAACTCCAGGGTAGCTCAGGGTATCTCAAGATGCTTTCTAGAGGCCCAAGTGAATGTCCCTGGGCATTTTAGTAACCCCCCCCCACCAGAATGTCAGTTCACCTTCCTGACCAGACTAGGAAAACATTCCTGGCAGGGCTCTTACCCACTTCCTCCAAAGAATAATGTGTCTTCACAGAGTCCCAGACAACACCTCTTTCTCTCCATAACCCCACACCCTCCCAGGAGTTTCAAAAGATACAGGGACCTGGAAAAACTGGAAAGACTTCACAGTTGCCATTGACCTTTATTCTGCTCTTTCCAGACCACTCATCCCACCCCTGTATGCAAGGCCTGGGACCTGGCTCCTCAGGACCTTCCTCTTCACTCTTAGAAAGCATTGGCCTGTCTAAGCAGCATGGTACATTCATTTGAAAGCATAAACTATTTGTCGTCATGTGAGAGGAATTAGTTTGAGTAAGGGACCTGGAGTGACTAAAAAGCCTCAAATTTCTGGCATCTTAACAAATAAGTAAGGGAGATGTTCTGAAACAAATTCATGCATGAGATTTGGATTCACATAAATGCGGATTTGATTCCTGTAGCAATTTTCTGGGTTGTGTGATCTTTGGTGAATTACTTAAGCTTATTTATAAAATGGGAACAGTATTGCCTAGCTCATAGCAATTAAATGAGAGACTATGTAGAAAGCCCCTAACACACTCCAGGCAAATGGAGGTGATTAAACAAGAAACAATGTAATGGTGAAGTTAAAAGCATAGACTCTGATGCCAAACCACCTAAATTAGAATCCTGGTTCTGCAATTCACTAGCTGTGTGTCCTTCAGCAAGCCACTGCCTATTTTCCCACAAAAGAGTTTGGCTATTCTGTGCCTCAGTATTCTCCTATATAAAATGGGAATTAAAACAATAGACACACTTCACAGGGTTATTTTCAGATTTTAATGAGTTAGTCTTTGTATCATGTTTTAAAAAGTTCCTGATATGTGACAAATGGTTATTAAACGATAGCTGCTACTATTAGTATCATTATTGTTGTTACTGTTATTCATGGTACCAAAGTGGGAAGAGTGGCAGGAAGGCCATGGCAGCTCTAGCCTCTTGCTACTCAAAGTGTGATTCATGAATCAACAGATGGGCATCACTTATAAGCTTGGTACATATGCAGAACCTCAGTTATCTCCACAGACAGGCTGAAACTAAATTTGCATTGTAACAAGATATCCAGGGCTTTCTATGCAAATAAGAGTTTGAGAAGCACAAAACTCTGGGTTACAAACTAGAAGTTTCACTTGGGAACGATGAGCAATGGGAAGTTTGAGGTAGAAGACAAACAACAAAGCTTATAGCCTGAGGTAAGAGCTGGGGGATGAAATTAGTATGTGGTCAAGCCATACAGGTAAAAGCAAGGTCTTCGATAGAATGAGCCAGCCAAATCCAAGTGATATTTGTCTCAAATATCCCAGGTGGTAGCCTAATGAAAATTAAAGGAGGGCACACATCCTTTGGGATGATGTAATCCTACAAGTACAAAACTTGGTAAATAGAGCTCAGGATCTATCTAGGCAGTTTCTTTCTCACTTGGCCAGGAAGCCAGCTCAGTTTCCAACTGCACAATTATATATAATGACTCTGGATGAAAGAGCAGAAGGATAGATACAAATATTCATGAAACCAACATGGTATATGTGGTAGCCAGCATCCAACAAAGCCCCAAATAATTCTTATCTTCTGGTATTTGTACCTTTTTATAGTCTCAATCTTGTACAATGCTGACCTATTGAGCAAATAAGATAATGTGGAAATGTGACTTCTGAGGCTAGGTCATAAAAGACATTGTAGTTTCTGTCATGGCTATCTCTTGTTTCATTTTTCTTAAAGGCCAGGTGCATGAAAACACTCAAGTAGACCATAGAGAGGCCCACACGGTGAAAAATTGAGACCTCCAAACAGCAACTAACATTAGTTTGCTAGTCACATGAGAAAACCATCTTGGAAGCATATCCTCCAGCTCTAGTCAAGCTTCAGATGACTTCAGCCCTAGCCAAAAGCTTGACTGCAACCTCATAACAGACCCTAAAACAGAACCACCTAGCTAAGTCACTACTGAATTCCTGAACGACAGAAACTGTGTGAAATAATGAATGTTTACCTCATTTTTAAGCACGTTTAGTGTATTTTATAACACAGAAATAGATAAAGCATACTACAGGTTTGCAAAAGCCCAAAGTCACCAAGGAAAACTCATGAGATAAAAAGATAAGGTAAATAACCACAACAATGATATTAGCTACTTCCATTCACAAGCCAAGTCCTTTACCTTAATGAGTCTTCAAAGGACATGCACTTTTGGGGTATAAGCTTTTTGAAGTACAGTTAGGGAAATATGCCTAAGAGCACACATCCATGTGTGGGCCAAGTGTGCCTATCTCTTCGTGTCTTTTTGCTGTCCTACATTACAATGGACGCCCCTATATATCATAGATTGCAAAGTTGGCAATAAGAGATACTCAAGACAGAAGTTCCTTGAAGCATTCTGCTATAGTGTCTGGTGGAAATGCAAACAATAGATGAGGACTATATGTCCTTTATTTCCTCTCTCTCTCTCTCTCTCTCCCCTCTCTCTCTCTCTCTGTCTCTCCCTCTCTCTATCTCTCTTTCTCACATCTTGCCTCTAATCCCTCAAGTCACCACATGACATACTGATTCTCCCAGTATCCATTAGGCCCTCATATGAAGCTATAAACAACTAGACACCAACAAACTGGAAAACCTAGAAAAAAATGGAAAAATTCATAGAAACATACAAACTGAATCAGGAAAAAAATATAAATTCTGAATAAACCAATTACTAGTAAGGAGATTGAATCAGTAATCAAAATGTCCCAAGAAAGAACAGCCCGGGACCAGATGGCTTCACTGGTAAATTTTACCAAACTTTTTTTTTTTAATTTAATACCAAAAAAATAAAAGAGGAGGTTTTATGAGGACAATGTCTGCCTGATACCAAAACTACACAAGGGCACTACCAGAACATAAAACTACTGAACAATATCCTTGATAAGTATAGAGGCAAAAAGTCTCTTTTTTAAGTTTATGTATGTATGTATGTATTGAGAGAGAGAGAAAGAGATGGGGGGAGGGGAAAAGAGAGGGAGAGAATCCCAAGCAGACTTGTGCTGTCAGCACAGAGCCTGATTCAGGGCTTAAACTCACAAACCACAAGATCATGACATGAGCCAAACAAATCAAGAGTTGGATGCCTAACTGAGCCACCCAGGTACCTCAAGAGGCAAAAAAATCTCAATAAAACACTAGCTTGGAGAATTCAGTGCCCCATGAAATGTATAATCTACCATGATCAAGTAGGATTTATATAGCTGATGCAAAGATGCTTCAAAGTATGCAAGTCAATCAATTTGATACATCATATTAATAGAATGGAATAAAAAACTCGTGATCATCACAATAGACACAGAAAAAGCATTTGACAAAATTCAAATTTGTTCATGATAAAAACTCTTAACATATTAGGTGTGGAGAGAACATACCTTAACATAATAAAGACCATATACAATAAGCCCACAGCTAATATACTCAATGGTGAAAGGTTGAAAGCTTTTCCCCTTAGATCAGAAAGAAGACAAGGGTGCCCACTCTCATCACTCCTATTCAACATAATACTGGAAATCCTTGTCAGAGTAATAAGTCAAGAAAAAGAAATAAAAGGCACCAGAATTTGAAAGGAAGAAGTAAATTGCCTATTTTCAGATGACATGATTTTATACATGGAAAATTCTAAAGACTCCACAAAAAAATTGTTAGATCTGACCAACAAATTCAGGAAAGTGGCAAGATACAAAATTAACATGCAAAAAATCAGTAGTGTTTCTATACACTAACGACAAATCATCTAAAAACAAAATTAAAAAAATTCATTTATAATAGTATAAAAATTATTAAAATACTTAGGAATAAACTTAACCAAGGAGGTGAAAAATCTCTACTTTGAAAACTACAAGATGTTGATGAAAGAAATTGAAGAAGACACAGGTAAATGGAAAGGTACCCCATGTTCATGGATTGGAAGAATTAATATTGTTAAAATATCTATATTACAAAAATGATCTATAGGTTCAATGCAATTCGTATAAAGATTCCAATGGCTTTTTTTTTACATAAGTAGAAAAAAAATAAATCTAAAATTTGCATGGACCCACAAAACAACCCTGAATAGCCAAAGTTATCCTGACAAAGAAGAACAAAGTGGGAGGCATCACACTTCCTGCTTTCAAGCTACTATGAAGCTATAGTAATTAAAACATTATGGTACAGGCAGAAAAAAATGACAAGAAAAAAAGAGGGTTTCAGTACTGCCAGTTTTCTACAAACAGTGGAGCACAGAATCTGAAATTTCAGAGCACAGTGCCAAGCAGTACTTCTGGGAGGAAACAGGGTGAATCCCTGGGAACAGGCAGCACAGTCTGAGGGGCCCATGTGCCATATGGGGACAATCGGTTCCCTGGCTGGAGTGCATCTCGTCGAGACAATACAGCTTTTCTGTGGGCAAAAGTCACAGCAGACCCCAGAAAGCTGCCACATTTATTGATATTGGGACAAAGACACCAGCTCAATGAAGCAAAATGTGGCACCAGCTGCATGTTGTGATTTACCATAAACTCTGAACCTCTGCCACTGTGTGATCATGCAAACATTTTCTTGGACAAATAGGTACACTGCCATTGCTTGGAAAGACCCCACCCTAGAGTATCAGCATAGGTCCAAGCCACTGGGTCTCTGAAGTGTTGCATTTTGAAACACAGCCCCATCTGAGATAAAACTCTGGAGGGAGGTGCTGCCTGGCAGGCAGACAACATGGACACAGGGTAAATGTAGGGGGTGAACTGAAGTGTGAGACAAAGGAGGGGTGATTTATCACACCTCTGTGATGGCACAAAATTCCTGAAACAGAGACTAGAGAGCAGAGTGAAGATATTTTCACCTCTAGCACACCCACATTAATCCACCCCAGTGAGCTAATCAGCGCCACCAAGTGGACAAATGAGCCATTACACCAAGTCCTACCAACTTGTGCCCTGCAGGAACATCCCCCAGAAGACCAGCACAAATCCCTTCCACCTGCTTAGGCTATGGAGCATAGTGTACTGCAAAGATTCAGTTATAAGGGAAACTGGATGTAGTTTCATTCGAGTTTCATTTTGTTTGCTTGTTTGGTGGTTTGTTTGTTTTCTTTGCTTCTATTTTTGTTTTTAATGTTTTCGCTTCTTTTTTTTCTTGGATACATAAAGGGCAAAACTTTTTATCTATTTACTTTATTTTACTATATATTATTATTTTATTTTTTTAATTTTAAACTTTTTAAACTTTTTTTCTTCTATCTTTTTTCTCTTTTCTATCAAGCTTCTCTCAACAAGCAGACCAAAACACAACTAGACTCTTGATTCTTTTGATTTATTTTTTTAATTTTTAAATTTTTACTTATTTTCTTTTCTTTTTTTCTTCCTCCAAAATGACAAGATGGAAGAATTGATCCTAAAAGAAAGAACATGGGGAAATGATGGTCAGGGGTTTATTCTAAGTAAGAATTTAAAACCACAGTTATAAGAATACTAGCTGGGGTTGAAAAAAGCATGGAAGACACCAGAGATAAAAAGAAATGCAGAGATAAAAGAACTAAAATCTACTCTGGCTGAAATTAAAAATTCTATAACCAAGGGATGCTTGGGTGGTTCAGTCAGTTGTGTGCCCAACTTTGGCTCGGATCATGATCTCAAGGTTTATGAGTTCAAGCCCCACATCAGTCTCACTCCTGCTGTCAGTACTGAAGCTGTCATCTCAGAGCCCACTTCAGATCCTCTGTCCCCACTCTCACTCTGCCCTTATACCCCTCAAAAATAAATAAACATTTAAAAAATAAATAAAATAAAAATGCTAAAACCAAAATACAATTTAAAATGGATGCTATGATTGCAAAGATGGATGAAGTATGGTAGCAAATCAGTGATACAGAAGACAAAATTATGGAAATAATGAATCAGAAAAAAAGAGAAAAACAAAGGCAAAAGATCACAATACAAGACTTTAGAGAACTCAGCGACTTATTAAAGAGGAATAATATTTATATTGTAGGAGTACCTGAAGATGAAGAGAGAAAAATGAGAAGAAGGTTTATGTGAGCAAATTATAGCTGAAAACTTTACTAATCTTGGGAAGAACACAGATGTCAAAATACAAGAAGCACAGAGAACTTCCATTGGATTCAACAAAAATTGACTATCAACAAGGCATATCATAGTCAAATTCACAAAATACACAGACAAGGAAAGAATTATGGAAGCAGCAAGGGAAAAAACTCCTTAACCTACAATGGAAGACAGACAACAAAATTGTCCACAGAAAATTGGCAGGCTAGAAAGGAGTGGCAGGATATATTCAATGTGCTTAATGGGAAAAACATACTGCCAAAAAGTATTTTTCCATAAAAGCTGTCATTCAGAATAGAAGGGGAGATAAAGAGATTATCATACAAACAAAAACTAAAGGAGATTGTGACCACTAAAGCAGCCCTGAAAGAAATAGTATTAAGGAGGGACTTTTTCAGTGGAGAAAACAAAATAAAACAAAAAGACCAAAATCAGAAAAGACTAGAAAATACCAGTGAACATCACCAGATAAACCAAGTGTACAGGCAACACAATGGCACTAAATTCATATTTTTCAATAATCACTCTGAATGTAAATAGATTAAATGTTCCAATTCCAACGGATAAAACAGGATCCATCTACATGCTGCCTATAATAGAAAACTGCAGATTGATAGTGAGGGGATGGAGAACCATCTATCATGCTAATGGATGTCAAAAGAAAGCAAGATTAGACATACTTATATGAGACAAAATAGATTTAAAAATAAAGACTGTAACAAAAGATGAAGAATTGTTTCATAATTAAGGGGTCTATCCATCAGGAATAACAGTTGTAAATATTTATGCCCCCAATTTGAAGAGCCCAAATTTATAAATCAATTAATTACAAATATAAAGAAACTCATTGGTAATAATACAATAATAGTAGGGGACTTTACCACCCACTTACAGCAATGGACAGTAAATCTAAGCAGAAAACCAACAAGGAAACAATGGCTTTTTGAATGACACACTGGACCAGATGGACATAACAAATATATTCAGAACATTTCATCCTAAATTAGAATACACATTCTTCTCAGGTGCATACGGAACATTCCCCAGAATAAATTACATTCTTGGTCACAAATCAGCCCTCAACAAGTACAACACAATGGAGATCATACCATGCATATTTTCAAACCACAATGCTATGAAACTTAAAACCAACCAGAAAAAAAAATTTGGAAAGACTACAAATACTTGGATGTTAAATAACATCCTACTAAAGAATAAATGGGTTAACTAAGAAATTAAAGGGGAAATTAAAAAGTACATGGAAGCCAATGAAAATGAAAACACAACAGTCCAAAACCTCTGGGATACAGCAAAGGCCCTCATAACAGGGAAGTATACAGCAATCCAGGCCTTCCTAGAGAAGGAAGAAATGTCTCAACTACACAACCTAACAAATATTACACGTAAAGAGGCAAGAAGCAGAATGGGCAAATAAAGCCCAAAAACAATAGAATAAGGGAAATAAGACAGATTAGAGTGGAAATGAATAATATTGAAACCAACAACAGTAGAACACATCAACAAAACTAGGAGCTTGTTCTTTTAAAGAACTCACAAAACTGATAAAACCCCTAGCCATATCAAAAATAAAAAGGAAATGACCTAAATAAATAAAATCATGAATGATATAAAAGGTATCACAAACAACATTACAGAAATACAATTATAAGAGAATAGTATGAAAAATGATATTCCAACAAATGAGACAATCTGGAAGAAATGGACAAATTCCTAGAAACATACACTACCATAACTGAAACAGGAAGAAATAGAAAATTTGAACAGACCCATAACCAGTAAATAAATTGACTTAGTAATCAAAAATCTCCTAACAAACAAGAATCCAGGACCAGATGACTTCTCAGGGCAATTCTGCCAAACATTTAAAGATGAGTTAATAGTTGTTCTTTTGAAGCTGTTCAAAAAAATAGAAATGGAAGGAAAACTTGCAAATTCATTCTATGAGGCCAGCATTACATTGATTCCAAAAAGAGACAAAGACCCCACCAAAAAGGAGAATTACAGACCAATTTCCCTGATGAACATGGATGCAGAAATTCTCAACAAGATCTAGTAAATCGAATCCAACAATACATCAAAAGAATTATTAAACATGATAAAGTGGAATTTCTTCCTGGGCTACAGGTGTGGTTCAGTATCCATAAATCAATCAACGTGATACATCACATTAATAAAAGAAATGATGAGAACTACATGATCCTGTCAGATGCAAAAAAAAAAAATCATGTGACAAAATACAGCATCCTTTCTGATAAAAACCTCAATAAAGTAAGGATAGAAAGAACATACTTCAACATGATAAAGGCCATATATGAAATATCCACAGATAATATCATCCTCAATGGGGAAAACTAAGAGTGTTCCCCCTAAGGTAAAGAACAGGACAGGGATGTCCATTCTCACCACTGTGGTTCAACACATGGAAGTCTGAGATGCATCAAACAACAAAAAGAAAAGGCATACAAATTGGCAAGAAGTCAAACTTCCACTCTTCACAGACTTGCAAACTCATTCTATGAGGCCAGCATTACATTGATTCCAATGTATTCCACATGATAATCTATGAGGAAAACCCAAAAGACTCCACCAAAAAACTGCTAGAACTGATACATGAATTCAACAAAGTCACAGGATATAAAATCAACGTACAATTGGTTGCATTCTATATAACAATAGTGAAGCAGCAAAAAGAAATCAAGGAATCAACTCCATTTACAATTGCACCAAAAACCCTAAGATTTCTAGGAATACACCTAACCAACAAGTTGAAAGATCTGTACACTGAAAACCATAGAAAACTTATTAATGGAATTGAAGAATACACAAAGAAATGGAAAAACATTCCATGCTCATGGATTAGAAGAATAAATATTGTTAAAATATCTATACTACCCAAAGCAATCTACACATTCAAAGCAATTCCTATCAAAATACCACCAGCATTCTTCACAGAGCTAGAACGATCAATTCTAAAATGAGTATGGAAATAGAAAAGACCCCAAATAGCCCATTTTTCACAGAGCCAGAACAAACAATCCCAAAATTTTCATGGAACCACAAAAGACCTGAATAGCCAAAGCAGTCCTGAAAAAGCAAAACAAAGCAGGAGAGTTAAGATGGCAGAGGAGTAAGGAGACATTAAGCTTGTCCCTTGAACACAGACTGATAGTTATCATATCATTCTAAACACCCAAGAAATCAATCCAAACTCTGAGACAACAAAACCTGTAAGTCTACATGTAGAAACACCACCACCTTCTGAAAGGTAGGAGGTGTGAATAGTTGACTTGGGAGAGACATAGCTGTGAGTACCGTGGAAGGTAGGGAACCTACTCATGGAGTCTACTGCAAAATATTATACACAGAAGAGCACAAAATCTGAACTTGTAGAAGTCCACTACAGTGGGGGATGTGTCTGGATTAAAAGTGCTCAGGTGGCAAAGCGGGGTACAATCCCAGGAGTGACAGCATACTCTAAGGATCATCTGGATCACAAGAAGGATGGGTGGTGCCAATGTACTGTGCTGTTTCTAGGCATAGGAGAGGGGAATTTGCCTGAGGGCAGCAAGCATGGGTGCCAGCTTTCTGCTCTGTTTTTTTTTTTTCTTAATTTCTTTATTTAAATTCAAGTCAGTTAACATACAGTGTAGTATTGGTTTCAGGAGTAAAGCCCAGTGATTCATTACTTTCATATAACACTCATCTCAACAACTTCCCTTCTTAATGCTTATCACCCATTTAGACCATCCACTCCACCCACCTCCTTTCCAGAACCCCTCAGTTTGCTCTCTGTCTTTAAGATTCTCTTATTGTTAGCCTCTCTCTCTGTTTTTATCTTGTTTTTCCTTCCCTTTATACGTTTATGTGTTGTGTTTCTTAAATTCCACACAAGTGAAATAATATGATATTATTGTTCTCTGTCTTATTTCACTTGGCATGATACACTCTAGTACCATTCACATTGCTGCAAATGGCAAGATTTCATTCTTTTTGATCACTGAGTAGTACTCTATTGTATGTATATACCACTTCTTTATCCATTCATCAGTCAATGGACATTTGGGCTCTTTCCATAATTTGACTATTGTTGATAGCACTGCAAAAACACATTGGGGTGCATATACCACTTCGAATCAGCATTTTTGTAACTGGATAAATACCTAGTGGTGAAATTGGGTCGTAGGGTAGCTCTATTTTTAATATTTTGAGGAACCTTCATACTGTTTTCCAGAGTGGCTGCACAAGTTTGCATTCCCACCAACAGTGTTTCCCTTTCTCCACATCCTGGATTGATGTTTTGTTTCCTGAGTTTATTTTAGCCATTGTGACAGGTGTAAGGTGGTATCTCATTGTGGTTTTGATTTATATATTTCTGATGTTGGGTGATGTTGAGAATCTTTTCATGTGTATGTTAGCCATCTGATCGTCTTCTTTGGAAAAATATCCAATCGTGTCTTCTGCCCATTTCTTCACTGAATTTTTTTGTTTTTTGGGTGTTGAGTTTGATAAGTTCTTTATAGATTTTAGATGCTAAACCCTTTCTCAGATATTCCATTTACAAATATCTTATCCCAATACATCAGTTGCCTTTTAGGTTTATTGACTGTCTCCTTCACTGTGCATAAGCTTTTTATGTTGGTGAAATCCCAATAGTTCATTTTTGCTTTTATTTTTCTCGCCTCTGGAGACATGTCTAGTAAGAAGTTCCTGCAGCCAAGATCAAAGGTGTTGCTTCCTGTTTTCTCCTGTAGCATTTTGATGATTTCCAGTCTCACATTTAGGTCATTCATCCATTTTGAATTTATTTTTGTGTGTGGTGTAAAAAAAAAATTAGTCCAATTTCATTCTTCTGCAGTCACTGTCCAGTTTTCCCAGCACCGCTTGCTGAAAAGACTGTCTTTTTTTCCATTAGGTAACCTTTCCTGCTTTGTTGAAGATTAGTAGGCCATACATTTGTGTGTCAATTTCTGGTTTCTCTGTTCTGTTCCATTGATCTATGTGTCTGTTTTTTGTGCCAGTACCATACTGTCTTGATGATTACAGCTTTGTAATACAGCTTGAAATCCAGAATTTTGATGCCTCCAGCTTTTGTTTTATCTTTCAGCATTACTTTGGCTATTTGGAGTCTTCTGTGGTTCTGTAAAAATTTTAAGATTGTTTGTTCTGTGTGAAGAATGCTGGTGTTATTTTGATAGGAATTACATTTAATATGTAGATTGGGGAAGTATAGACATTTTAATATTTATTCTTCCACTTCATGAGCATGGAATGTTTTCCCACTTTTTTGTGTCTGCTTCAATTTCTTTCATAAGCTTTCTATAGTTTTCAGTGTACAGATCTTTTACCTCTTTGTTTAGGGTCATTCCTATGTATCTTAGGGCTTTGGTATAACTGTAAAGGGTATTGATTCCTTGATTCCTCTCTCTGCTGCTTCATTGTTGGTGTATAGAAATTAAACTAATTTCTGTACATTGATTTTTATATCCTGCAACTTTTCTCAATTCATGTATTATTTCTAAAAGTTTTTTTGGTGGAGTATCAAGTTTTCCACATAGATTATCATGTCATCTGTGAAGAGTGAAATTTTGACTTCTTTGCCAATTTGTATGCCTTTTATTTCTTTTTTTTTCTCATTGCTTAGGCTAGGAATTCCAGTACTATGTTGAACAACAGTGGTAAGAGTGGATATCCCTGTTGTGTTCCTGAATTTAGGGGAAAACCTCTCAGTTTTTCCCCATTGAAGATAATATTAGCTGTGGGCCTTTCATATATGGCTTTTATGATGTTGAGGTATGTTCCCTCTATCCCTACTTTCTAGAGGGTTTTTATCAAGTAAGGATGCTATATTTTGTCAAAAGTTCTTTCTGCATCTATTGAAAAGATCATATGGTTCTTACCCTTTTTTAAATTAATGTGGTATATTGTGAATATTGATCCAGCCCTGCAGCCTAGGAATAAATCCCACTGATCATGTTGAATAATTCTTTTAATATACTATGAATTCTATTTACTAGTATCTTGTTGAGAATTTTTGCATCCAGGTTCATCAGAAAAATGGGCCTGTAATTGTCCTTTGTAGTGGGTTGTCTGGTTTTGGAATCAAGTTAATTCCGGCTTCATAGAATGAGTTTTAAAGTTTTCCTTCTATTTTTTGGAATAGTTTGAAAATAACAGTATTAACTCTTTTTTGAATGTCTGGTAGAATTCCTCTGGGAAGCCATGTGGCCCAGGACTTTTATGTTTTGGAATATTTTTGTAACTGATTCAATTTCTTTGCTCGTTATGGGTCTGTTAAATTTTTCCTATATCTTCCTGTTTGAGTTTTAGTAGTGAGTGTCTAGAATTTTGTCCATTTCTTTCAGATTGTCTAGTTTGTTGCATATAATTTTTAATAGTATTTACTTATAATTGTTTGTATTTCTGTGGTTGGTTGTGATCATTCCTCTTTCATTTGTGATTTTACCTATTTGTGTCCTCTCTCTTTTCTTTTTAAGAAGTCTGGTTAGGGATTTATTATTTGTTTAATTCTTTCAAAAAAACAGTTCTTAGTTTCATTGATCTGTTCTAGTATTATTTGTTTTTTGTTTTTGTTTTTGTTGTTGTTGTTACTATATCATTTATTTCTGCTCTAATCCTTATTATTTCCCTTATTCTGTTGGATTTGGGCTTTATCCGCTACTCTTTTTCTGGCTGCTATAGGTGTAAGGTTGGGTTGTGTATTTGGGATCTTTCTTGCTTCTTGAGATAGTCCTAAATTGTAGTGTATTTTTCCTCTTAGGACTGTCTTTGCTGCATACCAATGTTTGGACAGTCATGTTTTCATTTTCTTTGGCTTTCATGTGTTTTATTTTATTACTTCTTTAATTTCCTGGTTAACCCCATTCATTCTTTAGTAGGATGCTCGTTAGTCCCATGTATTTGATGGCTTTCCAAATGTTTTCTTGTGGTTGATTTCAGGTTTCATAGCTTTGTGAGGTGAAACTATGCATGGTATGATCTCAATCTTTTTGTACCACTTGAGGGTTGATTTGTGACCTTGTATGTGATCTATTCTGTAGAATGTTCCATGTGCACTCAAGAAGAATGTGTATTCTGCAACTTTAGGATAAAATGTTCTGAATATATCTGTTAAGCCATTTGGTCGAGTGTGTCATTCAAAGCCATTATTTCTTTGTTGATTTTCAGCCTATACTATGTGCCAATTACTGTAAGTGGGGTATTAAATTCTCCTACTGTTTTGGTATAATTATCAGTGAGTTGCTTTATATTTATTATTAATTGATTTATATATTTGGGTGTTTCAAGTTGGGGGCATAAATATTTGCAATTGTTAGATCTTGATGGATAGGACCCATTAATTGTGATATAATTCCCTTCTTCATCTCTTGTTAAAGTTTTTGTTTTAAAATTTAGTTTGTTTGATATAAGTATGGCTACTACAGCTTTCTTTTGACCTACATTAGCATGATAGATGGTTCTTCATCCCCTCGCTTTCAGTCTGCAGGTGTCTTTAGGTGTAAAGTCAGTGTCATGTAGGCAGCGTACAGATGGATCTTGTTTTTATAATCCATTTTTATACCCTGTTTCTTTGATTCCAACATTTAGTCCATTTACATTCAGAGTGATTATTGAAAGATATGACTTTAGTGCCTTTATGTTATCTGTAGATTTGCTGTTTCTAATGATGTTATCTAGTCCTTTGTAGTCTTTGCTGCTTTGGTCTTATTTTTATTCTCCACTCAGAGAGTCCCTCTTAAACGTTCTTGTAGGACTGGTTTAGTGGTCATGAATTCCTTTAGTTTTTGTTTGTCTGGAAAGTCTTTATCTCTCCTTCTATTATGAATGACAGACTTGTTGGATAAAGGTTTGACTACAAAAATTTCTTATTCATCACATTGAATATTTCTTGCCACTCCTTTCTAGCCAGCCAAGTTTCAATGGACAGGACTGCTACTACCTTATGTGTCTACCCTTGTATGTTAAGGACATTTTGTACCTAGCTGCTTTCAGAATTCTCTTTTTATCCTTGTATTTTGCAAGTTTTGTTATGATATTTCATACTGTTAACCTGTATTTGTTGATTTTGAAGGGAGTTCTCTGTGCCTTTTGAACTTGGATGCCTGTTTTCCTCCCCAGATTAGGGAATTTCTCAGCTATAATTCATTCAAGTAAAATTTCTTCCCCTTTTTCTCACTCTTCTGGGACACCTATGATTTAGATATTGTTGTTTCATGGAATCAGTTAGTTCTCTAAATCTTCCCTTGTGATCTAGTAATATCCTTTCCATCTTTTTTTCAGCTTCATAATTTTCCATAATTTTATCTACTATTTCACCTGTCCTCTTCTTGGCTTCTTCCATCCGAACTGTCACTTTTTCTAGTTTATTTTGGATTTCAGTTATAGCATTTTAAAATTCATCCTGATGAGTTCTTAGGTCTTTGATCTCTAGTGTCTTCTAAGGGCTTCTCAAGTTTCTTCTAGGTTTTTGTCAAGCCCACCTACTAGTCTTATGACTGTTATTCTAAATTTTTGTTCAGATATATTCATCATATTTGTTTTGAGCAAGTCCCTGGCCATGATTTATTCTTGGCCTTTCTTTGGGGAGAATTCCTCTATCTGGTAATTTTGGATAAGTTTCTGTCTTTTGCTTGTTATGTTTCCTGTACCTGAGAGTACTACTATATTAAAAAGGTTCATACTCTCTCCAGGGCCTGGCACTCCAGGAAGTGTTTCTGGTATATGTTGTGTGCCCTCTGCTGTTGCGTTTTGGCTGGTCTTTCCCACTGACCAGTCCTCTGCAGAAGTCCTCTTTGCTTGTTGGCAGTGGAGTGTTTGGACCTTTAACTAAGTGTGGTTTGGTTTATTTGCTGAAGTAACCCTGGAAAAAAGGAGGGAAGTCTTATCTCCCCCCAAAAGAGAAAAGGATAGGGAAGAACAACAACAAAAAACACAGAGAATCAAAAACTTCTAAGGTTGCTTCCAAATAAATAGAAAAGAAAATAGAGAACAGCAGAAGAAAATGAGAGAAAAAGAATAAAAAAGCCAATCCAAAAACAAAATATAAAGGGACATTAAAAAAATAACTATGAACCTGATTTAAAAAGAAAAAATGAAGAGGAAAAAAAGAAAAAAAAGATTCCTTTGGTGCCTGGGGTGTGGTTGCTGGTCTGGTCTGGAAGAGAGGCTGGTTGCATTGGCTCATGGTCAGTCTTGTCCCACTTGATAAGTAGTGCCAGGCATGGAGGGGCAGAGTTTGGTGTAAATAGGTCTCACCTCTAAGGTTGAGGTGAGGTCTCACCTCACCACTTTGTTCCTCTCTGAAATTCCATCATGTTGGTCTTGGGGGAAAATTGTGCCATCCCAATCTTTCATCCCTGAACTGGGGATCTCAACACCCACTGTTCAGGTGGCCCTCACAGAATAGCAAGGGAAGAAGCTCACCCTGTGCCAAAACGCTCTTGCATTTTTTTCTTTGGTGCATGGCTAGGATTCGAAACCCAAAGGTGTAAATAACCTGGCACCATGTGGATCCACTCTTCTCCAGAGTAAAGCTTCTTCACTCTACTGATGAAAGGCTTTTGGCTGACACCTTCAGGGCCTTTTGTCCTTGAAGAGGCAATCAACCCTCTTTCAAATGATCTCCAGGAAAGGCACTGTTCTCTCCCAGTGAAGCCCAGAGATCATTACAGCACATTATGCACTCCAGGGCCAGTGCCCTTCTACTCATTAGCATGTGCCACATCTCTGCTCTGGAGAATGTTGTACACTTTCAAAACCTCAGAGTTTGATATCCAAAAGCTGTTTATGAAAAAGAACCATGACACCCAGTTCTTCTCATTCCCCAATCCATGGTCTAGAGAAGTTTTCCTCTTGTGCGAACTTGATACTGCACTATCTCATCCCATTTCTCTTTCTCTCCCTTTTGCCTCTCCATGTTAATGGCTCCCTCCCTCTGCATCTCTGCCACTTTTCTCTCCCTTAATTCACATTCACACACATCGCACCTGCCAAGCTGTCTCCCTCCACCTGTGAGAATCCTTATGTCACTCTGCAAACCAATTTCCTGGGTGTTCCAAATAATCTGACCTCAATCCAGCTGTTTTTGCGGGAAGAGGAAAGCCCAGGGTCCCTCTACTTCTCCACCATCTTTACTCCTCCCCTCTCTGCTCTGTTTTTGACATAAAGTCTAAACTGCTGCATGGTTGTGTAACCATGACCCTTGAATGGGCTGAAAAAGAACAGCAAGACCCTTGCCCAGAGGAACAGCAAGTGTCCGTGCCACAGGATTCCCTAAATTTTGGAGTTTTAAAATTAGACACATGCCTGAGATAAAAAAAAAAAAAAACTGAGACACTGGCAGTGTGAATGCAAGGTTCTGACAGAAAGCAGGGACACAATAGGAATAATTGATTGCTCTTCTGTGAAGGTTACCTGAATACTATGGGACATGATCTTTCAGCTCTGGGGCTAGAGAGTGGGGTTCCATAATATTTATCCCACCCATAAGCACTGAAAGTCATCAGAGAGCAAAACATCATCACCTCGTGGATGCCAGGGCCACCTATACCAAGCTCCCTGGGCCCTGGAGGTGCATTTCCATTGAAATAAGTCAGCTTGAGAATCAACACATCAGGCCCCTCCTCCAGAAGACAAGTACAAACAACTCACTTGCATCAAGTCTACTGATCATAGAATGCTACAAAGCTTCACCTCGAGGGGAAATAGGATCTAGCTTCCTGTTTATTTTATTCTTTATTTATTATTAATGTTTTTCATTCATTTTCTGATTTTTAATTCGTTTTTTAAATTATTATTATTGTTTTTATATATTATGTTTTTACTTTTTGATTATTTTTACTTTATTATATTTTTATTTGGAGATCTATATTATTTTTATGTAATACATATTTTAATGTTAATTTATTTTGAGAGAGAGTGCTAGTGGGGGCAGGTCAGAGAGAGAAGGAGAGAATCCCAAGCAGGTTCCATGCTGTCAGCATCAAGCCCAATATGGGGCTCAAATTCATGAACTCTGAGATCATGACCTGCACTGAAATCAAGAGTCAGATGCTTAACCAACTGATTCACCCAGGCACCCCAAGTATGTAGATTCTTTTAACAAGCAGAACAAAATACACCCAGGATCTAGATTTTTTGCTTTTACTACTTTTCTTTTGCATTTTTAAAATTTTTTTTCTTCTTTCTCATTTTCAATTCTGGACAAAATTACAAGACAGAAATTCACTACAAAAGAAAGAACAGGAAGTGAAACTCATGGCCAGGGATTTAATCAATACAGATACAAGTAAGATGTCTAAACTAGAATTTAAAACAATGATTATAAGGATACTAGCTGGGCTTGAAAAAAGCATAGAAGACAATACAGAATCCCTTTCTGTAGAGATAAAAGAATTAAAATCTAGTCAAGGCAAAATTAAAAATCTAATAATTGAGATGCCAACCCAAATTAAGACCATAAAAATCATGATGGATGAGGCAGAGGAGCAAATTAGCAATATAGAAGATAAAATTATGGAAAATAATGAAGCTTTAAAAAAAGAAGGGTGAGGAGCAAAGATGGCAGAAGAGCATGGAAGTTTTTTTGTGTCTCATGTCCATGAAATATAGCCAGGCCAACACTAAACCATCCTGCACACCTTGAAAACTGATTTGAGGATTAACACAACAATCTGTACAACCTGAACCACAGAACTCAGGAGATACATGGTGCAGAGAGGTGAACTGGGGGAGAGAGAAGCTGTGGAGGGCAAGGAGCTGTTTTTGCCTGCAGAGAGAGGATGGAGATGGGGGGGTGGGTATGGGAAAAAGCAGCTGAAGAGAAAGTGGGAAAGTGGAAACAGCCGCAGGGACTGAACTAAAAAGGGTGAAAGGATAAATGAAGGGTTTAAATTCCATTAAGACTCTATAAACAGGGGGAGAGCAGAGTCTGCAACTCCACAGCTCGATACCTGGTGGTGCTCTGGTGACAAGGGTAAATCCTGAGGAGCAGAGTGAAGTCCATGGGTGTTCAGGCCACACAGGGATAGGCAGTTCCCCTGTTTCGAAGACATCTGGTGGAGGCTGTGTGGCTCCCCCAAAGGCAAAAGCCCCAGTGGACCGGGGAGAACTACCACATTCACTGGTGCTGGAACAAGGTCATTGGGGGTGAAGCCTGATGCCATATGCGTGTTGTGGTTTGACATGATCCCTGAGACAGCTGCTGCTGCACAATTGCGTGAACTTTTTCTGGGGTGGTCTGGCACCCACCTGCCATCTTTGGGCATCGGCAGCAGCACAGTCCCACAAACATTACTGGGTGCGGCCAGCACCTGGCCATTGCTTACTGGGATCCTCCCACAGAGGGGCAGAGCAAGTCACAGCCACAATCCCTCAGAAGTATGGGGTCAGGAAACAGTCACATCTGAGATAAAACTCAGGAAGGAGGTGCTGCCTGGGGCTTGGTCATAGACAGTGGAAAAGCAGGGAGTGGATGGAAGCTGAAGACAAAGTACGGGTGCGTGATTGCTGATCAGGGAGAACAGAGTTCCAATACTAGAGACTGGGTAGCTGGGTGATATTTTCACCACTCCCACACATGCACATACACACCTACAAATAGCAGAACAATCCACCCAAGGAAGCTGAGCAATACCATCGAGTGGAGAATGGAGACACTACACTAAGCCCCACCGAACTGGGTCAACATCACCCTTCAGGAGCACAAGTCTCTCCGCCTGCTTAGTTTACCAACTACAAAGAGCTTCCTAGTTTGACTTCTAGGGGAAAACAAAGTAATTTCAATCGTATTTCAGTCAGTTCATTGAACCATGTATTCAATTTTGCTTTTTTTTTCATTTTATTTATTTTTCTTGAAGACAGAAAGAGAAAAATTATTTTTATACTCAATTTTTATTAAATTTTTTCTTTAATTTTTTCTACTATATTTTTTATTTTTGTGTATTTTTTCCCAAATTCGATTTTACTTCCATCATTTCATTTTATTTTATTCCAATGTATTCATTGTTTCAAATTTTCAAACAATTCCCTTTTTCTTTGTCCTTTTTTTCCTTTAATCTATCAAGCCCCTTTCAACACCCAGACCAACACACATATAGGATCTAGCATCATTTATTTAATTGTGTGTGTGTGGGTGTGTGTGTTGTTTTTAAATTTTAAATTTTAATTTTTTATCTTAATTTTTTTTAATTTTCTTACCTCATTAATTCCTTACTCCCTTCAAAATGATGAAACAAAGTAATTCACCCCAAAAGAAAGAGAAGGAACAAATGACAGCCAAGGAATTAACAAAACACATACAATCAAGATGTCTGAACCAAATTTAAAATCACAATAATAAAAATACTAGCTGGAGTTGAAAATAGACTAGATTCCCCTTCTGGGGAGATAAAAGAAGTAAAAGTTAGGATGAAATGAAAAATGCTATAGCTGAGCTGCAATCTCGAATGGATGCCATGGCGGCAAGAATGGATGGAGCACAGAAGAGAATCAGCGATATAGAGGACAAACTTATGGAGAATATTGAAGAAGAAAAAATGAGGAAGGCTAAGGCAAAAGAGCACAATTTAAGAATTAGAGAAATCATATGGTATCTGTCTTTCTCTGTATGGCTTATTTCACTTAGCATCACACTCTCCAGTTCCATCCACGTTGCTACAAAGGGCCATATTTCGTTCTTTCTCATTGCCATGTAGTACTCCACTGTGCATATAAACCACAATTTCTTTATCCAGATGGGTATTGAGGAGGGCACCTTTTGGGATGAGCACTGGGTGTTGTATGGAAACCAATTTGACAATAAATTTCATATATTGGAAAATAAAATAAAATAAAATAAAGAATTAGAGAAATCAGTGACTCATAAAAAGGAAAAATATCAAAATCATAGGGGTCCCAGGGGATGAAGAGAGAGAAAAAGGGGTAGAAACGTTATGTCAGCAAATTATAGTGGAAAAGTTTCCTGAGGAAAGACACAGACATCAAAATCCAGGAAGGACACAGGACTCCAAACAGATTCAACAAAGCCCGACCATCAACAAGGCATATCATAGTCAAATTCACAAAATACTCATGCAAGGAAAGAATCATGAAAGGAGCAATGGGAAAATAAAAAACGTCCTTAACGTACAAGGGAAGACAGATCAGGTTTGTAGCAGACTTATCCACAGAAACTTGGCAGGCCAGAAAGGAGTGGCAGGATATATTCAATGTGCTAAATCAGAAAAATATGCAGCCAGGAATTCTTTATCCAGCAAAGCTGTCATTCAAAATAGAAGGAGAAATAAAAAGTTTCTCAGACAAACAAAAATTTAAAAAGTTTGTGACCACTGAAGCAGCCCTGCAAGAAATGATAAGGGGGACTCTCTGAGGGGAGAAAAGATGAAAAAATAAATAAATAAATAAATACCAAAAGCAACAAAGACTAGAAAGGACCAAGGAATACCACCAAAACTTCCAACTCTACAAGAAACATAATGGCAATAAATTCATATATCTCAGTACTCACTCTAAACGTCAATGGACTCAATGCTCCAATCAAAAGACATAGGGTAACAGAATGGATAAAAATACAAGATCCATTGATATGCTGTTTACAAGAGACCCACTTTAGATATAAAGACACCTTCAGATTGAAAGTAAGTAGATAGAGAACTATCTACATTCTAATGGTCAACAAAAGAAGGCTGGAGTAGCCATACTTATATCAGACAATCTAGACTTTAAAATAAAGACTATCAAGAGATGAAGAATGGCATTATATCATAATTAATGGACCTAAACACCAAGAAGACCTAACAATTGTAAACATTTATGCGCCAAATGTGAGAGCACCCAAATATATAAATTAATTAATCACAAACATAAAGAAACTCATTGATAGTAATACCATAACACTAGGGGCCTTCAACACCCCACTCACAGCAATGGAAAGATCATCCAATCAAAAAATCAACAAGGAAACAATGGTTTTGAATGACACACTGGACCAGATGGACATAACAGATATATTCAGAATATTTCATCCTAACGCAGTGGAATATACATTCTTCTCCAGGGCACATGGAATGTTCTCCAGAACAGACCACATACTGAGACATGAATCAGCCCTCAAAAAGTACAAAAAGATCAAGATCATACCTTGCATATTTACAGACCACAACACTATGAATCTTGAAATCAACCATAAGAAAAAATTTGGAAAGATAAATACTTGGAGACGAAAGAATATCCTACTGAAAAATGAATGGGCTAACCGGGAAGTTAAAGACGAAATTAAAAAGTACATGGAAGCCAATGAAATTGATAACACCACAACCCAAAACCTCTGGGACACAACAAAGGTGGTCATAAGAGGGAAGTATATAGCAATCCAGGCCATCCCAAAGAAGGACGAAAGGTGTCAGACACACAACCTAACCCTAAATCTTAAAGAGCTGTGGGGCGCCTGGGTGGCGCAGTCGGTTAAGCGTCCGACTTCAGCCAGGTCACGATCTCGCGGTCCGTGAGTTCGAGCCCCGTGTCGGGCTCTGGGCTGATGGCTCGGAGCCTGGAGCCTGTTTCCGATTCTGTGTCTCCCTCTCTCTGCCCCTCCCCGTTCATGCTCTGTCTGTCTCTCTCTGTCCCAAAAATAAATAAAAAACGTTGAAAAAAAAATTAAAAAAAAAAATCTTAAAGAGCTGTAAAAAGAACAGCAAATAAAACCCAAAACCAACAGAAGTCGGGAAATAATAAAGTTAGAGCAGAAATTAATGCTATTGAAACCAAAACAAAAACAAAACAAAAACAAAAAAAAAACAGTAGAACAGATCGATGAAACTAGAAGCTGGTTCTTTGAAAGAATTAACAAAATTCATAAACCACTAGCCAGTTTGATCAAAAATAAAAAGTAAAGGACCCAAGAATGAAATAAGAGAGATTTCAATCAACAAAGCAGATATGAAAACAGTAATGAGATAATATTATGAGCAATTATATGCCAATAAAATGGGAAATCTAGAAGAAATGAACAAATTCCTAGAAACATAAACTACCAAAACTGAAACAGGAAGAAAATAAAATTTGAACAGACCCATAATCAGTAAGGAAATCAAATTAGTAATAAAAAATCTCCCAAAAAACAAGAGTCCAAGGCCAGGTGGCTCTGAGAGGAATTCTACCAAACATTTAATGAAGAGTTAACACCTGTTCTCTCGAAGCTGTTTGAAAAAATAGAAATGGAAGGAAAACTTCCAAATTCTTTCTATTTAGCCAACATTACCTTGATTCCAAAACCAGACAAGGACCCCACTAAAAAGGAGATCTATAGACCAATTTCCCTGATGAACATGGATGCAAAAATCCTGAACAACATATTAGCCGACCAGATCCAGCAATACACTAAAATACTATTAAGGACTTACCCAAGGGATACGAGCATGCAGTTTTGAAGGAGCACATGCACCCCAATGTTTATAGCAGCACTATCAATAGCCAAAGTATGGAAGAACACAAATGTCCATCGATGGATGAATGGATAAAGAGGATGTGGTATATATATGTATATATATAATGGAGTATTACTTGGCAATGAAAAAGAATGAAATCTTGCCATTTGTAACTATGTGGATGGAGCTAGAGGATATTATGCTAAGTGAAATTAGTCAGAGTCCTTCACTCATATGAGGACTTTAAGACACAGAACATATGAACACAAGGGAATGGAAGCAAAAATAATATAAAAACAGGGAGGGGGACAAAACAAAGGAGACTCTTAAATATTGGGAACAAACAGAGGGTTACTGGAGGGATTTTGGGAGGGGGGGATGGGCTAAATGGGTAAGCGGCATTGGGGAACCTATCTCTGAAATCATTGTTGAACTATATGCTAACTAACTTGGATGTAAATTAAAAAAACAAAATAATAAAAAAAAGAAAAAAGAGGGAAACAAAGATTAGGGATTATGAAGGGAGACTTACGGAACTCTGAATTATTACAACATAATAGCATTCATGTCATAGGAGTCTAAGAAGATGAAGAGAGAAAAAATTGGCAGAATGTTTATGTGAGCAAATCAAAGCCAAAAACTTCCCCATTCTGATGAAGGACACAGACGTCAAAATCCAAGACACACAAAGAACTGTCAATGAATTCAACAAAAGCTGGTCATCACCAAGACATATCATAGTCAAATTCAGAAAATACACAGACAAGGAAAGAATCATGAGCAAGGAAAAGCAAGGAAAAAAGTTTTTAACCTACAAGGGATGACAGATCAGGTTCTCAGATCTGTCCACAGAAACTTCGCAGGCTAGAAAGGAGAGGCAAGACATATTCAACACACTGAATGGAAAAAAGTATGTAGCTGAGAACACTCTCTCCAGCAAGGCTGTAATTCAAAATAGGAGAGATAAAGTGTTTCCAATACAAACAAAAAGTAAAGGAGTTCATGAACATTAAACCAACCCAGCAAGGAATTTTAAGGACTCTTTGAGTGCAGAAAAAAAGACCAAAAAGAACAAGCTACAAAGGACCAGATAGCATCAATAGAAACACCAACTCTACAGGTAACACAATGGCACTAAATTGATATTTTTCAATAATAATTCTAAATGTAAATGGACTAAATGCTCCAATCAAAAGACATAGGGATCAGGGGAGGAGCCAAGATGGCTGAACAGCAAGGAAGATTTTTGTGTGTCTCACGACCATGAAATACAGCCAGACCAACACTAAACCATCCTACACACCTAGAAAACTGATTAGAAGATTAACACAACAATCTGCACAACCAGAAACACAGAATTCAGCAGGTACGCAGTGCGGAGAGCTGAACTTGGGGGGCAAGAAGCCGCCAAAGGTAGGGAACCCCTTTTGCAGGTGGAGAGAGGACAGAGACTGGGGAGGGGGTAGCATATGGGAAAAGCACCCCTCCCCAAGAGCACCTCGAGAAAAAGTGGAAAATTGGAAACAGCCACAGGGACTAAGCTACAAAGGGAGAAAGAAGAAAGGAGAAGGTTTAAATTCCATTAAGACTGTAAACAAGGGGAGCACAAAGGCTGCAACTCCACAGCTCGATATCTGGCGGTGCTCTGGTGGGAAAGGTGAATCCCCAGGAACAGAGTGAGGTCTGGGAGGTTCTCAGGCCACACAGGGAAAAGCGTTTCCACTGCTGGAAAGACATTTGGTAGAGAATGTTGAAGCCACCTGGTCCCAGCAGACCCCAGAAGGCAGCCACATTCACTGGTGCTGGGGCAAGGTCTTTGAGGGTGAAGCCTGGTGCCAGATGTGTGTTGTGGTTTTCCATAATCCCTGAAATGCTGCTGCTACACGGTCTTGCCAACTTTTTTGGGGGTGGGCTGGCACCTGGCCACAGTCTTGGGGCACCGGCAACAGCAGGGTCCAGTGGGTGTTCCTGGGTGCAGCCGACATTCAACCATTCCTCATGCAGCCATTGCTCAGTGAGACCCTCCAACAGAAGGGTGGAACAAGTCAAAGCCACAGTCCTTCAGAAGTAAGGGGCTGGGGAAAACAGCCACATCTGAGACAGAACTTGGGAGAGAGGTACTGCCTAGGGCCTGGTCATGGAGAGTGAATAAGTGGGGAGTGAACGAGAGCTGAAGACAGAGCACTGGAGCTCGATTGTTGATCCGGGAGAACAGACTAGGTTGCTGGGTGGCACCATTTTCATTGCTCCCGCACATGCGCATAGGCACCTACAAGGACTGCAACAATCCACCCCAGTAGGATAGCAGCGCCATCTAGTGCAGAGCAGAACTGTTACACTGAGCCCTGCCCAACTGGGCCAATTTCGCTCTTCCAGAACACAAACCTCACCACCGGCTTAATTTATGGACTATAAAGAGCTACATAGACTGACCTCTAGAGGAAAACAAAGCAATTTCAGTCCTACTTCAATCTGTTAGCAGGTTCATCTATTCAATATTTTTTTCTTTTTTTGTTTTTTGTTTTTTGTTTTTTTTTCTTTTTCTATTTACACTTTTCTTTTTCTTGAATACAGAAAGAGAAAAAAATTCATTATTATTTTCAATTTTTATTAAAATATCTCTCTTTAATTTTTATTACTATAGTTTTTACTTTCATATAAATTTTTTTCAAATTCTACTTTACTTCCATCATTTTATTTTAGTACCACCTTTTCAAATTTTCAATTTATTTTTTTTCTTTTTTTCTCTTTTTCATTTCTTTTTTTTTCTTGAATGAAGAAAGAGAAAAACTTCATTTGTACTTTCAATTTCTTTCAAAATATTTTTATTTAATTTTTATTATTACATTTAAAAAATTTTTTTAACGTTTATTTATTTTTGAGACAGAGACAGAGCATGAAAGGGGGAGAGTCAGAGAGAGAGAGGCACAGAATCTGAAACAGGCTCCAGGCTCCGAGCTGTCAGCACAGAGCCTGACATGGGACTCAAACTCACGGACTGCGAAATCATGACCTGAGCCGAAGTCGGCCGCTTAACCATCTGAGCCACCCAGGCGCCCCTACATTTTTGATTTTATGTAATTTGTTTTAATTACATCTTACTCCCATCATTTACTTTTAGTCTACTACAGTGTATTCACTTTTACAAATTTTCAAACGATTTCTTTTTTTTTCTTTTTTTATCTTTTTTCTCTTTTTTGTTTCTTTTCTTTTTTTCTTAAATACAGAAAATGAAAAAAATATATTAATTTGTAATTATTATTTTAAAATATTTTTAATTTTTTATACTATATTCTTTACTTTTGTGTATATTTTTTCTTTTTTTTAAATTTTTTTAACATTTATTTATTTTTGAGAGACAGAGCATGAGCAGGGGAGGGGGAGAGAGAGAAAGAGAGACACAGAATCCGAAGCAGGCTCCAGGCTCTGAGCTGTTTGTTAGCACAGAGCCCGATGTGGGGCTTGAACTCACAAACTGAGAGATCATGACCTGAGCTGAAGTCAGACGTTCAACCGACTGAGCCACCCAGGTGCCCCAATGTGTATATTTTTTCAAATTCAATTTTACCCAAATCATCTCATTTTAGTCTACTTCAGTGTATTCATTTTTTCAAATTCTCAAACGATTTTGTTTTTATTTTCTCCCTACCCCCTTTTGGTTTTTTTTCTTTTCTCTAATCTATCAAACCACTTTCAACACCTAGACCAAAACACACCTAGGATCTAGCATCATCTATTCGATTTGTGTGTGTGTGTTTTTCATTTTTAATTTTAATATTTTTTTTATTTCAATTTTTTAATTTCAATTTTTCTACCTCATTAATTCCTTTACTCCCTTCAAAATGATAGAACAAAGGAATTCACCAAAAGAAAGAGCATGAAGAAACGACAGCCAGGGATTTAACCAACACAGACACAAGCAATATGTCTGAACCAGAATTCAGAATCATGATAATAAGAATACTAGATGGAGTTGAAAATAGATTAGAATCCATTTCTGCAGAGATAAAAGAAGTAAAAAATAGCCAGAATGAAATTAAAAATGCTGTAACTGAGCTGGAATCATGGATGGATGCAGCGGCAGCAAGGACGGGCAAGGCAGAACAGAGAATCAGCGATATAGAGGAAAAACTTATAGAGAAAAATGAAGCAGAAAAAAGAGGGAGATTAAGACAAAAGATCACGATTTAAGAATTAGAGAAATCAGTGACTCATTACAAAGGAACAACATCAGAATCATAGGGGTCCCAGAGGAGGAAGAGAGAGAAATAGGGGTAGAAGGGCTATGTGAGCAAATCATAGCAGAAAACTTTCCTAACCTGGGGAAAGACACAGACATCAAAATCCAGGAAGCACAGAGGACCCCCATTAGATTCAACAAAAACTGACCATCAACAAGGCATATCATAGTCAAATTCACAAAATACTCAGGCAAGGATAGAATCATGAAAGCAGCAAGGGAAAAAAAAGTCCTTAAACTACAAGGGAAGACAGATCAGGTTTGCAGCAGACCTATCCACAGAAACTTGGTAGGCCAGAAAGGAGTGGTGAGATATATTCAGTGTGCTGAATCAGAAAAATATGCAGCCAAGAATTCTTTACCCAGCAAGGCTGTCATTCAAAATAGAAGGAGAGATAAAAAGTTTCCCAGACAAACAAAAATTTAAGGAGTTTATGACCACTAAACCAGCCCTGCAAGATATTTTAAGGGGGACTTTCTGAGGGGAGAAATATGAATATATATATATTCATATATATATATATATATATATATATTCATATATATATATATATATTCATATAGATATATATAGATAGATGGGTATTGATATATATATATTCATATATATAGATAGATAGATAGATAGATGGGTATTGATATATATATATATATATATATATATATATATATATATCAAATGATATATATTGATATATATCAAAAGCAACAAGAGATTAGAAAGGACCAGAGAAAACCACCAGAAACTCCAACTCTACAAGCATCATAATGGCAATAAATTCATATCTTTCAGTACTCACTCTAAACATCAATGGATTCAATGCTCCAATCAAAAGACATAGGGTAACAGAATGGATAAGAACACAAGATCCATCTATATGCTGTTTACAAGAGACCCACGTTAGACCTAAAGACACCTTCAGATAGAAAATAAGGGGATGGAGAGCCATCTATCAGCTAATGGTCAACAAAAGAAAGCCAGAGTAGCCATACTTATATCAGACAATCTAGACTTTAAAATAAAGACTGTATCAAGAGATTCAGAAGAGAATTATATCATAATCAACGGGTCTATAGACCAAGATGTCCTAACAATTATAAACATTTATGCGCCAAATGTGAGAGCACCCAAATATATAAATCAATTAATCACAAACATATAGAAACTCATCGATAGTAATACCATAATAGTAGGAGACTTCAACACCCCACTCACAACAATGGACAGATCCTCTAATCAGAAAATCAAGAAGGAAACAATGGCTTTGAATGACACACTGGACCAGATGGACTTCACAGATATATTCAGAACATTTCATCCTAAAGCAGCAGAATAGGGGCGCCTGGGTGGCTCAGTCGGTTAAGTGGCTGACTTCAGCTCAGGTCATGATCTCGCAGTCCGTGAGTTCGAGCCCCACGTCGGGCTCTGTGCTGACAGCTCAGATCCTGGAGCCTGTTTCGGATTCTGTGTCTCCCTCTCTCTCTGCCCCTCCCCTGTTCATGCTCTATCTCTCTCTGTCTCAAAAATAAATAAATGTTAAAAAAAAAATTTAAAAAAAAAAATAAAAAAAAATTAAAAAAGCAGCAGAATATACATTCGTCTCCAGTGCAAATGGAACATTCTCCATAATAGACCATATACTGGGACACAAATCAGCCCTAATTAAGTACAAAAAGATCAAGATCATACTGTGCATATTTTCAGATCACAATGCTATGAAACTCAAAATTAACCACAAGAAAAAAATTTGGAAAGGTAACAAATACTTGGAGACTGAAGAACATCCTACTAAAGAATGAATGGGCTAACCAAGCAGTTAAAGAGGAAATTAAAAAGTATATGGGAGTCAATTAAAATGATAACATCAGAAGCCAAAACCTCTGGGATGCAGCAAAGGTGGTCATAAGAGGAAAGTATACAGCAATCCAGGCCTTCCTAAAGAAGGAAGGAAGATCTCAGATACACAACCTAACCTTACAACTTAAGGAGCTGTAAAAAGAACAGCAAATAAAACCCAAAACCAGCAGAGGACAGGAAATAAAGATTAGAGCAGAAATTAATGCTATTGAAACAAAAAAAAAAAAACCCAGTAGAACATATCAATGAAACCAGAAGCTGGTTCTTTGAAAGAATTAACAAAATCAATAAACTACTAGCCAGTTTGGTCAACAAGAAAAAGGAAAGGACCCAAATAAATAAAATCAAGAATGAAAGAGGAGAGATCACAACCAACACAGCAGAAATAAAAACAATAATAAGAGGATATTATGAGCAATTATATGCCAATAAAATGGGCAATCTGGAAGAAATGGACAAATTCCTAGAAACATATCCACTACCAAAACTGAAACAGGAAGAAATAGAAAATTTGAACAGAACCATAAAGCAGTAAGGAAATCAAATTAGTAATCAAAAATTTGTCAATAAACAAGAGTGCAGAGCCAGATGGCTTTCCAGGGGAATTCTACCAAATATTTAAGGAAGAGTTTCTCTTGAAACTGTTACAAAAAATAGAAATGGAAGGAAAACTTCCAAACTGTTTCTATGAAGCCAGCATTATCTTGATTCCAAAACCAGACAGAGACTCCACTAAAAAGGAGAAATATAGGCCAATTTCCCTGATGAACATGGATGCAAAAATCCTGAACAACATATTAGGCAACTGTATCCAACAATACATTAAAAAAAAAATTATCCACCACGACCAAGTGGGATTTATACCTGGGATGCATGGCTGGTTCAATATCCACAAAACAATCAATGTGATTCATCACATCAATAACAGAAAGGATGAGAACCATATGATCCTCTCAATAGATTCAGAGAAAGCATTTGACAAACTACAGCATCCTTTCTTGATAAAAACCCACAAGAAGGTACGGATAGAAGGATCATACTTCAAGATCATAAAAGCTGTATATGGACAACCCAGTGTTAATATCATCCTCAATGGCGAACTACTGAGAGCTTTTCCCCTAAGGTCAGGAACAAAACAGGGATGTCCACTTTCGCCACTGTTATTCAACACAGTATTGAAAGTCTTAGCCTCTGCAATCAGACAACACAAAGAAATAAAAGGGATCCAAATAGGCCAGGAGGAGGTCAAACTTTCACTATTCACAGATGACATGATACTCTATATGGAAAACCCAAAAGATTCCACCAAAAAACTGCTAGACCTGATTCATGAATTCAACAAAGTTGCAGGATATAAAACCAATGCACAAAAATCAGTTGCATTCCTATACACTGACAATGAAGCGACAGAAAGAGAAATCAAGGAATTGATCCCATTTACAGTCACACAAAAAAAACATAAAATACCTAAGAATAAATCTAACCAAAGAGATGAAAAATCTATGCAATGAAAACTATAGAAAACTTATGAAAGAAATTAAAGAAGACACCAAAAAATGGAAAAAGATTCCATGCTCCTGGATAGGAAGAACAAATGTTAAAATGTTGATACCACCCAAAGTAATCCACATAATCACAATCTCTATCAAAATAACACCAGCATTCTTCACAGAGCTAGAACAAATAGTCCTAAAATTTGTATGGAACCAGAAAAGACCCAGAATAGCCAAAGCAATCTTGAAAAAGAAAACCAAAGCAGGAGGCATCACAATCCCAGATTTCAAGCTATACTATAAAGCTGTAATCATTAAGATAGTGTGGTACTGGCACAAGAACAGACACTCAGATCAGTGGAACAGAATACAGAACCCAGAAATGGACCCACAAACGTATGTCCAACTAATCTTTGTCAAAGCAGGAAAGAATATCCAATGGAATAAAGACAGTCTCTTCAGCAAATGGTGCTGGGAAAACTGGACAGCGACATGCAGAAGAATGAAACTGGACCACTTTCTTACACCATACCTAAAAATAAACTCAAAATGGATGAAAGACCTCAATGTAAGACAGGAAGCCAGTAAAATACTTGAGGAGAAAATAGGCAAAAACCTCTTGCATCTTGGACACAGCGACTTCTTACTCAACACGATGCCACAGACAAAGGAATCAAAAGCAAAATTGAACTACTGGGACCTCATCAAAATAAAAATCTTCTGCACAGCAAAGGAAACAATCAGCAAAACTAAAAGTCAACCGACAGAATGGGAGAAGATATTTACAAATGACATATCAGATAAAGTGTTAGTATCCAAAATCTACAAAGAACTTATCAAACTCAATGCCCAAAAAACAAATAATCCAGTGAAGAAATGGGCAAAAGATATGAATAGACATTTCTCCAAGGAAGACATCCAGATGGCCAACCGACACAAGAAAAAATGCCCAACATCACTCTTCATCAGGGAAATACAAATCAAAACCACAATGAGATACCACCTCCCACCTTTCAGAATGGCTAACATTAACAACTCAGGCAACAACAGATGTTGGCGAGGATGAGGAGAAAGAGGATCTCTTTTGTATTGTTGGTGGCAATGCAGGCTGGTGCAGCCACTCTGGAAAACAGTATGAAGGTTCCTAAAAAAACTAAATAGAACTACCCTATGACACAGCAGCTGCACTACTAGGCATTTATCCACGGGATACAAGTGTGCTGTTTCAAAGGGACACATGCACCCCCATGTTTATAGCAGCAATATCAACAATAGGCAAAGTATGGAAAGAGCCCAAATGTCCCTCGATGGATGAACGGATAAAGAAAATGTGGTATACACACACACACACACACACACACACACACAATGGAGTATTACTCAGCAATCAAAAAGAATGAAATCTTGCCATTTGCAACTACATGGATGGAACTGGAGGGTATTATGCTAAGTGAAATTAGTCAGTCAGAGAAAGACAAAAATCATATGACTTCACTCATATGAGGACTTTAAGAGACAAAACAGATGAACATAAGGGAAGGGAAACAAAAATAATATAAAAACAGGGAGGGGGACAAAACAGAAGAGACTCATAAATATGGAGAACAAACTGAAGGTTCTGGGAGGGGTTGTGGGAAGGGGGATGGGCTAAATGGGTAAGGGGCATTAAGGAATCTACTCCTGAAATCATTGTTTCACTATATACTGACTAATTTGGATGTATATTTTAAAAAATAAAAAATAAATTAAAAAAAGATGTAGGGATCAGAATGGATTATAAAAACAAGATCCATCTATATGATGCCTACAAGAGATTCATTTTGGACATAATGACACATGCAGATTAAATGTGAGGAAACGGAGAACCATCTAGCATGGTAATGGACATCAAAAAAAGCAGGGTATCTGTACTTATTTCATAAAATCTCTATTTTAAAGCGGACTATAACAAGACATGAATAATGACATTATGCCATAATTAAGGTGTCTATCCATCAAGAAGATTTAACAATTGTAAATATTTATGCTCCCAACTTGAAGCACACAGTATGTAAATTATTTAATAACAAATATATAGAAACTCATTTATAATAATATAATAACAAAATAATAGGGCACTTTAACACCCCACTCACAGCATATCATGAAAGCAGAAAATCAATTAGGAAACAAAAGCTTTGAAGGACACACTGACAGGATGCACTTAATAAATATATTCATGTCCCAAAGCAGCTGAATACACATTCTTTTCGAGTGCACATGGAATATTATCCATAATAGGTCACACACTGAGTCATAAATCAGACCTCAACAGGTACAAAAAGATCAAGAGCACACCATGCATATTTTCAGGTAACACCTCTATGAAACTTGAAGCCAACCACAAGAACATAAAACTTGGAAATAACTCAAATACATGGAAGTTAAAGAAATTCTACTAAAGAATAAATGGGTTAACCAGGACCTTAAAGAAGAAATTAAAAGATACATGAAGGCAAATAAAAATGCAAGTACAATAGTCCAAAACCTTTGGGATGCAGCAAAGGTAGTTCTAAGAGGGAATTATATTATCATTCAGGCCTATCTCAAGAAGCAAGAAAAAACCCAAATATACAACCTAACCTTACACCTAAAGGAACTAGACATGAAGCAGCAAAGAAAGCCTACAGTCAGCATAAAAAGGGAAGTAATTAATATTAAAGCAGAAATAAATGATACAGAAACAAACAAAAAACCAGTAGTACAAATCAATGAAACTAAGAGCTGTTTCTCTGTAAAAAGTAACAAAATTGATAACCCCCTAGCCAGACTTATCAAAAAGAATAAAGGACCGAAATAGGTAAAGCCACAAATGAAAGAGCAGAGATCACAACCAACACCACAGAAATACAAACAATTTACTGATAATTTTGGCAAATTACTCATGCCAGCAAACTGGACAATCTGAAAGAAATGGACAAACTCCTAGACACTCACACACTACTAAAACTCAAACAGAAAAGAATAGAAGATTTGAACAGACCCATAACCAGCAAAGAAATTGAATCAGTTACAAAAATGTTCCAACACATAAGAGGTCTGGGCCACATGGCTTCCCAGCAGAATTTGCCAGACATTCAAAGAAGAGTTAATGTTATTCTTCTCAAACTATTTAAAAAAACAGAAATGGAAGGAGAACTTCCAAACTTATTCTATGAAACCAGCATTATCTTGATTCCAAAACCAGACAAAGACCCCACTTAAAAGGAGAATTACAGGCCAATATCCCTGATAAATCTGGATGCAAAAATTCTCAAGAAGATACTAGCAAGTTGAATTCATAGTACAGTAAAAGAATTATTCACCATGATCAATTGGGATTTATTCCTGGGCTGCAGGGCTGGATTAATATTCACAAATCAATGAACGTGGTATACCCCATTAATAAAAGCAAGGAGAAGATCCATATGATCCTTTCAATAGACGCAGAAAAAGCATTTGAGTAAATACAGCATCCATTTTTTTTTCTTTTTTGTAAAGTGTATTGTATATAGATTGCAATTGTATTGATAGTTTCATGAAGTTTAAGGTATGTGCTTAAGGTCACCCCTAGAGTAGAGTCAGGGTTTGCACTGTTACCAGGTTCTGGACCCAATTAGAAAGCTCTTTCTGGTATTTAGTCTTTAATGGTTTCATACACACTGGTTCTTTCTCCTTGGGGAATTAGAGGATTCTTGACATCAAAAAACTAATCATGGTATTACCATATGATCCAGGAAATATATATATATATATATATATGTATATATATATATATATATATATATATATATATAATACTATATCTAATATATATAATATTAGATATAGTATATAGTATATATAGTATATAGTATATATAGTATATATATAGTACTATAGTGTATATATATATATATATATATATATATATATATTATATTTAAGTAGGCTTCATGCCCAACATGGAACCCAAAATGGGGCTTGAACTCATGACCCTGGGATCAAGACCTGAGTTGAGATCAAGAGTCACACAGTTAACCAACTGAGCTACCCACAGCCCTCAGAATTCATTCTTGATAAAAACCCTCAACAAAGTAGGGATAGATTGAACATACCTGAACATCACAAAGGCCATATATAAAAGATCCACAGGTAATATTATCCCTCAATGGCGAAAAACTGAGAGTCTTTCGCCTATAGTCAGGACCAAGACAAGCATGTCCATTCTCACCTTTACTATTTAACATAGTACTGGAAGTCTTAGCCTCAGTAATCAGACAACAAAAACATGTAAAGAACATACACATTGGCAAGGAAGAAGTCAAACTTTCACTATTCGCAGATGACATGATACTCTACATGGAAAACCCAACAGACTCTACCAAAAAATTGCTAGAACTAATACATTAATCCAGCAAAGTCACAGGATGCAAAATCAACATGCAGAAATCTGTTGCATTTCTATACACCAATAATGAAGCAGCAGAAAAAGAAATCAAGAAACCAATTCCATTTGTAATTGCACCAAAAACAATTACGATACTTAAGAATAAACCTAACTAAAGAGGTAAAAGATCTGTACTCAGAAAACCATAGAATGCTTATGAAAAATATTGAAGAGAACACAAAGAAATGGAAAAGCATTCCATGATCATGGATCAGAAGACAAACATTGTTAAAATGTCTATATAACCCAAAGCGATCTATACATTTAATGCAATTCTTATCAAAATACCACCAACATTTTTTTACAGAGTTAGAAAAAACAATCTTAAAATTTGTAATGAACCATAAAAGACCCAAATAGCCAAAGCAATCCTGAAAAAGAAAAACAAAATTGAGCGTATCATGATTCTGCATTTCAAGCTATATTACAAAGTTGTAGTCATCAAAAGAGTATGGTACTGGCACAAAAACAGACACATAGATTAATGGAACAGAGTAGAAAATCCAGAAACAGACCCACAGCTATATGGTTAATTAATTTTTCACAAAGCAAAAAGAATAACCAATGGAGAAAAGACAGTCTCTTTGACAAATAGTGTTGGTAAATCTGTATGGTGACATGCAGAATAATGAAACTGGACCACTTTCATACACCATATGCAAAAATAAATTCAAAATGAATGAAAGACCTAATGTGAAACAAGAAACCATTCAAAATTTTACAGGAAAAAAAAACCAGGCAGCAACCTATTTGACCTCAGAGAGAGCAACTTCTTACTAGACACGTCACTGAAGGCAAGGGGAACAAAAGCAAACATGAACTATTGGGACTTCATCAAGATAAAAAGCCTCTGCACAGTGAAGGAAACAATCAACAAAACTAGTAAGCAGCCTACAGAATGGGAGAAGATATTTACAAATTACATATCTGTTAAAGAATTGGCATTCAAAATCTATAAATAACTTATCAAACTCAACACCCAAAAACCAAATAACCCAGTTAAGAAATGTGAAGAGGACATGAATAGACACTTTTCCAAATAAGATATCTAGATGGCTAACAGACACATGAAAAGATGCTCAACATCACTCATCACCAAGGAAATACAAATCAAAGTAGCAATGAGATACCACCTCATACAGGTCAGAATGGCTAAAATTAACAACATAAGAAAAAAAAAGATGTTGGTGAGGATGTGGATAAAGGGGAACATTTTTCACTGTTGGTGGGAATGCAAACTGGTGCAGCTACTCTGGAGAACACTATGGAGGTTCCTCAACTGTCTCTCTGACCATCCCCTGTGCGCATGCTCTCTCTCTCAAAGTAAATAAACATTAAAAATATCCTAAGAATAGAACTATCCCATGATCCAGCAATTTCATTTACACTATTAGGTATTTACTCAAAGGATACAAAATTACACGTTCAAAGGAGTACATGCACTGTGATTGTTACAGCAGCATTATCAACAATAGATAAGCTACGGAGAGAGCCAGAATGTCCATCAACTGATGAATATATAAAGAAGAGGTGTTATATATTCGATAGAATATTACTCAGCCATGAAAAAGAGTGATATCTTGCCATTTGCAACAACACGGATGGAGCTAGAATGTTTGTACCAAGCAAAATAAGTGAGTCAGAGAAAGACAAATACCATATGATTTCACTTATGTGTGGAATTTAGGAAACAAAACAGATGAACTTATGTGAAGGGGGAAGGAAAAGAGGGGAAAAAAAGAGACTCTTAATAGAGAACAAACTGAGGGTTGATGAAGGGAGGTAGGTGGGAGATATGCTACATGGGTAATGAGTATTAAGGAGGTCACTAGTGATGAGCACTGGGTGTTGTATGTAATTTTACTGAATTCTACTCCTGAAACCAATATTGTACTGTGTGTTAACTAAAATTTAAATTAAAAAAATACAATGTCACAAATGTGTGTCAACTTGTTAATTTAAAAAAATCATATTTTTCACAATTCTTCATGTTTAAGGTATCAGTTGCTTTTTAAAATATGTAATTTTCAAGACCTTTATCCTTTAAATAAATATTTAATACTTAGTTTTGTAAAAAAAAATAATAAGTCCTGGGAATGTATATATTCATACATAATAATACTAAAATATGCATTTTTCAAAGTTGTGAGGAGAGTAGATCTTAAAACTTCTCATCACAAAGAAGAAATGTAACTGTACCGTGATGGATTTAGGTTTACTAGACATATTGTAGTGATCATTTTGCAATGTATACAAATAGATCATTATCTTGTATGCTGGAAATTAATTTAATGTTATATGTCAATTATATCTCAATTTAAAAAAAGGATTTGATGAACTTATTGAATGATCAGATGTGGGATGAATGGTAGGGAAAAAGAGAAGAGACAAAAAAGAAGCTTGGGCTCAAGAATCATATTGCCTCAGTCTCATTTCTGACTCTGCTACTTATTATATATGGAAACACGGCAAGTCACTTTACCTCTTTGTGCCTCAGTTTCCTCATCTGTAAAATGGGGTGATAACAGTACTTACCTCAGATGATTGATATGAGATTACGTTGGAAACTATAGGTAGAAAACAGTATCCAGAACATAGGAAACATATTTTTTATCTCTCCTTTTGCTGAGAAGAAACATTGTTTCCACTTTCTGTAATTCTCATTCTTCCCAGCTCTTAGACAACTGGCTGTAGTAAAAAGCACACCTGCCTAGGATTGATGGGGCCTTATTCAGTAACTTCCTAGGCCTATATTTAAAATATGGAAAATTAGGTAATCTACAAGATCCCGTGAAGCTCCATTATTCTATGCTTTTGAGATTTTGTACCTACGACTTTGAGGCTAGAGAAGAGATTAGGTAAAATAATCTGGGGAAAGGCATGACAGCTTGGAAAAGCTATCAAGATCTTATAAATCCTTAGCCTGCCTGAAGTGTGGTCTCTACAGGGCGCTCAAAATACACAAAGTACACTATTAAAGGTTCTTAGAAAGAGCTATGAGAGTAATAATCAAAGCTGGCAGCTGTTGTCAAAGAGGTCTAATTGGGGATTGCTGGTCTGGATAGATTTGAGCTCTCCCAGAGTACAGTTGTGGGTGGAAAAAGTCCTCATTTATGAGCCTGTGTCCCACAGGTTAGCTGTGATCATATTCCCAATGTAGACATAAGCTGGTACTGAGTTTCTGACATCTCTTTTCCCCATAGCTTCCCTGTTGGGTCCCAGGGTCATGTGATAAGATTTCAGGAACTTTGGAAAGGGGCAATTTGAGGGGAGGTGCAGACAAAGGTGTTCACTTTCTAATGAGATTTGGAGGTGAGGGCAGGGAGGAGAATGGGAATGACCTAAGACATAGGACATACAGATATTTAAAACATCACTGGACTATGCTAAATGACCATATAGCCCTCTGGAAGGAGATCCAAACTAATCATGCCAATGTGAAGCCCTGTGACAAAGAAATCTTAAACATTCTTCAATAAGCTGTGTAGTGAGAGTTTGCAAGAGTCTGGCTTTTAGATAGGAGGCCCCAGCTTCCTCCTCTACTCCAAGACACAGCAGGCCCCTTTCCTACTAAAGGCACCTCTGGCACTCAAATGACCCAATTACTGATTAAAAAAAACCAACCTTCTTATTTTCAATATCTGTAAAACATAAAATATTATCACATTTGAGTTTAATTAGGTCATCATCTACACACTTTGGCTGGTACCCATCCATCCCCTACTACCTTCCTACCCCTGCCAAATAAAGGCTCTAAAAGGCACACAGAAAAGAAGCTGTCCCCCAGGGATTGCTCTCAAGGCCTGATATACCATTTTGTTTTGTTTTGTTTTGTTTTGTTTTGTTCTCAGACCTAATTGCAGCTGAACATAAATTTCCTCAAGAAAGGAGATGGCTATCTCTCTGGGCCTCTCTCCCCATATTGAAATGGAGAGAGTTTCCATGGGTCTATGCCAGTGACAAACCTTTTTTGGAATACTAAAGACTGTCAGATGAACTTTTCCTGAGAGCCTTTTGAAGTAAGGAAATGGATAAAGAAAACATTAGAATGGCATCAAACCTTTAGGGAGGCATTATCACAGAGGGTCTCAACATGCTGGAGGCTGCACTTGCTTCTTCAGATAGTCTTCTACTATCTGTAGATGGTTATTGCAGATGCCCCAGGGCAGAAAAGAAAGATCCCTTCTTAGATTTATCCTCCTACACTGTTCCTGGTCCTGACTAGAACCCTCCCCAAGCACAGCAGTATACCAGGCTATAATATGCTAGATCCTACTGTGAAAATCTAGTCTTTTCTCTTTCTCTTTTTCTTTCTTTCTTTCTTTCTTTCTTTCTTTCTTTCTTTCTTTCTTGCCAGGTTTATCACTGGCATAGACCCATGGAGACTCTCTCCTCTTTCTCTTTTCTTTTCTTTCTTCTTTCTTTCTCTATCACCTTTCTTTCTTTCTTTCTTTCTTTCTTTCTTTCTTTCTTTCTTTCTTTCTTCATGATGACTTATGGGCCTGGTCATCAGACGTTTCTCAATTGGAATCTAAGTTCAACCACTTCTGTGTGACCCCAAGCAATTAATCTAATTTCTCTAAATCCCATTTTCCTCACCTGTAATCTAAGTGTAGTCATATCCTGATTCATGGTGAATATTAGCTATAATATACCAAGTCAGAGTGTTCAGTTTAAATGTGTATTTAGAAAAGTGGGCTTTCTTTCCTCAGGAGCTCCTGCTCACAGAATGGCTCCTAAGAAAAATTCTGTAATTTTTCTGGGCCAACTTTTCTACATCTACAGAATCAGGCTGGGGTTAGGGAGATACTGTCACTCAGAGGACATGTGGGTCTAAGGGGATGAAGTCATGAAGTGCCAGGGAGGGGCATTTATTATATCTCAAGAGGAAATGAAGGAAAACCCTGTAGTTGGAAAAACCAAACATCTTATTATTTTATCAGCAGTTTGGAGGCCAAATTTGGTTTTATCCCAGTTGGCTCCCGAGTTTGGTTTGCTCCAGAAAGCAAGGTTTGAAAGAGCAGCAAAGCCCTGGGCCAAGCTCCAGGCCCTAAGAAGGACAGGAGTATAACCTGTTCACTCTGAGTGGCTTAACTATTCCAAGCCTAAATTACAGGTTGGACACACTGTGCAGAAGAGCCTTGCTACTTGCTACCTCTGCTGAGATAAAGTTTAGAACGGGACTTCAGTGCTAGCACTGAACTCAGGACCATTTAAGGCTGGGTAAACAGTGACACAGAAATGAAGTAGTAGAGAAGGGGGAGCAAACACAAAGTCTCATTGATGGAGTCCAAACTGGCCATCATAGTCTCATTTTGACCCTCTCTCAACTCATATACATGTGTGTATACACATACATACATAAATTCAGGTTGTGTTAACCAGAAGCAGGGACCAAGAAGGGAAGAGATTTTTTTTTTTACCCAAGAAAGATTTGCTGATGCTACCTTATCAGAGATAATGGAATAGGAAATCCAGAGATTTTCACACTGAAAATGCTTTCATTCCACTTGTCTGAAATCCCCAGGTCCTGGTCAGCTGAGGCTGCATCTTCCAACGGTCAGAAATATGGTCACGTAAGGGGCAGGTTCTCCTTGCTGGGATCAGAGAGCAAGAGAGTGGGGAACATTTATTTATCCAACTGCCCGAAAAGTTTAAAGTGCTGTATAAGTGTCAGGGACAGCAATTTTTACTGTACTGATTGGGTTCTGCTTATTGGACATAAGCTCAGTTCTGAATATAATTGTTACGAGTCAAATAAGTGTACTATTTAATCTTCATTGTTTTTCTTTTTCCTTCTGACTAGGAAGCTTTTGGAGAAAACAATGTTTTCTACAAGTTAACTGGAGTTATTTCTAACAATTTCCAGATTAAACTGGAAATATTAGGTTTATGTCACTGAAAGAGCCCTGTGAAACCCCTTAGAAAAGAATACTCATGTTATGAATAGAGAAACTGAGACACAGAGAGGAAAATAAATCAAGTCTAAGGTCCGTGAGTAAGACACAGGTCTGATAATAAAGGGCTCCTTTTGATAAAATTCAGTCATTCCTTGGTAGTCCCCTTCCCAATAATCAGGAAAGAAGAAAGTATGGTTGGAAGAACAAATACTCTCATTTACCCACCTAAACAATTCAGAAGTAAATCTTCCAGCTCAGAAGGAACACCCTAGCCTGATGTAGGAGGCCCTGAATCAGAAGTAGATAGTAGAAAGATAAAAATTAAAGCAATAATGACAAAAACTCAAGCTGTAACAGGTAATACTGACTTGGTAGCTTAAAGTCTTCACCCTGTACTAAATGCTTCACACATAATCTCTCATTTCATCCTCATATTCATTCTTCAGGGTAGGCTGGGATATCCCCACTTTATAGATGAAGGAAATGAGTTTTTAAAAGGTTGAGTAACTTGTCAAAGGGCACGTAGCTGAAGTTTGGATATGGTTTGGAACATAGGTCTAACTGTACCCAAGGTCTAGGAGCTTAATTATCACTGTCTCCTTCATGAGGGCTCGAATGCCACCTCCATTTGAGAGCTACCTGATCCTTCCAATGAAGAACCTATTTCTTCCTCTACTGAATTTTCCTGCTTGTATTCACATTATTTGTGCTTATGTACTATTTCTCTCATATGCTGTAAGATTCTTGAGAACATGGACTGTGCCTCTGTGTATGTGATCAGCACCTAGCCCAGTCCCCAACACATAAGAAGTACTTTCACTTGGTAAATACTTGTTGATGACCAATTGACTAAAATATATTGCTGAAGATGTCCAGGTTTGGAGAACAGCTATAAGAAAATTGCAAGTTGAACTCATACCCCTCTCTACAACTTTGGAGCTCTACCTGAAGGCAGATACCTGACATCAACCCCCAATGGTGAGACAACCCCCCTTCCCTCCTCTGTTTCCATGGAAATACCCACCATGTCCCCACCCTCTCCTGGCTGAAAAATGATGTCATAGAGTGGCTGTATGGCTGACAGAAGAACTTCCCTCCTCTGTTTCCATGGAAATATCCACCCTGTCCCCACCTTCTCCTGGGTGAAAAATGATGTCATAGAGTGGCTGTATGGCTTACAGAATCAGAAAGTCTGCCCTAATTCTAAACAGGATGCTCTGAGTCACCAAACTCTCCTAGACCTCAATGGCAGGTGCTGGTGACAGAGGTTGATTATCCCATTTGTCATGTCAGCCAAGTCGTTGTGGACCAGAGCTTAAAATCTCCATATAAAAATGAAATATTGACCCTTCACATTTTACAGACAGGGAAACTAAATCCCAGAGAAGGGAAAGGACTTCCCCAGTGTCTCAAGTTCATTAAATGGCCAAGGCAAGGCTGCATTCATAGGCACTTTGGCACTCAACATGGGGCTGTTTCCACCACAAAACTCTAACTCTTTAATCAAAGAGGCTTCCATTGATTTTTATCCTAGAGAGAAATTTTTATTATAGTGCTCCTTGAAGAAGATTTTTTAAATGGTACAATAATTCCATTTTCTAGAGTGGGAAAATTGAGACCTGAAGAGTGAACTCCCTTATGTAAACTCATGTTTGGTTAAAAGGGAATTGTTCTATAAGGGGGAGAAGGGAAGAAAGGATTCTAAATAAACCTACCACTTATCCATGGTTTTTCTTGGTCCTCTCCAACATTAATTGAAGATGGTAGAGGGTCACAACCCCCTAAAATATCTAACAAAACACACCTCCAGGTTGTACAAACCTCCCAAGATAACTGCTGCTACCACACCTTATGTTCTCTATCAATGCTTTTGGAATATAGGGCATACCTCCAGCTCTGTCGCCAAGGGACCATCATAAGGATATGGAAATAACATTCTTTTTTACTCACCAGAAAAACATTGAGAACCTATATTGATATTAAGATCTAGATACTGACTCCAGGGAGAATTCATATTAAACCATGTGCTATTGAACAATATATTTATCCTTTCTAATCCTCAGTTTCCTCAGCTATCTCTTGAGAGTCTTCTCAATCACCCATTTACCTGTCTTGTAATCCGTCAACTGTCTATCTATCCAGCCATATATCCATATGTCCATCTGTCTGCCCATCTACTGCTTACCCATTATAGGTTAAGATGTTAAGAAATATCTCTGGAGCCAAAATTCCTGGGTTTCGATACTAACTTCCTTATTTTCTGTATGTGTAGTGTTAGGCATGTTACTTAGACTCTCTGTGCCTCAGTTTTCTTATCTGGAAATTGGAGATGATAATAGTATCTAACTCATATGGCTGATATGAAAATTAAATGAATTGGTCTATGTAAAGAATTTTCAATGGTGTCTGGCCCATAATAAGCACTTGAAAATAAGTGTTGGCTTTTATAGTTGCATACCCACTAGCTTCTAGACACTTTGCCAGGCTTTGGGAATGCAAAGTGAATCAGACATGTCCCATGGACTTCCAGAATTCCATGTAAAGGGGAAGGAAGATATGGATATCAATAAATTGCAATTCAGTGTGAAAAGTATCCTAATATAAGGTTTTACAAGTTACAGTAGTAGCAGAATAATTGAGGGACCAAGATTGCTGGGGCTGAAGTTGGGAAATGCCTAAGAGAGAATACACTGGAGCTGGGTGTTAAAGGGCAAGGTAAAAGGGGTGGTGTGAGAACACAGTACCTGCAAAAGTAGACAGAGATACCAAAAGGTGTGGTGCATTTAGAGAAGTATAGCTCAGTCATTATTGCTGGTGAGCTAGGCCTAAGCCAGCATGATATATCAGATAAGAAAAGGCCTCATAAGCTCCACTGAGGAGTTTGAGTTTTACTGACAGTAGTGGAGAAAGTATGCAAATATATTTCTATCAAGGTAGAACAAAGTCAGATGTTTTCTTGAGGACAGGTGTCCTAGGCATTGAATTTGGTGAATGGAATGGAGGCAGAGGAATACGAGTTTGAAGAGATGGTGAGGGCCTGTGTGATTATGGAGATGGTACTTCAGGAAAGTACAGCCAGCATCAGAACACTACGTTCAGGTGTGCACTTGTGATGAACACTGGGTGTTATATGTAAGTGATGAATTACTAAATGCTACTCTTTAATATTACACCATATGTTAACTATGTTAACTATACACCATATAGTTAACTATGTTAACTAACTGGAACTTAAATAAAGACTTGAAGTTACAAAAAAAACACAGAAACAAAAAAGAGCACTGTGTTTAAATAACACTTTGTACCAGAATATAAACACATTAAACAATTCCAAGCAAATCTGGCCTGGATTAAGTGGGCATTAAGATCCTAAGGGATCTCTGAATAAGCTCCACCAAACCCAAAAGTTCAAAATCCCTAAGCTTGAGCATAAGAGCTAATGAAAGGTGACATTTCAGCCCAAGCTTCTATTCTTAGACTTGTGTATTAGGAGCAACACTTCACAGAAGACTATGCACGTGGCTTGCTTCTGCACTTCATTTAGATCTCTCTGTACACATCACCTCCTCAGAGAGAACTTTCTTGACCACACTGTCTAAAATACTAAGGTTCTATCTATGAGTTATCACTCACTGCTCAGATCATACTGGGCCACATTATGGGCAGAAGGAAATGACACAGCCCCTTGCCCTCAGTGTTCCTACAGTTTGCTCTCTCTCTGACTCTCTCTCTCTCACACACACACATACATCAAGCAAAATAAGACAGCAGCTTATTAGTACTAAATGATATGGTCCAGCCTAAAAGTGTTATAGGGGTTGACAGAATAAACAAAGAAAGGGTTTCAGAGGTAGAGCTAGTTAGATTTCTTCAAATAGAAAGTGGAATATGATAGATGCACTGAAAGATGAGCAGGAATTTAGGTTTAGGTGGAGGAGACTGTACTAGAATCTGAGCAAAGAGTTTGGACCCTGGAATTATTTAGTCTTGGGTTAAAAACTGGACTCTTATTTTTACTACCTATATGTACTTTGGGAACTTGCTTTGCCTCCCTAAGCCTTTATTTTCATACATAAAATGGAGAAACTAATAGTATCTACTTCATAATATGGTTGTGAGTTTAAGGACATGGTAAAGCAGTCAGAAAATATTACCTATCGTTGCTCTGATCTTCCACACTTTCTAACATTGTTTTCTGTGACGATTTCACTTATCATGACAGCCCCACTCCAGCCACCCTAGGATTCCTAAAGACGCATTTCCACTGTGTAACCCCACACAGGTCTGTCTTCTTGGGAAAATACCTTGGGTTATCAGTGTTCTTTCTGTTCTCCCCTCTTCTTCAAATCTGGCCTGGCCTGTATCCCTTTTACACATGGCTCTATTGCCTAGCTCTTTGATCTGATGAATTAATTTCTAGTGAGAGATCAATATTTTTGAGCTTCCCATCAAGTTTATTTATTTTTAAATATAATTTATTGTTAAATTGGCTAACATACAGTGTTCACAGTGTGATCTTGGTTTTTGAGGTAGATTCTCATGATTCGTCGCTTACATACAACACCCAGTGCTCACCCAACAAGTGTCCTCCTCAATGCTTATCACCCACTTTCCCCTCTCCCTTGCCCCCTCATCCACCCTCAGTTAGTTCTCTGTATTTAAGAGTCTCTTATGGTTTGCCTACCTTCCTCTCTGTTTCTATTTTGTCCCCTTCCCTCCCCCCATGGTCTTTTGTTAAGTTTCTCAAGATCCACATATGAGTGAAAACATATGATATCTGTCCTTCTCTGACTGACTTATTTCACTTAGCATAATACCCCATAGTTCCATCCACGTTGCTGCAAATGGCATGTCTTCATTATTTCTCATTGACAAGTAGTATTGCATTTTGTATATAAACCACATCTTCTTTATCCATTCATCAGTTGATGGACATTTGGGCTCTTTCCATAATTTGGCTATTGTTGAAAGTGCTGCTATAAACATTAGGGTACATGTGCCCCTATGAATCAGCACTCCTGTATCACTTGGATAAATTTCCAGTAGTGCTATTTCTGGGTCATAGGGTAGTTCTATCTTTAATTTTTTGAGGAACCTCCACACTGTTTTCCAGAGCAGTTGCACCAGTTTGCACCAACCGTGCAAGAGGGTTCCTGTTTCTCCACATCCCTGCCAGCATCTGCAGTTTCCTGAGTTGTTCATTTTAGCCACTCTGATCGGTGTGAAGTGGTATCTCAGTGTGATTTTGACTTATATTTCACTGATGATGAATGATGTTGAGCATCTTTGCATGTGTCTGTTGGGCATCTGGATGTCTTTAGAAAAGTGTCTATTCATGTCTTCTGCCCATTTCTTCACTGGATTATTCGTTTTTTGGCTATTGAGTTTGGTAAGTTCTTTATAGATTTTAGATACTAACCTTTTATACAATATGTCATTTACAAATATCTTTTTCTCATTCTGTTGGTCGCCTTTTAGCTTTGTTGATTGTTTCCTTTGCAGTTCAGAAGCTTTCATCTTGATGAGGTCCCAATAGTTCATTTTTGCTTTTAATTCTCTTGCCTTTAGAGATGTGTCGACCAAGAAATTGCTGTGGCTGAGGTCAAAGAGGTTGTTGCCTGATTTCTCCTCTAGGGTTTTGATGGTTTCCTGTCTCACATTTTAGGTTTTTCATCCATTTTGAGTTTATTTTTGTGTATGGTGTAAGAAAGTAGTCCAGTTTCATTCTTCTGCATGTTGCTGTCCAGTTCTTCCAACACCATTTGTTGAAGAGACTCTTTTTCCCATTGGATACTCTTTCATGCTTAATCAAAATTATTGGCCCTACATTTTTGAGTCCAATTCTGGGGTCTCTATTATATTCCATTCATCTATGTGTCTGCTTTTGTGCTAACACCATACTCTTTTGATGATTACAGCTTTGTAGTAGAGGCTAATGTCTGGGATTGTGATGCCTCCCACTTGAGTTTTCTTTTTCCATATTACTTTGGCTATTCAGGGTCTTTTGTGGTTCCACATAAATTTTAGGATAGTTTGTTCTAGCTTTGAGAAAAATGCCAGTGCAATTTTGAGATTTCATTGAATGTGTAGATTGCTTTGAGTAGTACTGAAATTTTAACAATATTTGTTCTTCCAATCCATGAGCAATGTGGGGGGCCGGGCCCCAGTGCCAGGCTGAGACCGGGTCGAGCAATGTTCCCCGTTGACTCAAGCCAACCCGGTGGTTCCCCCTCCCATTCATGTGTGAGGCCGGGCCACGGCGCCAGGCTGAGACCGGGTTGAGCAACGTTCCCTGTTGACTCAAGCCAACCTGGTGGTTCCCCCTCCCATTCCCCCACTTTCAAGGGCATATGAAAGCTTTGTCAAGGCTGAGAAAGTTAATTCCTGAAGCCTGTGGTCTGCAGGTGTTGGCAGTAATGCTACCTCCCTTTTTCTACCCCGAGTCAGATAGACACAAACATGGGAACTGTGTTTTGCTAGCAATCTATCAACAAGGTCTTGTGACCTGTTCAGAAAGTTCACAAGGCACACAGAACTAAATGTTTTGGCTGGCAGTGATCATGTGAAACCTGTTTATTCTTAGAATGACCTGATCCATAAGAGTCTTATATTATAAAAGATTGTGTACAGCAACAGTAAAGCTGTCACTTGGTCCATCAGCCCAGGGGACCCTCCTGTTCCCAAACTTTCTCTTCTCTCTTTTTTCTTGCATTCCCCTACACTCAGGACCCTGACCTCGGTGTTTGTCGCACCGGCCGCGACAGAGCAAGGAATGTTTTTCCATTTCTTTGTGTATTCTTCAATTTCCTTCATAAGTTTTCTATAGTTTTCAGGATACAGATCTTTTACATCTAGGTTTATTCCTAGGTATTTTATGGTTCTTGGTACAGTTTTAAATGAGGTCGGTTTCTTGATTTCTCTTTCTGTTGCTTAATTCTTGGTGTATAGAAATGCAACCAATTTCTCTACATTGATTTTGTACCCTGTGACTTTGCTGAATTCATGTATCAGTTCTAGCAGTCTTTTGGTGGAGTCTTTTGGGGTTTCCATGTACAGTATCATGTCGTCTGCAAAAAGTGAAAGTTTGACTTCTTCTTTGCCAATTTGGATGCCTTTTATTTCATTTTGTTTTCTTATTGTTGATGCTAGAGAGAAATAATTGATAACGATCTCTTCCCAAGTTTTTTTTTTTAATATGACTCCTAGACACATAATACTGATCCCCAGAAGCATGTAGAGAAACCTGAGATTTTCCAGAGAGCCTACATATTTCAACATTGGGGGCATGCCCCTGCTCAGTTCCTAGGGACCTATAAGGGCATTCCATTCCAATAACTTCTCTGAAAGAAACCCCCTCCAGCTGCTCTTTTCAGGCTATAACCTACTTGCCTCTATTTTCTCCTTTTATCTGTTCTGATTTGGTAACCCAGCTTGAAATAGTTTACTTTAGCACTTCTGATTGTAAACCCCATAAGCCACTGTTGTTCAGAAACCCTAAACTCCCTAGCCCAGCACCAATATCAGGCCTATATTCCTCCTTGGCCTAGGCTGAGCAGAGGAGACACCATAACCTTCAGGCAGACCAGAGTTCTGTCTTGTGATCTCCCACTCAGCTTTATTAATTATTCCTTTAAGTCAGATGCAGCAAGCAAACTGTACCATGCTACAGAACTCTCTGATGAAATTGTTCTTGCCCAACCCTGCACCTAAGTAGAGGGTAACGACAACATTAGAAAGTACTAAAGATAAAAGGTAGCACAAGATATGGTACCTGAAAATGTATCTGGAGTAAATTTTATACGATTAGCGTGGCTTCACCCTATAGCCATTATGAACCAAAATCAGAGGGTATTGGGTTTCTGTTCATGCTAGGAGTTGGCATTTTCTGGGATTTTTTTTTCCTTTTGGCTGATAATCATGACCTACCTATTTGACCCTCAAACAGATGACACACTCATAACAGCCATATAAACAACAATAATAAATAAAACTCACATGGAATTTATTCTGTATGGGGCACTGTACTAAGTACTGAATTATTCATTTGGTATTCACAATTACCCTAGGAAGTAGGCGCTTTTATCATCATTATTATCTCCCTTGTACAGTCGAGCAAACTGAGACACAATGAGGTTAAGTTACTTAATCAAGTTCACATACCTAGCAAGTTGTAGAGTTGGGACTAAAAATCAAACAGTGTAATTTGCTTAGCCATGGTCATAATCTCCTAACCTACATAGCCTCTCAACTCTGGCCTCACATGTCCATGAAAGACTCATTAACTAAGAGCCAACATAAATGGACTTACAGAATGAATTGACCAAAGGTTTGTTGAGCAGAGGAACTCTCAAGGCTAAATTACAAGTAAACTAGTATTTCACTTAACATAAAACACTGTATGAGTTTTGGTAGTGAGTGTCTAAGAATTTGTCCATTTCTTCCAGGTTGTCCAGTTTGTTGACATAATTTTTCATAGTATTCTCTTATAATTTTTTGTATTTCTGTGGTGTGGTTGTGATCTCTCCTCTTTCATTTGTGGTTTTATTTATTTGGGTCCTCTCTCTTTTCTTTTTCAGAAGCCTAGCTAGGCTTTAATCAACTTTGTTTATTCTTTCAAAAACAAATCTATTAGTTTCATTGATCTGTTCTAATGTGTTTTTTTGGGGGGGGTGGTTCTATATCATTTATTTCTGCTCTAATCTTTATTATTTCCTTTTTTCTGCTGGCTTTGGGCTTATTTTCTGCTCCTTTTCTAGCTCTTTTAGGTGTAAGGTTAGGTTATGTATTTGGGATCACTCTTGCTTCTTGAGACAGGCCTGTTTTGCAATGTATTTTCCTCTTAGGACTGTCTTTGCTGCATCCCAAAGGGTGTGGACTGTCGTGTTTTTATTTTCATTGGCTTCCATGTATTTTTAATATCTTCTTTAATTTCCTGGTTAACCCATTCTTTCTTTAGTAGGATGTTCTCTTGCCCTCATGTATTTGAGGTCTTTTCAAATTTTTTCATTTAGTTAATTTCAAGTTTCGTAGCATCATAATCAGAAAATATGCATGGTATGCTCTCAATCTTTTTCTACTTGTTCAAAGCTGATATGTGAAACAATTTGTGGTCTATTCTGAAGAATGTTCCATGTGCACTCGAGAAGAATGTGTATTCGGCTGCTTTCGGAAAAAGTGCTCTGAATATATGTGTTAGGTCCATTTTGTCCAGTGTGTCATTCATAGCCATTGTTTCCTTGTTGACTTTCTGCTTAGATGATCTGTCCATATCTGTAAGTGGAGTATTAGAGTCTCCTACTATTATTGTATTATTATCAATTAGTTGCTTTTTGCTTTATGTTTTTTTTTTTTGTTAATTGATTTATATATTTGGTTTGTTTCAAGTTGGGGCTATAAATATTTACAATTTTAGCTCTTCTGGATAGACCCCTTAATTATGGTACAATTCCTTTCTTCATCTCTTGTTACAGTCTTTGTTTTAAAATCTAGTTTGGATGATATAAGTATGGGTACTCTGGCTTTTTTTTCTTTTGATGTCCATTAGCATAATAGATGGGACTTCATCTCTTCACTTTTAATCTACAGGTGGCCTCAGGTCTGAAATGAATCTCTTGTAGGAAGCATAAATGGATCTCATTTTTTAAATCTCAAACAGGAATAAACAGAAAGTTTGTACAGACTTATAACCAGCAAAGAAATTGAATTAGTTATAAAAAATCTCCCAAATAATGAGTCCTAGGACAGATGGCTTCCCAAGGGAAATCTACCAGGTATTTAAAGAAGACATTAATACCTATTCTTCTCAAAATGTTCCAAAAAAATATAAATGGAAAGAAAACTTCCAAACTCATTCTATGAAGCCAGCATTACCATGATTCCAAACCCAGACAAAGATCTCACTAAAAAGGACAATTACATATCAATATCCCTGATGAAATTGGATGCAAAAATTCTCAAGAAGATACTAGCAGCTCGAATTCAACAGTGCATTGAAGGAATTATTCACCATGATCAATTGGGATATATTCCTGGGTTGCAAGACTGGTTCAAAATTCTCAAATCAAACAATGTGATACACCACATTAATAAAAAAAAAAAGGATAAGACCTATACGATCCTCTCAATAGATGCAGAAATAGCATTTGACAAAGTACAGAATCTTTTCTTGATAAAAACCTTGAAAAAAGTAGGGATAGATGAAACATTCCTTAACATCATAAAAGTCATATATTAAAGGCCCACAGATAATATCCACAATTAGGGAAAACTGAGAGCTTTCCCCATAAGATCAGGAACATGACAGGGATGTCCACTCTCACCACTTTTGTTCAACATAGTATTGGAAGTCCTATCCACATCAACCAGAAAACAAATAGAAATAAAAGGCATCCAAATTGGCAAGGATGAAATCAAACTTGCCCTCTTCACAGATGACATGATACTCTACATGGAAAACCATAAATATCCATCAGAAAAGTGTTGAGAGCTGATACATGAATTCAGCAAAGTTGCAGGATATATAAAATCGGGTGCATTTCTATACACCAATAATGAAGCAGCAGAAAGTGATATCAAGGAATCTGTCCCATTTACAATTGCACCAAAACCCATAAGATACCTAGGAATAAACCTAACCAAAGAGGTAAAAGATATGTACGCTGAAAACTATAGAAAGTTTATTAAAGAAATTTTTAAAAGACACAAATAAATGGAAAAATATTCCATGCTCATGGATTGGAAAAATCCATGAAAAATCTATACACTGAAAACTATAGAAAGCTTGTGAAAGAAATTGAATAAGACACAAAAAAATGGAAAAAGATTCCATGCACCTGGATAGGAAGAACAAATATTGTTAAAATGTCAATACTACCCAAAGCAATGTACATATTCAATGCAATCCCTATCAATATAACACCAGCATTCTTCACAGTTCTAGACCAAACAATCCTAACATATGTATGGAACCAGAAAAGACCCTTAATAACCAAAGAAATCTTGAAAAAGAAAACCAAAGCTTGACGAATCACAATCCCAGACTTCAAGATGTATTACAAAGCTGTAATCACCTAGACATTATGGTACTGGCACATAATCAGACACTCAGATCAGTGGAACAGAATAGAGATCCCAGAAATGGAACCACAAACATATGGCCAACTAATATTTGACAAAGGAGGAAAGAATATCCAATGGAATAAAGACAGTGACTTTAGCAAATGGTTCTGGAAAAATTGGACAGCCACATGCAGAAAAATGAACCTCGACCATTTTCATACACAATACACAAAAAGAAACTCAAAATGGATGAAACACCTAAATCTAAGAGAGGAAGCCATCAAAATCCTAGAGTAGAAAGCAGGCAAAACCTCTTTGATCTTAGCCACAACAATGTCTTACTCAACATGTCTCCGGAGGCATGGGAAACAAAAGCAAAAATGAACTATTGGGACCTCATCAAAATAAAAACCTTCTGAACAGCAAAGGAAACAATCGGCAGAACTAAAAGGCAACTGAGAGAATGGGAGAAGATATTTACAAATGACATATCAGATAAAGGGTTAGTATCCATAATCTGTAAAGAACTTACCAAACTCAACACCCAAAAAACAAATAATCCAGTGAAGAAATGGGCAAAAGACATGAATAGACACTTCTCCAAAGAAGACATCCAGATGGCTAACAGACACATGAAAAAATGCTCAAAATCACTCATCATCAGGGAAATACACATCAAAACCTCATTGAGATACCACCACACAGGTGTCATAATGGCTAAAATAAACAACTCAGGCAGCAATAGATGTTGGCAATTATGCAAACAGAGAGGCTCTCTTTTGCATTGCTGGTGGGAATGCAAAATAGTGCAGCCACTCTGGAAAACAATATGGAGGTTCCTCAAAAAACTAAAAATAGAACTACCCTACAACCCAGCAATTACACTACTAGGTATTTATCCAAGGGATACAGTATGCTATTTTGAAGAGCAAATGCACCCGATGTTTATAGCAGCACTTTTGACAATAACCGAAGTATGGAAAGAGTCCAAATGTCCATTGACAGATGAATGGATAAAGAAGATGTGGTATACACATACACACACACACACACACACACACAATGGAGTATTACTCAGCAATCAAAAATGAAATTGTGCCATTTACAACTACGTTGCTGGAACTAGAGGATGATACTAAGCAAAATTAGTCAGAGAAAGACAAATATATGACTTCACTCATATGAGAAATTTAAGATACAAAACAGATGAACATAAGTGAAGGTAAGCAAAGATAATATAAAAACGGGGGGGGGGACAAAACATAAGAGACTCTTAAATATAGAGAACAAACAGAGGGTTGCTGGAGGGGCTGTGGGAGTGGGGAATGGGCTACATGGGTAAGGGGAATTAAGGAATATACTCCTGAAATCATTGTTGCACTATATGCTAATTAACTAGTATATAATTTTAAAAATTAATTAATTAATTTAAAAAATAAAAGCCAGCATTATAGTACCTTTGATTTCTAAATATACTGTTTATTTTCTACACGATTTAAAAGACAATAGTAGTTCCATCCACGTTGCTACAAAAGGCCATATTTCATTCTTTCTCATTGCCACGTAGTATTCCATTGTGTATATAAACCACAATTTCTTTATCCATTCATCAGTTGATGGACATTTAGGCTCAACGTGGATGGAACTGGAGAGTGTGATGCTAAGTGAAATAAGCCATACAGAGTAAGACAGATACCATATGGTTTCACTCTTATGTGGATCCTGAGAAACGTAACAGAAACCCATGGGGGAGGGGAAGGGAAAAAAAAAAAAGAGGTTAGAGTGGGAGAGAGCCAAAGCATAAGAGACTGTTAAAAACTGAGAACAAACTGAGGGTTGATGGGGGGTGGGAGGGAGGGCAGGGTGGGTGATGGGTATTGAGGAGGGCACCTTTTGGGATGAGCACTGGGTGTTGTATGGAAACCAATTTGACAGTAAATTTCATATATTAAAAAATAAATAAATAAATAAATAAATAAATAAAAATAAAAAAAAATAAAAAAAAAATAAAAGACAATAGTATATGGGGTGCCTGTGTGGTTCAGTCAGTTAAGTGTCCAACTTCAGCTCAAGTCATGATCTCACAGCTCGTGAATCGAGCCCTGCATTGGGCTCTGTGCTGACAGCACAGAGCCTGGAGCCTGCTTTGGATTCTGTGCTTCCCTCTCTCTCTTTCCCTCCCCCACATGTGCAATCACTCTCTCTCTCTCTCTCTCTCTTTCTCTCTCTCAAAAATAATAAACCTTGAAAATTTTTAAAAAATAAAAATAAAAGATGATAGTATAAAAATAATGATAAATCTGTTATTAGGCACATAATATGTAAAAATGCAAATTGTGATATCAGTAACATAAAGTGAGACAGAGCTCACCTCCTGTCACTGACACATCAAGGCTACAACTACATATAATGCAACTCATTCTGAAAATAACCTGAAAGCTCCCAAAAAGAAAGATTTTTGAAAGATTATAAGAAAATACTATGAAAAATTGTATGTCAACAAATTGAAAAACCTAGAAGAAATGACTAAATTTTTAGAAACATATAAGTTTCTAAAACTGAATCAAAAGAAATAGAAAATTGAACAGGTAATTACTAATAATGAAATTGAATCCTTATCCAGAAAACTCCCAACAAACAAAATTCCAGAATCAGATGGCCTCACAGGTGAATTCTACCAAACACTTAAGAATTAATATTAATTCTTCCCAAAATATTCCAAAACAAGAAGATGAAGTAAGTTTCCAAATTCATTCTACAAGGCCAGTATTACCCTGATACCAAAACCAAAGACACATTATAAAGAAAGAAAACTATAGACCAATGTTTCTGATGAACATAGATGCAAAAATCCTCAACAAAATGTTAGCAAAACAAACCCAACAATACATTAAAAATTATTCAACACAATTAAGGGATGCACGTGTATTTCAATATTTGCAAATCAGTCAATGTAACACATCACATTAAGAAGTGAAAGGATAAAAATTATATGATCATCTCAATAGATGCAGAAATAGCATTTGACAAAGTATGACATCGGTTAATAATAAAAATTCTCAACAAAGTAGGTTTAGAGGGAAAATACCTCAACAAAGTAAAAGTTATATGTGAAAAACCCCCAGCTAACATCATACTCAATGGTAAACAAGCAAACAAAAATCACGGTTTTTCTACTGCTAACTACATAAAGAGAAGGCCACATTGAAAAGGGTAGTAAGGGAATAGATGCAGTCAAGAACCAAACCCCCAGTATAAGGACCCACAAATAGGAAGTGACTACAGATGCAAAGGTCCCCCTTGAAGAGTGAAGGGATCAAGCACCACATCAGGCACTCACAGCCCTGGGGGGCTGCACCAAAAAGATGAGCTCCCATAACATCTGACTTTGAAAATGAGTAGGGGGGGGCACCTGGGTGCCTTAGTCGGTTAAGCATCTGACTTCAGTTCAGGTCATTATCTCATGGTTCGTGGGTTGGAGCCCCATAACAGTTTCTGTCCTGACAGCTCAGAGCCTGGAGCCAGCTTTGGATTCTGAGTCTCCTTCTCTCTCTGTCCCTCCCCTGCGTGTGCTCTCTCTCTCTCAAAAATAAATAAACATTAAAAATTTCAAAAAAGAAAAGAAAATGAGTGGGGATTAACTCTAGGAGAGTGGGAGGGCTATCGGAAACCAAGAATTTTCTCTTAAAACTCCAGTGTGCTATATCACTCAGTCTGAGACTCAACACAAAGGCAGCAGTTTGAAAAGCACCAGGGTTATACATAAAGGAGATTTATTGACTAATTTTATGGCATGTGTCAGAAGGATCTGTAGGAGCTTTCTGCTCCTAAATGGAAGTACTGGCAGGCACCATTTTTCTTGCTTTCATTTAGCCTGGGTGCCTAGATGCTTAAGGGAACCAGTTCTAACATTCTCCATCTACTTTGTTATCTCTGTTTGCTCCACTCCAATGCTCACCTGCAGGACTGCCCTACCCAACCCTACAGCCCTGGTGGATGCCCCATCAAAAAAGGCTCCTACACCCAGTGAGCAGCCTAGATGAGGACCAGTATTCCCCCAAAACATCTTATGCCCCTGGGATTGGGGAGAGCCAGCCCCACCCACAAGCATGCCTACAGCAGATGTGGCCAGGTCTCTGAGACAGCTGTGTTCGACTAACTCTGTCAACCAACATACTACAACAGCTATAGCAGAATCACTCAGCCAGCTGTGCTAGGAGCTAGCCCCATCCACTAATGTAATCAGAGTAGTTGCAGCCCAGTCAAAACAAGAGAGTACACACAGCCAATACAAAGGACACCCCCTGGAGCACCTGGTTCTGGTGACAAGAGGAATTGCTCTATTGGGATCCACAGGAGACCTTCTAAATAATGTCACTACATTCAAGACCAGGAGATATAGCTGATTTATCTAATATGTAAAAACAAGCATAGAGTCGACAAAATGAAAACACATGAGTATGTCCCAAACAAACAAATAAAACTAAAACCTCAGGGAAAAAAATGATATGAAACAGAGATAAGCAAAGTCTGATAAACTGTTCAAACTAATGGCCATAAAGATAATAGAATTAAGAGAAGAGTGAATGAATTCATAGTTTCAACAAAGAGATAAAAAATATAAAGAGAACCAATAAGAGCTGAAGAATACAATAACAGAAAGGAAAACTACATTAGAGGAAATCAATAGCAGATAAAAGGATGCAGTAGAACAGGTGACCAATCTGTAAGACAATAATGAAAAGCAGCCAAGCTGAACAGCAAAATGAAAAAAAAAAAAGAATAATACAAGTGAGGATATACTAAGGAATCTGTACAATAACATCAAGTATACTAACATTTGCATTATAGGGGTCCCACAAGAAGAAGAGAAAGACAACGGAGCTGAAAACCTATTTGAAGAAATGATAGATGAAAACTTCCCTATCCTGGGAAAGGAAACAGACATCCAGGTCTAGGAAGCACAGACAGCCCCAAACAACACAAACTCTAGGATATCCAAGATGCATGATAATTAAAATGTCAAAAATTAAAGATAAGGAGAAAATATTAAAGTCAACAAGGGAAAAGCAAATATTTACGTACAAGAGGAACCTCATAAGGCTATAAGCTGATTTTTCAGCAGAAACTGTTCAAGCAAGAAGGAAGTGGCATGATGTATTCAAAATCTTGAAAAGAAAAAAAAAACAACATCATTCTATCCAGAAAGATTATTGTTCAGAATTGAAGGAGAGATAAATAGTTTCCCACACAAATAAAAGTTAAAATAGTTTGTCACTACAAAATTAGCCTTACAAGAAATGTAAAACAAATTTCTTTAAGCAGAAAAGAAAAAGTCATAACTAGAACTAAGAAAATTGTGAAAGCAAAAAATTTCACTGGTAAAAGCAAAGATATAGTAAAGGTAGTAGATCAAACACTTAAAGAGCTAATATAAAGGCTAAAAGACAAAAGTAGTAAAATCAATTATATCTAAAAAAATTAAAGAGATTACATACAATAAAAAATGTAAAATATTATATTCATGAAATGTAGAGGTAGGTGTACAAATATAGTTCTTTTAGAATTTGTTAAAACTTAAGCAACCATAAATTAAATATAGACTGCTATGTAGATAGGGTGTTATATATAAACATCATGGTACAACAAGCCAAAAACCTATAATAGACACACAAAAAATAAAGGGAAAGGAAATCAAGCATAACACTAAAGAGTTATCAAATCACAAGAGAGGAGAGCAAGAGAAGAAAGGAACAGATAAGAACTACAAAAACCATGAGAAAACAATTACAAAATGGGAATAAGTATATGCTTACCAATAATTACTTTAAATGTAAATAGTTTAATGCTCTAATCAAATGCTATAGAGTGATCGAATGAATAAGAAAACATAACTTGTCTATATATTGCCTACAAGAGACTCACTTCAGACCTAAAGATATATACAGACTGATACTGAAATAAGTAGAAAAAGATATTCTATGCAAATGGAAGGAAAATTATTATATATACCATATATGCCCTATAAGTACAGGGTAGCAGTACTTATATCAGACAAAATTGACTTTAAAATAAAGATCATAACAAGAGACAAAAGAAGGTATTACATAATGATAAAGGGATTAATCCAACAAGATATAACAATTGTAAATATCTATGCACCCAATATAGAAGCATAAAGCCAATATTAGCAGACATAAAGGGAAAACTTGGCAGTAACACAGTAATAGTAGGGGAATTTAGCAGCCCACTTAAGTCAATGGATAGGTCATTCAGACAGAAAATTAATAAGAAACAGTGGACTTGAATAACACATTAGACCAGATGGACCTAACCAATGTATATGCAACATTCCATCAAAAACTGCAGAAGACACATCTTTTTTCAAGTTCACATGGAACATTCTCCAGGACATATCACATGTTAGGCTAAAAACAAGTCTCAATAGATTGAAAAAGATTGAAATAATAGTAAGCACCTTTTCCAACTACAATAATATGAATTTAGAAGTCAATTAAAGAAAAAAAACAGAAAAAACACAAGCATGTGGAGGCTAAACAACATGCTATTAAAAAAATGTATCAACAGAAATCAAAGAGGAAATAAAAAAAAACACCTGGAGACAAATGGAGATACAATGCTCTAAAATCTTTGGGATACAGAAGAGAAGGAGTCAACATGGTGGAACAGCATGGAAGTTTTTTTGTGTCTCGTGTCCATGAGATACAGCCAGACCTGAGGATCTGCACAACCTGAACCACAGAATTTAGCAGGTATACAACACGGAGAGGTGAACTGGGGGAGACAGAATCCATGGAGGGCAGGGAGCTGTTTTTGTGTGCAGAAAGAGGATGGAGACAGGGGTGGAGGGAGAATACGGGGAAAGCATTCCCCCCAAAAAGCAGATGGAGAGAAAGTGGAAACGTGAAAACAGCCACAGGGACTGAACTAAAAAGGGAGAAAGGAGAAATGAGAGGGTTTAAATTCCATTAAGACTCTATAAACAGAGGGAGAGCAGAGTCTGAAACTCTGCAGATTGATACTTGGAGGTGCTCTGGTGGAAAGGGCAAATCCCCAGGAGCAGAGTGAAGTCCGGAGGTCTTTGGGCCACACAGGGAGAGCCAGTTACCCTGCTGGGAGGACACCTGGTAGAGGCTGTGTGGCTCCCCCAAAGGCAAAGGCACCAGTGGACCTGGGAGAACAACCACATTCATTGGTGCTGGAACAAGGTCGCTGGGGGTGAAGCCTGGTGCCAAATGTGTGTTGTTAATTGCCATAATCCCTGAAACACTGCTGCTACAAGATCATGTGAACTTTTTCTGCGGTGGGCTGGCAGCCAGCAGCAGTCCCTGGGCATCAGCAGCAGCACTGTCCCGTGAAGGTTCCTGGGTGCAGTGGGCACCCGGCCATTACTCACTAAGACCCTCCTGCATAGAGACAGAATGGGTCAAATATGCAGATCCTCAGAAACTTATAAGGGGTCGGGAAAAACATCCGCATCTGACATAAATCTCAGGAGGCAGGTGCTGCCTGGGGCTTGGTCATGGACAATGTAAAAGCAGGGAGTGGATGGAAGCCAAAGACAAAGGACGGGTGCATGATTGCTGATCAGGGAGAACAGAGTTCTGATACTAGAGACTGGGTAGCTGGATGAAGCCATCTTCAAAACTCCTGCACATGTGCACACACACCTAAAAGCGACACAGCAATCCACCCCAATAAACTAAGCAGCACCATCTAGTGGAGAATGGAGCCATTTCCACTAAGCCCCGCCAAAGTAGGCCAACCTCGCTCTTCAGGAACACAAGTCTCTCCACCTGCTTAGTTTACAGACTATAAAGTGCTTCCTAGTTTGACTTCTAGGGGAAAACGAAGTAGTTTAGGTCATATTTCGGTCTGTTTGCTAGTCCATCATTCAATTTTTTTTCCTTTTTTCTCTTTTTCATTTCTTTTTTTTCTTGAATACAGAAAGAGAAAAAAATTTATTTTTATCTTCAATTTTATTAAAAATCTTTTTATTTAATTTTATTCCACTATATATTTTTTTAATTTTGTGTAATTTTTTTCAAATTCTATTTTACTTCCATCATTTCATTGTAATTTACTTCAGTGTAATCATTTTTTTTTAATTTTCAAATAATTTCCCTTTTTTTTTTCTTTCCCCCTTTTTCTCTAAACTATCAAGATTCTTTCAACACCCAGACCAAAGCACACCTAGGATATAGCATCATTTATTCAATTTTCTATCTGTGTGTTTGTTTTAACTTTTTAATTTTAATATTTTTAAACATTTAATTTCTTTACCTCATTAATTCTTTTTCTCCCTTCAAAATGACAAAATGAAGGAACTCACCCCAAAGGAAAGAGCAGGAAGAAATGACAGTTGGGGACGTAACCAACACAGATACATGCAAGATGTCTGAACCAGAATTTAGAATCATGATAATAAGAATAACAGCTGGAGTCAAAAATAGATTAGAATCCCTTTCTGCAGAGATAAAAGAAGTAAAAGTTAGTAAGGATGAAATAAAAAATGCTATAACTGAGCTGCAATCTGGAATGGTTGCCACAGCGGCATGGATGGATGAGACAGAACAGAGAATCAGTGATATAGAGGAAAAACTTATGGAGAATAATGAAGCAGAGAAAAAGAGGGAGAGTAAGACAAAAGAGCATGATTTAAGAATTAGAGAACTCAGTGACTCATTAAAAAGGAACAACATCAGAATCATAGGGGTCCCAGAAGATGAAGAGAGAGAAATAGGGGTAGAAGTGATATGTGAGCAAATCATAGCAGAAAACTTTCCTAACCTGGGGAAAGACATAGACATCAAAATCCAGGAAGGAAAGAGGACTCCCATTAGATTCAACAAAAACAGACCATAAACAAAGCATATCATAGTCAAATTCACAAAATACTCAGGCAGGGAGAGAATCATGAAAGCTACAGGGGAAAAAAAGTCCTAAATCTACAAAGGAAGAAAGATCAAGTTTGCAGCAGACCTATCCACAGAAACATGGCAGGCCAGAAAGGAGTGGCAGGATATATTCAATGTGTTGAATCAGAAAAATATGCAGCCAAGAATTCTTTATCCAGCAAGGCTGTCATTCAAACTTTAGAGAGGGAGAGGGCCAAACCATAAGAGGCTCTTAAAAACTGAGAATAAACTGACAGTTAATGGGGAGTGGGAGGGAGGGGGAGGGTGGATGATGGGCATTGAAGAGGCCACCTGGTGGGATGAGCACTAGGTGTTGTATGGAAACCAATTTAAAAATAAATTTCATATTAAAAAATAGAAGGAGAGATAAAAAGTTTCCCAGACAAACAAAAATTAAAGGAGTTTGTGACCACTGAACCAGCCCTGCAAGAAATGCTAAGGGGGACTCTCTGAGGGGAGAAAAGATGAAAAAACAAACAAAAAAACAACAAATAAGTAAAGAGCAAAAGCAACAAAGACTAGAAAGGACCAAAGAATACCACCAGAAACTCCAACTCTACAAGAAACATAATGGCAATAAATTCATATCTTTCAGTACTCACTCTAAATGTCAATGGACTAAATGCTCCAATCAAAAGACATAGGGTAACAAAATGGATAAAAGAACAAGACGCATTGATATGCTGTTTACAAGAGACCCACTTTAGACCTAAAGCCACCTTCAGATTGAAAGTGGATGGAGAACTATCTATCATTTGAATGGTCAACAAAAGAAGGCCAGAGTAGCCATACTTATATCAGACAATCTAGACTTTAAAATAAAGGCTGAATCAAGATGTGAAATGGCATTATATCATAATTAAGGGATCTATCCACCAAGAAGACCTAAAAATTATAAACCTTTATGTGTCAGATATGGGAGCACCCAAATATATAAATCAATCACAAACATAAAGAAAGTCATTGATAATAATACCATAATACTAGGAGCCTTCAACACCCCACTCACAGCAATAGAAAGATCTTCCAATCAAAAAATCAACAAGGAAACAATGGCTTTGAACGACCAGATGGACTTAACAGATATATTCAGAACATTTCATCCTAAAGCAGAATATACATTTGTCTCCAGTGCACATGGAAAGTTCTCCAGAACAGACCACATACTGGGACACAAATCAGCCCTCAAAAAGTACAAAAAGATTGAGTTCATATCTTCCATATTTTCAGACCCAACACAATGAAACTCAAAATCAACCATAAGAAAAAATTTGGAAAGGTAACAAATATTGGAGACTAAAGAACATCCTTCTGAAAAATGAATGGGCTAACCAAGAAGTTAAAGACGAAATTAAAAAGTACATGGAAGCCAATGAAATTGATAACACCACAACCCAAAACCTCTGGGACGCAGCAAAGGTGGTCATAAGAGGCAAGTATATAGCAATCCAGGCCATCCCAAAGAAGGAAGAAAGGTCTCAGGTACACAACCTAACCTTAAATCTTAAAGAGCTGTAAAAAGAACAGCAAATAAAACCCAAAACCAGGATAATACAGGAAATAATAAAGATTAGAGCAGAAATTAATTCTATAGAAACCAGAAAAAAACAGTAGAACAGGTCAATGAAACAAGAAGCTGGTTCTTTGAAAGAATTAACAAAATTGACAAACCACTAGCCAGTTTGATCAAAAAGAAAAAGGGAAGGACCCAAATAAATAAAATCAAGAATGAAAGAGGAGAGATCACAACCAACACAGCAGAAATAAAAACAATAATAAGAGAATATTATGAGCAATTATACACCAATAAAATGGGAAATCTGGAAAAAATGGACAAATTCTTAGAAACACATAAACTACCAAAACTGAAACAGGAAGAAATAGAAAATTTGAACAGACCAATAACCAGTAAGAAAATCGAGTTAGTAATCAAAAATCTCCCCCAAAAAAACATGAGTGCAGGGCCAGATGGCTTTGCAGGTGAATTCTACCATACATTTAAGGAAGAGTTAACACCTATTCTCTTGAAGCTGTTACAAAAAATAGAAATGGAAGGAAAACTTCCAAACTCTTTCTATGAAGCCAGCATTACCTTGATTCCAAAACCAGACGGAGACCCCACTAAAAAGGAGAACTATAGACCAATTTCCCTGATAAACATGGATGCAAAAATCCTATACAAGATATTAGCCAACCGGATCCAACAATATATTCACAACAACCAAGTGGAATTAATACCTGGTTTGCAGGGCTGGTTCAATATCCACAAAACAATCAATGTGATTCTTCACATCAATAAAAGCAAGGACAAGAACCGTATGATCCTCTCAATAGATTCAGAGAAAGCATTTGACAAAATACAGCATCCTTTCTTGATAAAAACCCTCAAGAAAGTAGCAATGGAAGGATCATACCTCGAGATCATAAAAGCCATATATGAAAGAACCAACGCTAATATCATCCTCAATGGGGAAAAACTGGGAGCTTTCCCCTTAAAGTCAGGAACAAGACAGGGATGTCCACTCTCACCACTGTTATTCAACATGGTATTGGAAGTCTTAGCCTCTGCAATCAGACAACACAAAGGAATAAAACTCATTCAAATTGGCCAGGAGGAGGTCAAACTTTCACTCTTCACAGATGACATGATACTCTATATAGAAAACCCAAAATATTCCACCAAAACACTGCTGGAACTGATTCATGAATTCAGCAAATTTGCAGGATATAAAATCAATGCACATAAATTGGTTCCATTCCTATACACGAACAATGAAGCGACAGAAAGAGAAATCAAGGAATCGACCCCACTTACAATTGCACCAAAAACCATAAAATAGCTAGGAATAAATCTATCCAAAGAAGTGAAAAATCTATACACTGAAAAATATAGACAGTTTATGAAAGAAATTGAAGAAGACCCAAAAACATGGAAAAAATATTCCATGCACCTGGATAGAAAGAACAAATATTGTTAAAATAACAATACTACCCAAAGCAATCTACATATTCAATGCAATCCCTATAACACCAGCATTTTTCACAGAGCTAGAACAAATAATCCTAAAATTTGTATGGAACCAGAAAAGACCCTGTATAGCCAAAACAATCTTGAAAAAGAAAACCAAAGCAGGAGGCATCACAATCCCAGACTTCAAGCTGCACTATAAAACTGTAATCATCAAGACAGTATGGTACTGGCACAAAAATAGACACTCAAGTAAATGGAACAGAATAGAGAACTTAGAAGTGGACCCAGAAACATATGGCCAACTAATCTTTGACAAAGCAGGAAAGAATATCCAATGTAATAAAGACGGTCTCTTCAGCAAGTGGTGCTGGGAAAACTGGACGGCGACATGCAGAAGAATGAACCTGGACCACTTTCTTATACCATACACAAAAATAAACTCAAAATGGATGAAATACCTCAAAGTAAGACAGGAAGCCATCAAAAACCTCTTTGATCTTGGCGACAGCAACTTCTCACTCAACGCGTCTCCAGAGGCAAGGGAAACAAAAGCAAAATTGAACTATTGGGAACTCATCAAAAGAAAAACTTCTGCACAGCAAAGGAAACAATTAGCAAAACTAAAAGGCAACCGACAGAATGGGAGAAGATATTTTCAAATGACATATCAGGTAAAGGGTTAGTATCCAAAATCTATAAAGAACATATCAAACTCAACACCCAAAAAACAAATAATCCAGTGAAGAAATGGACAAAAGACATGAATAGACACTTCTCCAAAGAAGACATCCAGATGGCCAACTGACATATGAAAAAATTCTGAACATCACTCATCATCATGGAAATACAAATCAAAACCACAATGTGATACCACCTCACACCTGTCATAATGGCTAACATTAAGAACTCAGGCAACAAAAGATGTTGGCGAGGATGCAGAAAAAGATCTCTTTTGCATTGCTGGTGGGAATGCAAGCTGGTGTAGCCACTCTGTTAAACCATATGGCATTCCTCAAAAAATTAAAAATAGAACTACCTTATGACCCAGGAATTGCACTACTAGGGTTTTATCAAAGGGATACATGTATGCTGTTTTGAAGGGACACATGTACCCTAATGTTTATAGCAGCACTAACAACAATAGCCAACGTGTGGAAAGAGCCCAAATGTCCATTGATGGATGAATGGATAAAGAAGATGTGGTGTATACACACACACACACACACACACACACACAATGAAGTACTACTCGGCATTGAAAAAGAATGAAATCTTGCCATTTAGAACTACATGGATGGAACTAGAGGGTATTACACTAAGGGAAATTAGTCAGTCAGAGAAAGACAAATATCACATGATTTCACTCATATGAGGCCTTAAAGACACAAAACAGATGAACACAAATGAAGGGAAGAAAAAATAATATAAAAACATGGAGGGGGAACAAAACATATGATACTCTTAAATATGGAGAACAAACAGCATTACTGGAGGGGTTGTGGGAGGGGGAATGGGATAAATGGATAAGGAGCATTAAGGAATATACTCCTGAAATCATTGTTGCACTATATGCTGACTAATTTGGATATAAATTTAAAAAATAAATTTAATTTAAAAGACCCCCCATAATACAAAAAAATAAAATAAAATCTTTGACATATAGCAAAAGCAATTCCAAGAGGAAAAGGTATAGCATTACAGGCCTATCTCAAGGAACAAGAAAAATTTCAAATAAACAATGTAACTTTCATTTAAAGAACCTAGAAAAAAACATAGTCTAAAGCTAGTAGAAGAAAGGAAATAATAAAGATCAAAAGAATATAAAGATAATAAAGATCAAAAGATCTTTGATATAGATCATATAGATCATATAAGAATATAAAAATAATAAAGATCAAAAGAATATAAAGATAATAAAGATCAAAAGAAATAATTGAAATAGAGATATTAAAAAAATACAAAAGGCCAACAAAGTAAAAGCTGCTTTTTTGATAAGATAAACAATTTTAACTGGATTCATCAAGAAAAAAAGAAAGGAATCAAATAGATAAAATCAGATACTAGTGAAGAGAAATAACAATGCACACCACAGAAATACAAAGGATTAAAAGAGACTATTATGAAAAATTATTTCCCAACAAATTGGACAACTAGGTAGATGTGTATACATTCCTAGAAACATACAACCTTCCAAGATTGAATCAAGAAGAAATAGAAAACTTGAATAGACCGATTATTAGTACAAAACCAAAATATATCAGCAATCAAAATACTCCCAACACACAAAAGTCCAGGACAAGCTGGCTTCACAGGTGAAATCTACCAAACATTTAAAGAAGAGTTAATACCATCCTTTTTAAACTATTCCAAAATATAAAAGAAAACCTTTCTTCCAAGTTCACTCTACAAGACCAGCATTACTCTGCTACCAAAACCAGACAAAGATAATACAAGAAAAGAAGAAACATACAGGTCAATAACCCTGATGAATATAGACGCAGAATTCCTCAGCAAAATATTTGCAAACTGAATTCAACAATACATTAAATAGAACATTCACCATAATCAAGTGGAATTTATTCCAAGGATGCAAAGTTGATACAATATTCACAGATGGGTAAACATAATACACCACATTAACAAAATGAAGGCTAAAAATCATATGATTATCTCAATAGATGCAGAAAAACAGTAGACAAAATTCAACACCATCTCAAAGTAAAAAATCTCAACAAAGTGGGTTTAGAAGGAACGTATCTCAACATAATAAAAGCCATATATGACAAACTCACAGCTACCATTATACCCAATGGTAAAAACTGGAAGCTTTCTCTGTAAGATCAGAAACAAGACAAGGCTTTACACTCTCACTACTTTTATTCAACATAGCACTTGAAGCCCTAGCCACAGAAATCAGACAGGAAAACTATATAAAAGACATGCAAACTGATAGAAATATGTAAAACTCACGATTTCAGATGACATGATGCTAGATAAAAAAAAAAAAACCCTAAACATTTTACCAGAATGAATGAGTTCAGTAAAGTTGCAAGATACAAAATTCATGTACAGAAATCTGTTGCATTTCTAAACACTAATAATGAAATAGCAGAAAGGGAAATTAAGAAAAAAATCTCATTTACAATTTCATGAAAAAAAAAAGCTAGAAACAAACTTAACCAAGGAGGTGAAAGAACTGTACTCTGAAAACAATAAGACATTTAGGGGGGATCTAAAATGGCGGTATTGGGGCGCCTGGGTGGCGCAGTCGGTTAAGCGTCCGACTTCAGCCAGGTCACGATCTCGCGGTCCGTGAGTTCGAGCCCCGCGTCAGGCTCTGGGCTGATGGCTCGGAGCCTGGAGGCTGTTTCTGATTCTGTGTCTCCCTCTCTCTCTGCCCCTCCCCCGTTCATGCTCTGTCTCTCTCTGTCCCAAAAATAAATAAAAAACGTTGAAAAAAAATTAAAAAAAAAGAAAAAAAGAAAAAGAAAATGGCGGTATAGTAGGAGGTCCCTATGCTCATCTCATCCCTAGAGCACAACTAGATAACTAACAAATCATTTTGAATACCCATAAAATCAACCTGACTACTGACAGAACAATCCAAACAACTGGAGGGAAATAAGAGGCCACACTGAGGAAGGTAGGAAGTGCATACAAGTGGTTTGGAAGAGAAACAGATCATGGATGCTGCAGAAGGAAGGGAACCCTCATTGAGGAGAGAGGTTAGAGAGAGAGAAGCAAACAGAGGAAAGCACAAGTCCCAAAGCCACTGGGTAGGAAAGTGAGAAGGGCTGAATTTCATGAGTTTTTGTAACCAGAACGCTCAAAGACTGGAGTATTAAAGGTTGGAAGGCTTGGATGGGATAGGGTCCTGAGAACACTGCCATACTCCTGGAAAGAAGTCATTCAAGCAGCCCCTGGGTAGACTGCACAAATGAAGAGAATTTAAGGCTCACAGGGAGACACTGTTCACTCTCCATGGAGAAAATTGTGAGAGGTGGTATTCCAATAAATGCCTCTCCAGGGACAAAGGAGCTGGTGGACAGAATTTCTCTCTCCTCCTTCCACTGCATAGACACAGATCCACTTGCTGAGAGCAGCTAACCAGGACACTGGCTGCCTAGTTTGTGTGCTATAAGTCCCATGACCCTGTGTTCTGAAATGACTGCCCTTCCAAGTTTTGCCTCCATCAGTCCTAACATGGTAATAACCTCCCCCAAAAGATTAGCACAGGCTCTCATCACAGAAAATATCTAAATTTTGGAGTTTTAAGCATCATCAGGCTTGGCTTAGTTAGAGCCCAAGGAGCACTGTGCTTCTACTTGAAGGCATAGAGCCTGGAGACAGGCAGGCAGCATTAAAATGATCTGAAAAATGCCTAGGGCACATGGGGGAAGATTATTCACTCTTTTGGGAGTGCTTTGCTGAAAGCACCAGGCAAAGAGGCCCCTAACTGGGGACAAAGAACTTGCCTTGTGCCGTTTCCCTCCTTGGCCCCTCAGCATAAACAAGCTTAATTAAACAGCACAGCACCAACACTGGCTGCCTAAACTTCTACCACAACCTACCTTCCCTGCACTCTGCCAGTACAACTTCTATTAGGCAAGTTGCTTAACGACCAGTACAGCAGGCCCCTTCCCCAGAAGACCAGCAGAAACCCACACACAAACATGTCTGTTTACCAGAGAGTTCTGCATGACTTCAGGTCTAGGAAGCAGCATCAAGTGTCACTTAACAAGCAAACCAGAGCACATTTAGTTAAAACTTGCCACAGCTTGGCCAAAGTCCAAACACTGCCCACTTCAGGCAAGTAGAAACTCTGCAGACAACTAGCACGAAGGATAGAGCAGCCAAAACATAGCAGCAGAGTGCACACAGCACACCAGAGACACTCCCTGAAGGCCCAGGCCCTGGACACTATATTGCCTCTTCCTCCTAAAACCATGACACTCAGGAGCAGGAAACATAACAGGTTATTCTAACACAGAGAAAAAGACAGAGACTTAGAAAAACTACCTCAATAGAGGAATTCATCCCAAAGGAAAAACAAGAAAATGTCACAGCCAGAGACCTAATGGAAACAGATAACTCTAATGTACCTCATAGAGATTTAAAAGGAATGATCAAAAGGATATTCACTGGGATTGAGAAAAGAATGGAAGACTTTATGCAGGCCCTTACAGAATGGATAAAAGAGTTAAAAGAAAGTCAGGAATGAAAAATGCAATAACTGAGATTCCAAACAAATTATATATAATAAATACAGGATGGAAGAAGTGGAGGAATGAATAAGTGATATAGAATATAAAATAGTGGAAAATAATGAAGCTGAACAAAAGAGAGCAAGAGGAATTATGCATCATGAGAATAGACTAAGAGAACCCAGTGACTCCATTGTATGTAATAACATTCATATAATAGGAGTCCCAGAAGAAGAAAAGAGAGAAAAGGGGGCAGAAAATGTATCTGAGGGAATAATAGTTAAAATCATCCCTAATCCGAGGGAGGAAATGGACATCCAGATCCAGGAGGCACAGAGAATGCCCATTAAAATAAACAAAAGCAGTTCAACACCAAGACATGTTACAGTTAAATTTGCAAAATATACAGATAAAGAAAAAATCCTAAAAGCATCAAGACAAAAGAAGTCTCTAACCTCCAAAACAGCACCCATAAGTCAACCTGCAGAGCTCTCAATATAAACTGAGCAAGTCAGAAGTGAATGGCATGATATATTCAACATTCTGAATAGGAAAATCTTGCACCAAGAATACACTATCTATGGGGCACCTAGTTGGCTCAGTTGGTTAAACATCTGGCTCTTGATTTTGGCTCAGGTCATTATTTCACGTTTTGTGGGATCAAGCCCTGCATTGGGCTCTACCTTGGAATTTATTCATTCTCTCTCTCTCTCTCTCTGTCTCTCTGTCTCCACCCCTCCTCTCTTTCTCTATCCCTCTCTCTCCTTCTCCTCTCTCTCTCTCTCTCTCTCTCTCTCTCTCAAAATAAATAAATAAATAAACATTTAAAAAATAAAACACTATCCAGCAAGGTTATCATTCAGAACAGAAGGAGAGATCAAGAATTTCATGACAAACAAAAACTAAAGGAGTCCGTGACCACTAAACCAGCTCTGCAAGAAATATTAAAGGGGACTTTTTCAGTGGAAAAAAAAACAAAAGCAATGAAGACTAGAAAGAAGCAGAAAAAAAATATCCAGAAACAATGAGAAAAAAGTAATGCAAAGGCAGTAAATAAGTATGTCATTAACTACTCTGAATATAAATGTAAAAATGCTCAAATTAAAAAGACATAGGGTGTCAGGATATTTACCCTATAAATGGATGTCAAAAGAAAGCTGATTAGAAATACTTACAAAGGAAAAACTAGATTTTAAACCAAAGACTATAACAAGAGATGAAGAAGGACACTATGTCATAATACAGGGGACTATCCAACAAGAATATCTAACAATTGTAATTTGTGCCACAAAATGGAGGACCCACATTTATTTAAAAAATTAATAACAAACATAAAGTAACTCAGTGATAATAATATAATCATAGTAGGAGATTTTAACACTGTGCTTGCAGCAATGGAAAGATCATCTCAGCAGAAAATCACCAAGGAAATAATGGCTTTGAATGACACACTGGACCAAATGGACTTCACAGATACATTCAGAACAATTCATCCTACAGCAAGATAATACACATTCTGTTCAAGTGCACATGGAACATTCTCCAGAACAGATCACATACTAAGTCACAGGTCAGGCCTCAACAAGTCAGGCCTACAAAAGATCAACATCATACCATTCACATTTTCATACAACAACACTATGGCACTTGAAGTCAACTTCAAGAAAAAATTTGGAAAGACCACCAACACGTGAAGGGTAAACAATATGCTACTAAAGAATGAATAAGCCAAACAGAAAATCAAAGAAAAAAATTTTAAAAAATATATGGAAACAATTGAAAATGTAAATGCAGCCCAAAAATTTGGGATACAGCAAAGGTGGTCATTGGAGGAAATATATAGCAATACAGACCTACTTGAAGAAGCAAGAAAAATCTCAAATAAATAACCTAACCTTACACATAAAGGAGGTAATAAACTAACATTAAATTAGGTTAAAGACAGGAGAAGAAAGTAAATTATAAAGATTAGAGCAGAAATAAATGATATAGAAAGTAAAAGAAATAACAATGCAAAAGATCAATGAAACAAGAAGCTGGTTCTGTGAAAAAAATAATAAAATTGATAAACCCTTAGCCAGGTTTATCAAAAAGAAAAGACAATGGAACAAAATAAATAAAATCACAAAGGAAAGAGGAGAAATAAACACTACAGAAATACAAAAAATTATAAGAGAATCTTATGAAAAACTATATGACAACAAATTGGACAATCTGTAAAAAATGGATAAATTATTAGAAAAACATAAATTACCAAAAATGAAACAGGAAGAAATAAAAAAATTGAACAGACTGATAACTAGCAAAGAAAATAAATCAGTAATCAAAATTCTCCCCACAAACAAAAGTCCAGGGCCAGGTGGGTTCAGAGGAGAATTCTACCAAATATTTAAGAAAGAGTTAATACCTATTCTTTCAAACTACTCCAAAAAAATAGAAATTGAAGAGAAACTTCCAAATTAAATCTATGAGGCCAGCATTAGCCTGATACCAAAACCAGACAAAGACCCCAATAAAAAGGAGAACTATAGGCCAATATCAGTGTTGAACATGGATGCAAAGATTTTCAACCAAATACTAGCAAACTGAATCCAATTGTACATCAAATGTATCATTCAACACAATGAAGTGGGATTTATTCCTGATTGGTTCAATATTCACCAATCAATATGATAAATATGATAAAGCACAATAATAGATGTATAAAAAGGATGTATTTTCGATAGATGTAGAAAAAGGATTTGACAAGTACAGCATCCATTCATGATAAAAACCCTCAAAAAAGTAGGTTCAAGGGAACATAACTCAACATCATAAAGGCCATAAACAAAAATTGCGCAACTAATATCATCTTCTATTGGGAAAAACTAAGAGCTTTTCCTCTACAGTCAGAAACAAGATAGGAAGGTTCACTCTCACCACTGTTATTTTTCATAGTACTAGAAGTCCTAGACTCAGCAACCAGACAAGAAAAAATATATATAAAGCACCCCAAATAGGAAAGGAAGAAGTCAAACTTTCACTATTTGCAGATGACATGATATTCTGCATCCAAAAAACTAAAATCCAAAAGACTCCACCAAAAAACTACTAGAACTAATGCACAAATTCAGTAAAGTTTCAGGAAATAAATTCAATGCAGAGAAATTGGTTGCCTTTCCATATACCAATTACAAACTAGCAGAAGGAGAAATCAAGGAATCAATCCCATTAACAATTACACCAAAACCCATAAGATACCTAGTAATAAACCTAACCAAAAAGGGAAAACATCTGTACTCTGAAAATGATAGAACACTGATGAAAGAAACCAAAGATGACAAAGAAATGGAAAAACATTCCATGCTTATGGATTGGAAGAACATATTACTAAAATGTCTATACTATTCAAAGCAGTGCACACATTTAATGCAATCCCTATCAAAATATCAAAAGTTTTTTCACAGAGCTAGAACAAACAATCCTGAAATTTGAAAGGAACCACAAAAGACCCTGAAGAACTGAAGGAAACTTTAAAAAGAAAAACAAAGCTGGGGGTATCACAATCCCAGACTTCAAGTTACATTACCATCAGTGGTGCCCAAGACAGCATGGTTCTGGCACAAAAACAGACACATATATCAATGGAATAGAATAAAGAACTCAGAAATAAATCCACAACCATATGGTCAATAACCTTCTGCAATGCAGAAAAGAATATTGAATGGAAGAAAAACATCATCCTCAACAAATGGTTTAGGTAAAATGGACAGCAACATGTAGAAGAATGAAACTAGACCACTTTATTATACCATACACCAAAATAAATCAAAATGTAGTAAAGACCTAAATGTGAGACAGGAAACCATTATAATCCTAGAGGAGAAAACAGGCAATAGCCGCTTTGATATTGGCCATAGCAACTTCTTACTAGATGTGTCTCCTGGGGCAAGGGATACAAAAGCAAAACTACACTATTGGGGCTTCATAAAAACAAAAAGATTCTGCACAGTGAAGTAAACAATCAACAAAATTAAAAGACAACCTTTGGAATGAGAGGAGATATTTGCAAATGACATATCATATAAAGGGCTAGTATCCAAAATCTATGAATAACTTACCAAACTCAACACCCAAAAAGCAAATAAACCAGTTAAGAAATGTGAAGAAAACATGAATAGACACTTTTCCAAAGAAGACATGCACGTGGCTAACAGACACATCAAAAGATGCCCCACATCACTCATCATCAGGGAAATACAAATCAAGATGAGAATGAGATACCGCCTCATACCTCTCAGAATGGCTAAAATTACCAACACAGAAACAGCTGTTCGCGAGGATGAACAGAAAGGGGAACATTCTTGCACTGCTGGTGGGAATTCAAATTGCTGCAGCCACTCTGGAGTGGAGGTTCTGTATGGAGGTTCCTCAGAAAACTGAAAGTAGTTTTTCCTTTCCCAGGTAGGCTCCCACTTTGTCTCCGGCGTGTGGCCAGTGGCTGTAAGAGGAGTCCAGCTGGGGCAGGTTAGAATTGCTGCAGCTCCATGAGCTCCTGAAGCAGAGATGGTGGAATCAGAGGGATTAGGCAACTGCCTTTTTTGCCTGGTTGCATTGTGGAAAGGTGAAAACATCCAAGTCTACTACTGATAGTTCTGTGTTAGATCATCTATTAAAAGGAACATATAGGAGGAGCAGCCCATTAGCAAAGCAGAGCCCCCAAGTATGGCTTGCAAAAGCAGAGGGGCCAGGCGGAGTGTGTTCAGACAGTAAGCAGGAATTAACATCTGGAAGGTCATAAGCTAACATCTCTGCTCAGAGAGCAGGAGGGCTGCAGGACAACGGGAGGGAGAGTTGTTGAGCCCCGGAAAGAGAACTCAGGTTGGTGGGGAACAAAGGTGCTCCCCAGCGCCATCTCCCTTGCCCATCCCCCAGCCAAAATTCCAAAGGAACCAGTTCCTGTCAGGGAACTTGCTTGCACGGCACAAACACCCAACACTGTGCTTCTGCGGATCCATCCCTCTGGCAGCGGACCTGTACACTCCCAGTGCCACAGGGCCCCTCCTGAACTGGATCACCAAAGGAAAAGTGAGCTGAGCATGCCCCTCCCATCCCTGTGCACCTTGCCTATCCACCCCAGCTAATACGCCAGATCCCCAGCACCACAAACCTGGCAATGTGCAAGTAGCGAAGATGGGTCACAACACCCCACAGTGAATCCCACCCCTAGGACAGGGGAAGAGAAGGTACACACCAGTCTGACTCTGGCCACAGTGGTGGGCTGGAGGCAGACATCAGGTTTGACTGCAGCCCCCCCCCACCAACGCAAGTTACTCAAGACAGCACAGAGGAAGTGCCCCGCAGTTCTGCACCACTCCAGGGACTATCCAAAATGACAAAACGGAAGAACTCCCCTCAAAAGAATCTCCAGGAAATAACAACAGCTAATGAACTGATCAAAAAGGATTTAAGCAATATAAAGAAAGCGAATTAGAATAATAGTCATAAAATGAATTGCTGGGCTGGAAAACAGTATACAAGACATAAGAGAATCTATTGCTACAGAGATCAAGGGACTAAAGAACAGCCAGAAGGAGCTGAAAATGCTATAAATGAGCTGCAAAATAAAATGGAGACAACCACAGCTCAGATTGTAGATGCAGAGGAGAGAATAGGTGAACTGGAAGATAAAATTATGGAAAAAGAGGAAGTTGAGAAAAAGACAGTTAAAAAAATCCAGGAGTATGAGGGGAAAATTAGAGAACTAAGTGATGCACTAAAGAGAAATAATATACGCATAATTGGTATTCCAGAGGAGGAAGAGAGAGGGAAAGCTGCTGAAGGTGTACTTGAAGAAATAATAGCTGAGAACTTCCCTGATCTGGGGAAGGAAACAGGCATTGAAATCCAAGAGGCACAGAGAACGCCCTTCAGACATAACTTGAATCGATCTTCAGCACGACATATCATAGTGAAACAGGCAAAATACAAGGATAAAGAGAAAATTCTGAAAGCAGCTGGGGATAAACGTGCTCTAACATATAAAGGGAGACCGATAAGACTCATGACGGATCTCTCTACTCAAACTTGGCAGGCCAGAAAGGAATGGCAGGAAATCTTCAATATGATGAACAGAAAAAAAAATGCAGCCAAGAATCCTTTATCCAGCAAATCTGTCATTTAGAATAGAAGGAGAGATAAAGGTCTTCACAAACAAACAAAAACTGAAGGAATTCGTCACCACTAAATCAGCCCTACAAGAGATCCTAAGGGGGATCCTGTGAGACAAAGTACCAGAGACATCACTACAAGCATGAAACCTACGAACATCACAATGATTCTAAACTCATATCTTCTATAATGACACTGAATGTAAATGGACTAAATGCACCAACCAAAAGACATAGGGTATCAGAATGGATAAAAAAAAAACAAGACCCATCTATTTGTTGTCTACAAGAGACTCATTTTAAACCTGAGGACACCTTCAGATTGAGAGTGAGGGGATGGAGAACTATTTATCATGCTACTGAAAGTCAAAAGAGAGCTGGAGTAGCCATACTTATATCAGAAAAACTAGACTTTAAATTAAAGGCCGTAACAAGAGATGAAGAAGGGTATTATATAATAATTACAGGGTCTATCCATCAGGAAGAGCTAACAATTATAAATGTCTATCCTCCAAATACAGGAGCCCCCAAATATATAAAACAATTACTCACAAACATAAGCAACCTTATTCACAAGAATGTGGTAATTGCAGGGGACTTTAATACCACACTTATAATAATGGATAGATCAACTAGACACAGAATCAATAAAGAAACAAGGACCCTGAATGATACATTGGATCAGATGGACTTGACAGATATATTTAGAACTCTGCATCCCAAAGCAACAGAATATACTTTCTTCTCGAGTGCACATGGAACCTTCTCCAAGATAAATCACATATTGGGTCACAAAAGAGCCCTTCATAAGTATACAAGAATTGAGATCATACCATGCATACTTTCAGACCACAATGCTATGAAGCTTGAAATCAACCACAGGAAAAAGTCTGGAAAACCTCCAAAAGCATGGAGGTTAAAGAACACCCTACTAAAGAATGAATGGGTCAACCAGGCAATTAGAGGAGAAATTTAAAAATATATGGAAACAAACGAAAATGAAAATACAACAATCCAAACGCTTTGGGATGCAGTGAAGGCAGTCCTGAAAGGAAAATACTTTGCAATCCAGGCCTATCTCAAGAAACAAGAAAAATCCCAAATATAAAATCTAACAGCACACCTAAAGGAAATAGAAGCAGAACAGCAAAGACACCCCAAACCCAGCAGAAGAAGAGAAATAATAAAGATTAGAGCAGAAATAAACAATATAGAATCTAAAAAAACTGTAGAGCAGATCAATGAAACCAAGAGTTGTTTTTTTGAAAAAAATAAACAAAATTGACAAACCTCTAGCCAGCCTTCTCAAAAAAAAAAAGGGAGATGACCCAAATGATAAAATCATGAATGAAAATGGAATTATTACAACTAATCCCTCAGAAATACAAGCAATTATCAGGGAATACTATGAAAAACTATATGCCAACAAACTGGACAACCTGGAACAAATGGACAAATTCCTAAACACACACACACTTCCAAAACTCAATCAGGAGGAAATAGAAAGCTTGAACAGACCCATAACCAGGAAGGAAATTGAATCAGTTATCAAACATCTCCCAACAAATAAGAGTCCAGGACCAGATGGCTTCCCAGGGGAGTTTTACCAGACGTTTAAAGCAGAGACAATACCTATCCTTCTCAAGCTATTACAAAAAATAGAAAGGGAAGGAAAACTTCCAGACTCATTCTATGAAGCCAGTATTCCTTTGATTCCTAAACCAGACAGAGACCCAGTAAAAAAAGAGAACTACAGGCCAATATCCCTGATGAATATGGATGCAAAAATTCTCAATAAGATACTAGCAAATCGAATTCAACAGCATATAAAAAGAATTATTCACCATGATCAAGTGGGATTCATTCCTTGGCTGCAGGGCTGCTTCAATATTCGCAAATGAATCAATGTGATACATCACATTAATAAAAGAAAAGATAAGAACCATATGATCCTGTCAATCGATGCAGAAAAAGCATTTGACAAAATTCAGCATCCTTTCTTCATAAAAAACCCTCAAGAAAGTCGGGATAGAAGAAACATACTTAAACATCATAAAAGCCATTTATGAAAAACCAACAGCTAACATTATCCTCAATGGGAAAAAACTGAGAGCTTTTTCCCTGAGATCAGGAACACGAAGAGATGTCCACTGTCACCACTGTTGTTTAACCTAGTGTTGGACGTTCTAGCATCAGCAATCAGACAACAAAAGGAAATCAAAGGCATCAAAATTGACAAAGATGAAGTTAAGCTTTCACTTTTTGCAGATGACATGATATTGTACCTGGAAAATCTGGTAGACTCCACCAAAAGTCTGCTAGAACTGATACATGAATTCAGCACAGTTGCAGGATACAAAATCAATGCACAGAAATCAGTTGCATTCTTCTACACTAATAATGAAGCAACAGAAAGACAAATAAAGAAACTGATCCCATTCACAATTGCACCAAGAAGCATAAAATACCTAGGAATAAATCTAACCAAAGATGTACAAGATCTGTATGCTGAAAACTATAGAAAGCTTATGAAGGAAGTTGAAGAAGATATAAAGAAATGGAAAGACATTCCATGCTCATAGATTGGAAGAATATTGTCAAAATGTCAGCAATACCCAAAGCTATCTACACATTCAATGCAATCCCAATCAAAATTGCACCAGCATTCTTCTTGAAGGTAGAACAAGCAATCCTAAAATTCGTATGGAACCACAAAAGGCCCCGGATAGCCACAGTAATTTTGAAGAAGAAGACCAAAGCAGGAGGCATCACAATCCCAGATTTTAGCCTCCAATACAAAGCTTTAATCATCAAGACAGCATGGTATTGGCACAAAAACAGGCACATAGACCAATGGAATAGAATAGAAACCCCAGAATTGGACCCACAAAAGTATGGCCAACTAATCTTTGACAAAGCAGGAAAGAATATCCAATGGAAAAAAGACAGTCTCTTTAACAAATGGTGCTGGGAGAACTGGACAGCAACATGCAGAAGGTTGAAACTAGATCACTTTCTCACACCATTCACAAAAACAAACTCAAAATGGATAAAGGACCTGAATGTGAGACAGGAAACCATCAAAACCCTGAGGAGAAAACAGGAAAAGACCTCTCTGACCTCACCCTCAGCAATTTCCTAATTGATACATCCCCAAAGGCAAGGGAATTAAAAGCAAAAATGAACTATTGAGACCTCATGAAGATAAAAAGTTTCTGCACAGCAAAGGAAACAATCAACAAAACTAAAAGGCAACCAACGGAATGGGAAAAGATATTTGCAAATGACATATCGGATAAAGGGCTAGTATCCAAAATGTATAAAGAGCTCACCAAGCTCCACACCTGAAAAACAAATAATCCAGTGAAGAAATGGGCAGAAAGCACGAATAGACACTTCTCTAAAGAAGACATCCAGATGGCCAACAGGCACATGAAAAGATGCTCAACGTCACTCCTCATCAGGGAAATACAAATCAAAACCACACTCAGATATCACCTCATGCCAGTCAGAGTGGCCAAAATGAACAAATCAGGAGACTATAGATGCTGGAGAGGATGTGGAGAAACAGGAACCCTCTTGCACTGTTGGTGGGAATGCAAACTGGTGCAGCCACTCTGGAAAACAGTGTGGAGTTTCCCCAAAATATTAAAAATAGACCTACCCTATGACCCAGCAGTAGCACTGCTAGGAATTTACCCAAGGGATACAGGAGTGCTGATGCATAGGGGCCCTTGTACCCCAATGTTTATAGCAGCACTCTCAACAATAGCCAAATTATGGAAAAAGCCTAAATGTCCATCAACTGATTAATGGATAAAGAAATTGTGGTTTATATACACAATTCAGTACTACATGGCAATGAGAAAGAATGAAATATGGCCTTTGTAGCAACGTGGATGGAACTGGAGAGTGTTCTGCTAAGTGAAATAAGCCATAGAAAGAAAGACAGATACCATATGTTTTCACTCTTATGTGGATCCTGAGAACTTAACAGGAACCCATGGGGGAGGGGAAGGAAAATAAAAAGAGGTTAGAGTTGGAGAGAGCCAAAGCATAAAAGACTCTTAAAAACTGAGAACAAACTGAGGGCTGATGGGGGGGGGGGTGGGAGGGAGGGGAGGGTGGGTGATGGGTATTGAGTAGGGCACCTGTTGGGATGAGCACTGGGTGTTGTATGGAAACCAATTAGACAATAAATTTCATATATTTTTAAAAAAAGGAACATATATTGTAAGGTAAGTTGGTGTTCTGTATTTCCTTGAACATTTATTGTTATTCAAAACATTTTACTAATTTTTCCCAAGAGATTATTTGTTATAATGAATCCAAATTCATGTTTTATTTGAGAAAAAAACTGAAAATAAAACTACCCTACAATCCAGCAATTGAACTATTAGGTATTTACCCAAAGGATACAAAAATACTGATTCAAAGGGGCACATGTACCACAATGTTTATAGCAGCATTATCAACAATAGCCAAAGTATGTAGAGATCCCAAAAATACATCTACTGATGAATAGATAAAGAAGAAGTAGTACACACACACTGTAATATTACTCAGCCATCAAGAAGAATGAAATCTTGACGTTTGCAATGACATGGATGGAACTAGAATGTATTGTGCTAAGCGAAATAAGTCAATCAGAGAAAGACAAATACCATATGATTTCAATCATATGTGGAATTAAAAAAAAAACAGATGCAAATATGGGAAGGGAGGGCAAAAGAGGAGAGAGAGAAACAAACCACAAGAGAATCTTAAAAATAGAAACTCATCACCATTTAACCCATCCCCACATCCACCTCCCATCCAGCAACCCTCAGTTTGTTCTCTGTATTTAAGAGACTGTTATGGATTCTCTCACTCTCAATTTTTATCTAATTTTTCCTTCCCTTCATATGTTCAAATGTTGTGTTTCTTAAACTCTATGTATGAGTGAAATCATGTTATTTGTCTTTCTTTGACTTATTTTGCTTAGCATAATACACTCTACTTTCATCCACATAGTTGCAAATGCCAAGATTTCATTCTTTTTCATCACCAAGTAGTATTCCACTGTGTGTGTGTGTGTGTGTGTGTGTGTGTGTGTGTACACCATATCCTCGTGATCCATTCATCACGAGATGGAACTTTGGCATTTGGGCTCTTTCCATAATTTGGCTATTGTTGATAATGCTCCTATATACATTGGGGTGCATGTGCTCCTTCAAATCTGCATTTTTGTATCCTTTGGATAAATAATTAGTAGTGTAATTGCTGGGTTATAGGGTATTTCTATTTTTCATATTTTGAGGGACCTACATACTGTTTTCCAGAGAGGCTGCCCCAGTTTGGATTCCCACCAGCAGTGCAAAAGTGTTCCACAAAGCTGTAATGCAGCTTAAAATCCAGAATTGTGATGACTTCACCATTAGTTTTCTTTTTCAACATCACTTTGGCTATTCAGGGTCTTTTCTGGTTCCATACAAATTTATTTTATTTTATTTTATTTTATTTTATTTTATTTTATTTTATTTTATTTTATTTTTTATTTTATTTTATTTTATTTTATTTTATTTTTTATATATTATATTTGTATTTTTTTATAAAAAAATGTTTAATGTTTATTTATTCTGAACCTGGGATCATGACCTGAGCTGAAACCAAGAGTGGGACACTTAATTGACTGAGCTACCAAGCGTCCCTGGTTCCATACACATTTTAGAATAGTTCTAGCTCTGTGAAGAATTGTGGTGTCATTTTGATAGGGATTACATTAAATGTATATATCCCTTTGGGTAATATCGACATTTTAATAATATTTCTTCTTCCGATCCATGAGTATGGAATGTTTTTCCATTTCTTTGTGTCTTCTTTAATTTCTTTGATAAGCTTTCTATACTTGTCAGTGTACAGGTGTTTTACCTCTTTGGTTAGGTTTATTCCAAGGTATCTTATGGTTTTTGGTGAATTTGTAAATTGGATGGATTCCTTCGTTTCTCTCCTTCATTATTGCTGTATAGAAATGCTACCAATTTCTGTATGTTGATTTTATGTCCTGTGACTTTGCTGAAATCACGTATCAGCTCTAGCAGTTTTTTGGTGGAGTCTTTCAGGTTTTCCATGTAAAGGATCATGTCATCTGCAAAGAGTGAAAGTTTGACTTCTTTGCTAATTTGTATGCCTTCTATCCCTTTTTGTTGTCTGATCGCTGAGGCTAGGTCTTCCAGTATTATGTTGAACAACAATGATTAAGAGTGGATAGCCCTGTCGTGTTCATGACCTGATATAGTCACGTTTTCTCTCTTGAGGATTATATTAGCTGTGGGCCTTTCATTTATGGCTTTTATGATGTTAAGGAAAGTTCCTTCTATCCTTACTTTGTTGAAGGTTTTTATCAAGAATGGATGCTTAAAAGCAAAAGTGAATTACTGGGACCTTATGAAGATAAAAAGCTTCTGCACAGCAAAGGAAACAACCAACAAAACTAAAAGGCAACCAACAGAATGGGAAAAGATATTTGCAAATGTCACATCGGACAAAGGGCTAGTATCCAAAATCTATAAAGAGCTCATCAAACTCCACACCTGAAAAACAAATAACCCAGTGAAGAAATGGGCAGAAAACATGAATAGACACTTCTCTAAAGAAGACATCCGGATGGCCAACAGGCACATGAAAAGATGTTCAACGTCGCTCCTCATCAGGGAAATACAAATCAAAACCACACTCAGATACCACCTCACGCCAGTCAGAGTGGCCAAAATGAAGAAATCAGGAGACTATAGATGCTGGAGAGGATGTGGAGAAACGGGAACCCTCTTGCACTGTTGGTGGGAATGCAAATTGGTGCAGCCGCTCTGGAAAGCAGTGTGGAGGTTCCTCAGAAAATTAAAAATAGACCTACCCTATGACCCAGCAATAGCACTGCTAGGAATTTATCCAAGGGATACAGGAGTACTGATGCATAGGGGCACTTGTACCCCAATGTTTATAGCAGCACTCTCAACAATAGCCAAATTATGGAAAGAGCCTAAATGTCCATCAACTGATGAATGGATAAAGAAATTGTGGTTTATATACACAATGGAATACTACGTGGCAATGAGAAAGAATGAAATATGGCCTTTTGTAGCAACGTGGATGGAACTGGAGAGTGTGATGCTAAGTGAAATAAGCCATACAGAGAAAGACAGATACCATATGGTTTCACTCTTATGTGGATCCTGAGAAACGTAACAGAAACCCATGGGGGAGGGGAAGGGAAAAAAAAAAAAAGAGGTTAGAGTGGGAGAGAGCCAAAGCATAAGAGATTGTTAAAAACTGAGAACAAACTGAGGGTTGATGGGGGGTGGGAGGGAGGGCAGGGTGGGTGATGGGTATTGAGGAGGGCACCTTTTGGGATGAGCACTGGGTGTTGTATGGAAACCAATTTGACAGTAAATTTCATATATTAAAAAATAAAAAAAAATAAAAAAAAAAGAATGGATGCTATATTTTGTCAAATGCTATTTCTTCATCTATTGAGAGGATCATATGATTTTTATCCTTTCTTTTATTAATATGGTGTATCACATTGATTTATTTCAGAATATTAAACCAGGTTTGCAGCCCAGGAATAGAACTCACTTGATCATGGTGAATAATTCTCTGAATGTTCTGTTGAATTTGATTTACCTGTATCTTGTTGAGAATTTTTGCATCCAGGCAAATCAGAGATATTGGCCTATAATTCTCCTTTGTCTGGTTTTGGAATCAAGGTAATGCTGGCTTCATAGAATGAGTTTGGAAGTCGACCTTCCATTTCTTTTTTTTTGTTTTTTTTTTTTGACCAGTTTGAGAATAATAGGTATTAACTTTTCTTTAAATGGCTGGTAGAATTCCCTTGGGAAGCCATCTGGCTCAGTACTCTTATTTGTTGGGAAGTTTTTGATAGCTGATTCAATTTCATTGCTGGTTATGGACCTGTTCAAATTTTCTATTTCTTGCTGTTTGAGTTTTGGTTGCTTGGTATATAACTTTTCATAGTATTCTCTTATAATTGTTTGTATTTCTGTGCTGTTGGTTGTGATCTCTCCTCTTTTATTCATGATTTTATCTATTCATGATTATATCTATTTATCTATCTATCCGTGATTTTATCTTATTTTCTTTTTGATAAATCTGGCTAGGAGTTTATCAATTTTGCTTATTCTTTCAATAAACCAGCTTTTAGTTTCATTGGTATGTTCTGCTGTTTTTTTTTCTGTTTCTATATCATTTATTTCTGCTCTAATCTTTATGATTTCCCTTCTCTTGGCTTTGGGCTTTATTTTCTGCTCCTTTTGTAGTTCCTTTAGGTTTAATATTAGATTATGTATTTGGGACCTTTCATGCTTCTTAAGATAGGCCTGAATTACAATGTATTTTCCCCTTAGGACTGTCTTTGCTGTATCCCAAAGGGTTTGGGCTGTCATATTTTCATTTTTATTTTCTTCCATGTATTTTTAACTTTCTTCTTTAATTTCCTGTTCACCCATTTATTCTTTAGTTGGATGTTCTGTAACCTCCATGGTTTGAGGGCTTTCCAAATTTTTTGTTGTTGATTTCAAGTTTCATAGTGGTCTGATCTTAAAATATACATGGTATGATCTCAATGTTTCTGTACCTGTGAATGGATTATTTGTGACCCAATATGTTATTTCGAGAGTGTTGCATGTGTACCCAAGAAGAAAGTATATTCTACTGCTTTAGGATGAAATATTCTGTATATGTCTGTTAAGTCCACCTATTCCAATGTGTCAGTCAAAGCCATTGTTTCCTTGTTGATTTTCTGCCTAGATGATCTGTCCATTGTTGTAAGTGGGTTATTACAGTCTCCTACTATTTTTATATTATTATCAATGAGTTTATTTATGTTTGTTATTAACTGATTTATATAATTGGTTGTTTCAAGTTGGAGTATAAATATTTACAAGTATTAGATCTTCTTGATGAATATACCCCTTAATTATGATATAATGCCCTCTTCATCTCTTCTTGCAGTCTTTGTTTTAAAATCTAGTTTTTTTCTGTATCAGTATGGCTACTATGGCTTTTTTTTGCCCTCCATTAGATGATAGATGGTTTCCATCCCCTAGCTTTCAATCTGCAGGTGTCTTTAGGTCTAAAATCATTGTCTTGAAGGCAGCATATCAATGGACCTTGTTTTTCTATCCATTCTAATACCCTGTGTCTTTTTATTGGAGCATTTAGTCCATTTACATTCAGAGTGATCATTGAAAAATATGAATTTAGTGCCACTGTGTTATCTGTAGTGTTGATGTTTCTGATGATATTCTCTAGTCTTTTGAAGTCTTTGTTGCTTTGGTCGTTATTTTTTTTTTCTCCATTCAGTGAACCCCCCCTTAGAATTTCTTGCAGGGCTGGTTCAGTGGTCATAAAGTCCTTTAGTTTTTGTTTTTTGGGAAAGTCTTTATCTCTCCTATTCTGAATGACAGCCTTGCTGGATAAAGGATTTTTGACTGCATATTTTTCCTATTCAGCACATTGAATATTTCCCATCATTCACTTCTGGCCTGCCAAAGTTCAGTAAACAGGTCTGCTACTAAACTTATGTGTCTATCTTTATATGTTAAGAACAATTTGTCAATGGCTGCTTTCAGAATTCTCTCTTTATCTTTGTATATTGTAAGTTTCACTATGATATGTCATGGTGTTGATCTGATTTTGTTCATTTTGAAAGGAGTTCTCTGCCTCTTGCACTTGGATGCCTGTTTCCTTCCCAAGATTAGAGAAGTTATCAGCTATAATTTGTTCAAATAAACTTTATGCCCCTTTTTCTTGCACTTCTTTTTCTGGGGACCCTGTGATAGAGATATTGTTTCATTTCATGGAATCACTTAGTTCCCTAAGTCTTCCCTAGTGATCTAGTAACTTCAGTTTCCTCCTTTTTTCAGCTTCATTATTTTCTATAATTTTCTATTTCACCTATTCTCTCCTCTCCTTCTTCAATCCTCATTTACACTGTATCTAGTTTATTTTGCATCTCAGTTATAGGATTTTTTAAATATATCTGACGAGTTCTTAGGCCTTTGATCTCTGCATCAAGTGTTTCTGTATGCTTTTTTTTCAAGCCCAAATAGTAATCTTATGACTGTTGTTCTAAATTCTTGTACAGATATATTGTTTATATATGTTTGAGCAAACCTCTGTGATTTCTTATTGACCTTTCTTTTTGGGGAGAATTCCTCTGGTCATTTTGTCTAAGTTTCTGTCTTTTGTGTGTTTTAAAAGCTTGCTATGTTTCTTGCACCTGAGAGTACTGCTATATTAAAAAGGTGTTATACACTGTCCATGGCCTGGCATCAGCAAGTGTTTCTGGTGTATGCTGTGTGCACTCTGCTGTTGCATTTTGGCTGCTTTGGTGCTTTGGCTTGTCAGTCCTCTGCAAACATCCTCCTTGCTTGAAATGGTGGAGTGTTTGTACCTTTAACTAGGTGTGCTTTGAAATTTTTTTAAGTAACCCTGGGAAAAAAAGGTAGCCTGATCCCAAGAAGAGAGAAAAGGAAATGGAACAAAAAGAAAAACCACAGAGTATCAAAAAAATATAAGGCTGATTCCAAAGAAAAAGAAAGGAAAAATAGGAAAAAAGGCAGAAGAAAAGAAAAAGTAAGGAAAAAGAAAAGAATAAAAAAAAAGCCTGATCCAAAAAAATTGAAAAGAAAACAAAAAACACAAAACAAAACAAATAAGGAACTATAATCCTGATTCCAAAAGAGGAGTAGAAAAAGGAGGGGGAAAAAAGAGTTATTAGTGCCAGTAGGGTATGGGTATGGCTGTGCTGGTCTAGAGGAGAGGCTGGCTGTGTTGACTGAGTCAGTGTTGCCTCAGTAAATAAGCAGTTGCCAGGCATGGAGGGGTAGGATTTGGTGTAAGTGGGTGTTTTCTCCACTGGGAGCCACTACGTTGATCTCCAAAGCCCCACCATGTTGGCATTGGGGGGTGGGGGTAATGCTGCCACCCCAATAGCTCGTCCCGACTGGGCATCTCAACCCCCTCTGCTCAGGAAGCCGTCACAGGATAGCAAGGGAAGTCAGCTTGCTCTGCGCCAACATTCTCTTGCATTTTTTAATTTGGTGTGTGGCTAGGATTCAAAACTCAAAGTCTCAAAGGACCCAGCATGGGTCCTCCGGGATATAGCCTCTCTACCCTGCTGATGAAAGGCCTTTCTTTGGTTGGCACTTTCAGGGTCCTTTGTCCTTGGAGAGGCAATAAACACCCTTCCAAATAGTACTGCAGGAAGGTCAATGTTCTTTCCTAGTGCACCCTGGAGATCAGAGACCACTACACCATGCTATGCACCCCAGGGCCAGCTCCCTTTTCCCCATTAGCATGCACCATATCTTTGGTCTGGAGAAAGTCATGCACTTTCAAAACCTCAGAGTTTGTACTCGAAAAGCTGTTTGCATAAAAGAACTGGGACACTCAGTATTTCTTCTCCACAGTACATGTTCCAGAGAGGCTTTCCTCTTGTGCTAACTTGATGTCACACTTTCTCAGCTTCTCTCTTTCCCCTTTCTGTCTCCATGGAAAGGGTTTCCTCCCCTCCATTGTGCCACCATTTTTCTCTCCCCCAATTCACATCCATGCACCTTGCATCTGCCAAACTTTCTCTTTTCAAGTGTGGAGATCCTTCTGCCACTCCACAGATCAATTTCCTGAGTTTTTCAAGTAATCTGATGTTAATATAGCTGTGTTTAAGGGAGAAGGAAATCCCAGGGTCCCCCTGCTTCTCTGCCATCTCAACTCCCTTTCCCTGCCAGCCTTTTTTTTATTTGGTTTCATATGTCTTTGTTCTTCCATTGCTGTGTATTTTTAGTTAAGTGATACATTTTTAATTCCCTCTGTAATTTAATTTATTACATGTTTTTGTTTTATTTTCTTAGAGATTTGTCTAATGATTAGAAATAATTTTTATTAATACCAACTTTAATAGTTTATAAAAATTTTGTTCCTATATCACTTCATCTTCCTTCCATTATGTTACTGTCAAAAATTACATCTTGGGACGCCTAGTTGGCTCAGTTGGTTAAGCATCCCTCTGTGGCTCAGGTCATGATCTTGTGGTCTGTGAGTTCAAGGCCTACATCAGGCTCTGTGTTGACAACTCAGAGCCTGGAGTCTGCTTCGGATTTTGTCTCCCTCTCTCTCTGCCCCTCCCCTGCTTTAACTCTGTCTCTTTCTCTCTCAAAAATAATTAAATATTTAAAAATTACATCTTTATACATTATGTGACTATAATAGATTTATAATCATAGATTTATACTTACTGCTTTATGCAGCTGCATTTATATCACATAGGAATAAAAATTAGTTACAAACAAATATATATTTATACTCTTTAATATTTACCTATGTAAATATAAAACTTCAGAATTTCTATTGGTTTCTTTTTATAATTTCTACCTATGTTTCTATAATTTACTTCTTCAGACATGGTTTTCATTAGCCATTTGAACATATTTAAAATATGAATTTAAAGTATTTGTTTAGCAAATCTCATATCTAGGTTTCCTCAGGGACAGTTTCTTTTTTTTTTTTTTTAATTTTTTTTCAACGTTTTTTATTTATTTTTGGGACAGAGAGAGACAGAGCATGAACAGGGGAGGGGCAGAGAGAGAGGGAGACACAGAATCGGAAACAGGCTCCAGGCTCCGAGCCATCAGCCCAGAGCCTGACGCGGGGCTCGAACTCACGGACCGCGAGATCGTGACCTGGCTGAAGTCGGACGCTTAACCGACTGCGCCACCCAGGCGCCCCAGGGACAGTTTCTATCAACTGCTTTTTATCCTCAGTGTACAGGCCATACTGTCTTTTGTCTTTACATGTCTTCTATTTTTTTAATTAAAATTCGGTATTTTAAATAATGTAATGTGGCTACTCTGAAAATTGGATTTTCCTTGCAATTGTTGCTGCTTATGGTAATTGTTGTTCGTTTGTGTGTTTTTGTGTGTGTGTGAATTTCATGTGCTATTTTTGTAAAGTTTGTGTGTAGCCACTGAACTCTCTGTTCAGTTTGCATAGTGGTGAGATAATGATTAGACAGCAATTTCCTCAAATGCCTGGAATCAATAAATACCCTTAATCTGTGCCAAAGTGTGCTGTATGTTGGGGCATGCCTTCAACATTCAGCCAAGCACTTTAAAACTGTACTTAACTTTCAGTTCCTACTTGTATGGAGCTTCAAGATCAGCTACAGGTGAGATCCTAGGACCTTCTCAGGTCTTACCTGAGTATTCACAGAGCCCTAGGTATCTGTGTAGCCATCTAGAGCTTTAGGAATACATTGGAGCTTTCAAAGTCCCTATGTACATCTCATTCCTCAGCTATTCCTTTAATCTTTTGGTTAGTCTACTGTTTGGAATAGACATTACCCATTATCTTGGCAAGTTGATTGTTTTCAACAAACACCTGCCCCCTCCAATAGAGAAGTTTGTTTTGTTTTGTTTTGTTTTATTACTGAGATCTGAGTAAGTCTTGTAAGGGGGATCTTTCAGAAACTACCAGACAAGTGAGATAATAACAATTATTTGACAATAAGGCCTTTTGAGAGAGGCTGCCTAGGTATTTGGCACTGCGGGCTGTTATTTGTTAAGGTTATTGAGTAATAAGAGTAGAGGCTAGAACTAGGATAAGTTAAAGTACTACAAAGCTCACTATTCTTTTTTTAAATTTTTTTTAACGTTTATTTATTTTTGAGACAGAGAGAGACAGAGCATGAACGGGGGGAGGGGGAGGCAGAGAGAGAGGGAGACACAGAATTGGAAGCAGGCTCCAGGCTCTGAGCCATCAGCCCAGAGCCCGACGCGGGGCTCGAACTCACGGACCGCGAGATCATGACCTGAGCTGAAGTCGGATGCTTAACCGACTGAGCCACCCAGGCGCCCCCAAAGCTCACTATTCTTAATGAGATTTAGTTGTATTGTTTGAATAAACACTATCTGGGTGGCTGAAAGCCTTTGATTAACTTCCTGTGTTCTGAAAAAGTTCATTCTGAAAAATTTTACCCAGGCTTTACATTGCCTTTATGGAGGAACACATTTTTGGAGGTCCTTACTGCCCACCCTTTTAGCTGACATTGTCCCATGCAATTACCCTTTGAATTGATTAAGAGAAGAAGAAGTAAGCAAATATGTAATTATGGTGTCTATTGTTATTATTGATATAGTTACATTTATTGGTGTTCATTTTTCATGTGGATTATAATTAGTATCTGGTGTCACTTTTCTTTCAGCCTGAAGAACTTCCCTCAGTATTTTTTATAAGGGATGTCTTCAAGCAATAAATTATCTCAGTTTTTGTTTTTCTGGGAGTGTCTTAATTTCTCCTTCATTTTCGATGGATAACATTGCCATATATACAATCTTGTTTAACAATTAATTTTCTTTATTTATTGAAGTATAATTGACATAAAATGTTATTAGTTTCAAGTGTATGACATATTGATTCAACAATTCTAAACATTATTTTCATTCCACATTTTGACTATGTCATCCCACTGCCTCCATAGTTTCTCAGAAGTCAGCTGTTTTCCTTCTGATTTTCCTGTATATGATGAATCATTTTTTTTCTTGCTCTTTTAAAGAGTCTTTCTTTGTCTTTGTTTTTTGGAGGTTTGATTATAATATGTTTTGGCTTTTTAAAACTTATTATACATAAAATTCATTTATCATCTTGGATGTACAGATTAAGGTTTTTTAAATCAAGGTTGGGATAATTTCAGCTATCATTTTTTTTTCAAATATTATTTATTTCTCTTTCTCTTTCCCTTTGCCTTCTGGGACTCCCATTATGTGTACCTTTGATGGTGTCCCACAGGCGTCTTCATTCTTTATTCTTATTTCTCCCTATTCCTCAGACTAGACAATCCCAATTGATCTATTTTCAAGTTTTTTCTCTCTTCTGCCAGTTTAAAGCTTCCACTGAATACCTCTAATAATTTTTTTCATTTCAGTTATGTAACTTTTCAACTCCAGAATTTTCATTTGGTTCTTTATGAGACTTCCATTCTCCTTACTAACAGTCTCTATTTAGTGAGACATTTTCCAGTATGTTTCTTTAGATCTATGAACATATTCAAAATAGCTTATTTTAACTCTTTGTCTAATAAGTCCAAAGTTCTTCCTCAGGGACAATTTCTATTGAACATTTTTCTGTGTATAGACATTTTTTGCATGTGTCATGATTTTTTGCTGAAAAATTGGCTTTTTAACAAATATAATGTGCCAACTCTGGAAATCAGGTCATCTCTATTCCACAGGGTTTGTTGTTGTTTATTAGTTTAGTGGCTTTCCTCAACTAACCTCTTTTATATATATGGCCACTGAAGTCTGTGCATGGTTAGCTTAATGGTCAGATAATAATTGGATAGAGATTTCTTTAAGTGACTGGATCTAATTTGTTTTTCAGTTGCTGCCAAGGATCTCAGTGCCTATGTTAGAGCAAGCCTTCAACACTTAAGCAGGTAGTTTTCAATTATGCCTTAGTTTTCATGTTCAGCATGTGAAAACCGTCATGATCATCTAGAAGTGAGAGATTAAGGAATTTTAATGTCTTTCCAGTCAAATAAGAATACAGCATAAATAAAACAAAATTTTTTAAAAAATGCAATAGAGGAAATGAACAAAACCAAAAGGTTGTTCCTTGAAAAGTTCAAGAAAATTGGCCAACCTTTTCCTCGAGTGACCAAGAAAAAGAGAAACTCAAGTTACTAAAATTAGGAATAAAATAGGGGACATTAGTGCCAATCTTACAGAAATAAGAAGAATTATAAGGGAATACTATGAAAAATCATAAGCCAAAAATTAGATAATCTAGGTGAAATGGAAAATTTTCCATGAAGACACAAAGTACTGAAAATGAGTCAAGAAAAAAAAATAGAAAATCTGAATAAAAGTGTTACATGTAAGGAGATTGAATTCATAATCTAAAATCTTATCACAAAGAAAATCTTGGAATGATATGACGTTCTTAGTGAATTCTGCCAAAAGTTTAAAGATGAAGTAATATCACTCCTCCATAAACTCTTCCAAAAAAAAGGAAGGGACACCTCTCAACTTATTTTATGATTCCAATGCTGATATGATACAAAACTTAGATAAATATATCTCAAGAAAATAAAACTACAGATGAATATCTCTTATGAATATAAACACAAAAATTCTCAAAAAATACTAGCAAGAAAAATCTAGCAGCTTATAAAAAGATTTACACATCATGTCAAAAGTGGAATTTATTCTAGAAATGAGAAGTTAGTTTAACATACAAAACATCAGTCAATGCAATACACCATATAACAAAGGACAAACAACTATCAAATGATCATCTCAATAGACAGAAAAAACATTTGACAAAATCCAACATTTTCATGACAAAAACATTCAACAAGTTAAGAATAGAGACTTTCTCAAGCTGATAAAATACATCCACCAAAAAACCCAGCTAACATAATGCTCAATGGCCTGCTGAGGAAACAGATAAAACATATAGTATATAGAGTGGTGAGAACTGGGACTAGAATAAAGGTTGAAGCCATAAGATAGAAGGCTTTAAATGCCAAGTTGAGGAAGTTAGTCTTGATTTCATAAGCAATAGTGACTTCACAAGTGGCATGGACTGAGCAGCTGGGTGATTTCTAAAGAACATTCTCGTGGCAGTAGCTGAGAGTAGAGGTATAGAGCTCAATGGATGCTAGGAATAAAGGCCTGGCCTAGGACCATGGCAGCTGAGATGGATAGGAGGGGCTGTATTCAGGAGATATTTAAGAGATAGAATCAACAGAATTCAGTAACTGATTAGATATAGATACTGAGCGAGAGAAAAGAGACAATGACAACTCTATATAAGAGACTGACTGGCTGGTAATGTCATTAACTAAAATGTTGAATTCTTTTGGCTTCAGAAAATGGAAAGAGGCAGTATAGCATCATCTGTATATCAATCTTTTGAGACATAAACACTATTACTCTGTTGATAGGCACATTTATTTTCTCAAGGCAAAATTCCTTCCACATTTCCTCATAGAATTTATTTCCAACTGTCATAATTATTCTCCCTTTCTCTTCTCTGGATATCCTCTAATTTCTGTCACTCTCAGAATGCAAGACACAAGCAGAGTGGTGAGGGTGGAGTGAAGAGAAAGAGTGAGAGTGAGGGAAAGAGAAAGTATATGTTCAGACAATAAGCCTACAACATAAGGATATGGCCTGAATTTTAACCTTTAACTTAGAGGAGACAATGAAACCAAAAATATTTGGTTATCTTACTCCATCAGTACTATGGTTTTCGTGTCAGAGCTTTCTCTATTTTGACAAGGAATCAGAGTAAATAAAGTGGTTTTGGACCCTTTAGGGTTAAGTCAAAGACCTAGAAGTTTGGGGCCTAACTCCAGCTTAACCTCAGATAATATAAGAGGTCATGGGAAATCTTCCATTCCAGGTACTCTTCACTGCTATAGATGACATTCCATTAGGTTGAACCATATGAAATTGTCAATACTTGGCTATTTTTGACTGGCACAAATAGCAATATCAGATGGTTCAACTTAGTACCTTTATCTAATACTTGGCTATTTTTGACTGGCACAAATAGCAATATCAGATGGTTCAACTTAGTACCTTTACCTATTATAATTATGTGCTTGCTTACCTTACCACTTTTCCACATTGTATGCATGTATACTCACACACACACACACACACACACACACACACTAGATTGGCAGCTCCAGTTCTTGATATCTGAGGGAAAAAAGGCCAATATTTGCAGTGTTTGCTGATTTTCCATGGTGGGTACTACTCTCACCATTGCCTATTTTGTCTAACGATGTGTTGTCACTGAATGGGGAGTTGAAGAGATGTGCACAATTTGCTTTTGATAGCTGGTACAAGCTGGCTATAGCATACCACTGTTTATTTCCACATATCCTTATAGTACTAAGTTCAGAATCTCAGACTTAGCATGAAAGCAGTAATTGCTTGCCAATTTGAAAGTACAACCTCTTCCTGAAGAATCCAAGCTACACAGATAATGGCAGTAATAATGACAGACATGCCCCCTTCCTTTACAGTTTTCCAAATACTTTTTATATCCATTTCATAGAAGTGATATAGGGTAGTAATTCATATTCTTACCAAATAGAGGAAGAAGCTGAGGTTAAGATGGTGGAGTAGTGAGAGTCTGGGCTGGTCTCATCCCTCAAATACAGCTAGATCAATGTCAAATCATTTGAACACCTAGAAAATTGATCTTAGGTTTAACAGGACAGTCTGCATAAGTTGAGGGAGAGAATGCAGCAAGTATGTGGTACAAAGAGGTGAATTGGGGGGCGGGGGGGAAGAGACTTTGTGCCTTCCTCAGAGGGAAGGGAGTCATTTTCGAAGAAAATAGAAAGACAGAGGGGGAGAGAGCACAGCACATCAGGTTCACTCAAGAAAACACTCCCCCTAAAAGCAGGTAGAGAGAGTGAAAACACGCAGAGGGGACTCCACAAAAAACTATACCCCAAAAACATTGATGGAGGAAAAAGGAGAGGGTTTTAATACTGCCAGCTTTTTATAAATAGCAGAGCACAGAGTCTGAAGTTCCAGAGGTTAGCCCCTGGTGGTGCTCCAGTGAGGAAGCAGGGTGGATTCCCCAGAGCATGCAACATATCTGAGACACCCCTTTGTCTCATGGGGAGAAGCAGTGCCCCTGCTTGGAATGCATTTGGTAGAGGTGATTACAGCCTTTCCATGGGCAAAACACCTGGCAGGCATTATCAAGTCACCATGTTCACCCATATAGGAACAAAGAAACCAGCTGAGGGTAGCAAATGCTGGCGCTGGCTCTGTGTTATGATTTACCATAAACTCTAACCTGCCACTGCACGGTGGCATGACCATTTCCTGGGACAAGCCAACCCTGGCCGCTGTGTGACAAGACCCTCTCCCAGATCACTGGGCATCAAAACCACGGGGGTGGGGGTGTGGTGACTGAAGTGTGCAGGTTTGAAACACAGCTGTGCCTAAGATAAAACTCTGTAGAGAGGCACTTCCTGGTAGGTGGACAGCAGACAGGGGGAAGGTGGGAAGCTGACAGAAATGGTGGACACAGGAGGGGTGATTGATCACACATCTGGGAGGGCCTGAGCTTCCCACTCTAGGACTACAGAGTAGGGTGAAGCTATTTTCACCATTAGCCCACCAACACTGATAGACCTCAGTGAGCTAAACAGTGCCACCAAGTGGAGAATGGAGCCATTACAGGAAGCCCTGCACCTGGTGCCCTCCAGCACATCTCCACTAGGGCAAGTTTCCCTGAGAATCAGAGCATCAGGTCCCTCTGCCAGAAGACCAGCACAAATACCTTCTACCTGCTTAGTCTACTGACCATAGAGTGCTGCAAAGTTTCAGTAATAAGGGAAACTGGATCTAGCTTCATTTGGATTTTTTTGTTTGTTCATGTGATTTTTCATTTTTGTTGTTTTTGTGGTTTTGTTTTTGTTGTTTATCTTTTCTTTTGTTTCATGGATATAGAAAGAACAAAATGTAAAATTTATTTTATTTATTTATTTATTTTTCTTTCTTCTTATCTCTTTTCTCTTTTTTCTATCAAGCATCTCTTAACAAGCAGACCAAAGCACACCTAAGATCTAGTTTACCTTATTGATTGTTTAAACTTCTTTAATTGTTATTTCATTCTATTTTTATTGTTTTTCTTCCTCCAAAATGATAAGATGGAGGAAATTGCCTCAAAAGAAAGAACAAGAAGAAATGATGGCCAGGGATTTAATCAGTGCATATATAAGTAAGGTGTCTGAAATAGAACTTAAAAGAACAATTATAGGGGCGCCTCGGTAGCTCAGTTGGTTAGACGTCCAACTCTTGATTTCAGCTCAGGTCATGATCTCATCATTCATGTATTTGATCCCTGCATCAGGCTCCACACTACCAGTGCAGAGCCTTCTTGGGATTCTTTCTCTCCCTCTCTCTATGCCTCTCCTCTACCCTTCTTCTTTCTCAAAATAAACAAATAGACTAAAATAAAATAAAATAAGACAACAATTATAAACATACTATCTGGGCTTGGAAAAAGCATAACAACAGAGAATCCCTTTCTGTAGAGACAAAATAACGAAAATCTAGTAAGGCCAAAATTATAAATGCTATAACCGAGATGCAAACTCAAGTGGAGGCCATAAAAATGAGGATGGACAAGGAAGAGAAGCAAATTAGCTCCATAGAAGATAAAATGATGTAAAATAATGAGGCTGAAACAAAAGTGAAACAAAGGTCAAGGAACACAAAGGGAGACTTAACCAAATTCAGTGATTTGTTAAAACATAGTAACATTCATATAATGAGTCCCAGAAGATGAGGAAAGAGAAAAGGGGAAGAAACTTTATGTAAGCAAATTATAGATGAAAACTTTCCTAATCTGAGGAAGGACACAAACATAACAATCCAGGAAGCACAGAGAACTCCCATTAAATTCAACAAAAGCTGGCCATCACCAAGACATATCATAGTCAAATTCACAAAATACTGAAAGGAGGAAGAATCATGAAAGCAGCAAGGGAAAAAAGTCTTTAACCTACAAGGGTATCTACAAGATCAGCTATGCATCAGGTCTGTCCAAAGAAACTTGTCAGGCTAGAAAGGAGTGGCAAGATATATTCAACATGCTGAAGGGAAAAAAATATGCAACCAGGAATACTCTATCCAGCAAAGCTGTCATTGAAAATAGGAGGAGAGATAAAGAGATTCCCAGACAAAAACAAAACAAAACAAAACAAAAAACCAAAAAGTCAGGAGTTTCTGACCACAAAACCAACCCTGCAAGGAATTTTAAGGGAGACTCTTTGAGTGGAAGGGAAAAAAAGCAACAAAGACTGGAAAGGACCAGAGGGCCTGACCAGAAAGACCAACTCTACAGGTAATACAATGGCACTAATTCATATCTTTCAATAATCACTCTGAATGTAAATGCTCCAATCAAAAAACATAGTGTATCAGAATGGATAAAAAAAGACCCATCTATATGCTGCCTACAAGAAACTCATTATAGACCTAAAGACATATGTAGATTGAAAGTGAGGGAATGAAGAACTATCTGCCATGCTAATGGTTGTCAAAATAAAACAGGAAGTTATTTCATACATATTTCATAAAAACTAGATTTTAAAGGAAAGACTGTACCAAGAGATGAAGGACACTGTATCATAATTAAGTAGTCTATCTGTCAAGAAGATCTAACAATTGTAAATATTTATGCCCCCAACTTGAAACACCCAAATATATAAACCAATTAATCATAAACATAAAGAAACTCATTGATAATAATACCATAATAGTAGAGGACTTTAATACCCCACTTACACCAATGGGCAGAAAATCTGAGCACAAAATCAACAAGGAAAAAAGGGCTTTGAAGGAAACACTGGACTGGATGGACTTAACAGATATATTCAGAACATTTTATCTTAAAGCAGAAGAATACACATTCTTCTTCAGTGCACATGAAACTTTCTCCAGAATAGATCACATGCTGGGTCACAAATCAGCCCTCGAGAATTACAAAAATATTGAGATCATACCATTCATATTTTCAGATCACAATGCAATGAAACTTAAAGTCAACCAGAAGAAAATATTTGGAAAGCCCTCAAATACATGGAGGTTAAAGAAAATCATACTAAAGAATAAATTGGTTAACCAGTTAATTAAAGAAGAAAAAAAAATACATGGAATCAAATTAAAATGAAAACACGACAGTTTTGCAATTCAGGTCTATCTCAAGAAGCAAATACAAAACTTAACCTTACAATTAAGGGAACTAGAAAAGGAACAGCAAATAAAACCTAAGCCAGCAGAAGAAGGGAAATAATAAAGATTAGAGGAGAAATAAGTGATATAGAGACAACAACAACAACAACAACAACAACAACAACAGTAGAACAGATCAATGAAACTAAACGCTGGTTCTTTGAAAGAATTAACAAAATGAGTAAACCCCTAGCCAGACTTACCAAAAAAAAGAGGACCCAAAGAGATAAAATCACAAGTGAAAAAGGAGAGATCACAACCAACAACACAGAAATACAAACAATCATAACAGAACACTATGAAAAAGTATATGCCAACAAATCACACGATGTCGAAGAAATGGATAAATTTCTAGAAACTCACAAACTACTAAATGGAAACAGGAAGAAATACAAAATTTGAACAGACCCATAGCCAGCAAGGAAATTGAATCAGTAATCAAAAAACTCCCAAAAAAGGGTGCTGGCCCAGATCCTTCCCAGCAGAATCCTACCAGACATTTAAAGAAGAATTAATACTTATTCTTCTCAAACTATTCCAACAATTAGAAACAGAAGGAAAAGTTCCAAATTCATTCTATGAATCCAGCATTACCTTGATTCCAAAGGCAGACAAAGGCCCCACTAAAAAGGAGAATTACAGGGCAATATCCCTGATGAACCTGGATGCAGTAATTCTCAACAATATATTAACAAATTGAATTCAATAGCTCACTAAAAGAATTATTCACCATGATCAAGTGGGATTTATTCCTGGGCTGTATGGGTGGTTTAATATTTCCAAATCAATCAACATGTTACACCACACTAATAAAAGGAAGGATAAGAACCATATGATCCTGTCAATAGATGCAGAAAAAGCATTTGACAAAATACAACATCCATTCTTGATAAAAACTCTCAACAAAGTAGGGATAGATGGAAAATACCTCACCATCATAAAGACCATATATGAAAGGCTCACAGCTAATATCATCATCAATGGGGAAAAACAGAGAGCCTTTACCTTATGGTCAGGAACAAAACAAGGATGCCCATTCTCATCATTACTATTTAACATAGTACTGGAAGTCTTAGCCTCAGCAATTAGACAACAAAAAGAAAAGAAATCCAAGTTGGCAAGGAAGAAGGCAAACTTTCACTCTTCACAGACAACATGATATTTTATGTACAAAATCCGAAAGACTCCACAAAAACAAAAACAAAAAACTGTTAGAACTAACACATGAATTCAGCAAAGTCACATGATACAAAATCAATGTGTGCAAATCTGTTGCATTTCTATCCAATAATGAAGCTGCAGAAAGATAAATCAAGGAATTGATCCCATTTGCAATTGCACCCAAAATCATAAGACAACTAGGAATAAATGTAAATAAAGAGGGAAAAGAACCAAACTCTGAAAACTATAAAAACACTTATGAAAGAAATTGAAGAGGACACAAAGAAATGGAAAAGCATTCCATGCTCATGGATTGGAACAATAAACATTGTTAAAATGTCTATACAACCCAAAGCAATCTACACATTTAATTCAATCCCTATCAAAACACCACCAGGTTTTTCAGAGCTAGAATGAACAATACTAAAATTTGTATGGAACCACAAAGGACTCCAAATAGCCAAAGCAATTCTGAAAAAGAAAAACAAAACTGGAGGAATCACAATTCTGGATTTCAAAACTGTAGTCTTCGAGACAGTATGATACTGGCACAAAAACAGACACATACATCAGTGGAATAGAAGAGAGAACCCAGAAATGGACCCACAACTACATGGTCAACTCATCATTGATAAAGCAGCAAAGAATATCCAGTGGAAAAAGATAGTTTCTTCAACAAATGGTGTTGGGAAAACTGGACAGCAACATACAAAAGAAGAAATGAGCTTTCTTACACCACACACAAAAATAAATTCAAAATGGATGAAAGATCTAAATGTGAGACATAAAACCATCAAAATCCTAGAGGAGAACACAGGCAGCAACCTCTTTGACCTTGGCGGCAACATCTTATTAGATATGTTGCTAAAGGCAAGGGAAAGAAAAGCAAACATGAACTATTGGGATTTCATCAACATAAAAACTACTGTACAACAAAGGAAATAATCAACAAAACTAAAGGCAGCCTATGGGAAAGAGAAGATATTTGTAAATGACATATCAGATAAAGGGTTAGTATCCATAATCTATAAAAAACCTATCAAACTCAACACCCAGAAAACAAACAACCCAGTTAAAAATAGGCAGAAGACATGAATAGACACTTTTCCAAAGAATACATCTAGATGGCTAAGAGACACATGAAAGGATGTTCCACATCACTCATCATCAGGGAAATACAAACCAAAACCATTAAGAGATACCACCTCACACTCGTCAGAACAGCTACAATTAACAACACAAGAAGCAACAGGTGTTGGATAGGATGTGGAGAAAGGGGCACCCTCTTGCACTTTTGGTGGGAATGCAAACTGGTGCAGCCACTCTGGAGAACAATATGGAGGTTCCCCAAAAACACTAAAAATAGAACTGCTCTAAGACCCAGAAATTGAACTATTAAGGATTTACCCAAAGGATAGAAAAATGCAGAATTGAAGGGTTATATCCACCTCTATGTTCATAGCAGCATTATCAACAATAGTCGAACTATGGAGAGAGCCCAAATACCCATCAACTGATGAATGGATAAAGAAGAAGTGGTATAGATATAGATAGATGGATAGATAGATAGATAGACAGATAGAGATAGATGATAGGTAGATAGATAGAGGACTATTACTCAGTCATCAAAAATAATGTTATCTTGCCATTTGCCATGACATGGATGGAGCTAGAATGTATTATGCTAAGCAAAATAAGTCAATCAAACAAAGACAAATGCCATATGATTTCACCCATGTGTGGAATTCAAGAAACAAAATAGATTACCATATGGGTGGGGAGAGAAGACAGGGAAACAAACCACAAGAGACTCTTAATGATAAAGAATAAACTATGGGTTGCTGGAGGAAGGTGGATAGCAGATGGGCTAGATGGGTGATGGGTAGCAAGGAGGGCACTTGCGGTGAGCACTCAGTGTTTTTATAAATGCGGAATCACTGAATTCTACTCCTGAAACAAATAATTCACTGTATGTTAACTAAAATTAAGAAAAAAAACCCTGAGGCCCATAGAAGTGAGAGGATTGCCCAAGGTCACACAATCATGAACAAACCAAAATCAGAAAGGCAGGTCTCATATATAACTACCAGGAGAGCAGGCAGACACTCCTCCTACTGCTGGGCTCTACTCACTGAAACTCAGGTCCACTTTGACCTATAAAGATGCTATTCACTGATTCTTGAGCCAAGGGATGGGAGACTACAGAGCATTTCTATCAACTTCCCATAATCACTCTGAGTAGTGGCTGCCATGAGCATAACCAGATAAGGAGGAAGCCACATGAAGCCATCTGTATTTTGTATGGTCCTCTGCCAAAGCCAAGAACATGCTCAGCCTTGGTATTAAGAAAGAGACAGAGAGACAGAGATAGGGAGAGACAGAGAGAGAGAAAGATAGAAAAAGGCCATTAGACAGAGAGAGTTCAAGAGATTGAGAGACTCAGGCAGAGAAACAGACTGAGGAGTTGAGAAAATCAAGAGAGCGAATTCCTTTAAGCATGGCAATTTTTAAAAATTTGCAAGCACATACACACATCAAAAATAAAACTCTAAAGTCACTGTGTCTAATGACTGGGTTGTCACAGTGTAGGGTCTTGCTGCTGGCAAGTACAAATGGCTTTTCACAGGTTCCTCACAGACAATCAGTGCCAAAGTATTTGAATAATGTTACCACCTTGCATTTCTATAGCCTTTTACAATTTCTAAAAAGTTCTCTCACATCTGGCATCTACTGCATTCTCTAGTAGGAAAAAATGAAGATTGTCCCCACTGTAGCACAGGACTGGTGGGAAGGAGGCTGCAGGCGTTACTGGTCCCAACTAGGTGAAAAAACATGCTCAAGGCTGGGGAGAGACATATCAAAGTTCTCAAGACTTGCATGTTAAACACTGGCTGTTCCCAGCACAGGACTGCCCCAAGCCATTTTTTCAACTTCCAGGTGAGCAGAGTCTCTCTTCAGCTTAGCCCACCTAAGCCTAGCTCCAGAAGTGACAATTAGAAATTCCCTATAAATGCTCGACTTTAAGGCTGGGCTACCCTGAAAGCAGCCCTCAAGGTAGGGACCCTGAGGAAAGAATTTGGTGAATCCTCTGTTTGCACCTTGTATGCAGATACAGCTCAATTGCCAGCACAAAAAGCTGATGGAAACTCATAAAAGCCTAGCCAGGCACCAAGAACCAGCCATGATTATCTCCTTCCCACTCATCTATTTTATCCCACTGTTCCTCACTTTCCTCTTCATTTTGCACCTGGGCTTTTCATGACACCTTAGGCTCCTTACTTGGATGATGGTTTTACTCCCGATTATGCATTTTAGACCTGAACCTGCTTGTTCAGGTACAGCCTCATGCAGGTATTCTGGCTCCAGGTGTTTACAATTTCTGGTAAAAGAAACACTTGCCACCCATTATCTTTGAAGTCTTCATTCCCACCTCTTCTTGGGGTGAGACATTGGACCATGAGCCCGGATATTGACAGCCTTGGCTCTTCTGGGGCTCTTGTGTACAGCCACTAACAGACACTCACAGAACTTAACAAGAAAAGCATGATGGGACCCATACTCTTACTTTCCAAGTTGCTGAGGTCTCCACACATGGTGACCAGGTTAGCTGGATTCTCTCCTACTACAAGGCTCACACCTACTAAAAATCTAAAGTGAGGCTGCCTATGTGCCAGGGATACAACGCACAATGACAGCTAAGATTGTCCATCATATGGGCAGGGCCTGCATGGGCCAGACACTGGACAGAGGCTTTATACATATCATTGCTAATTCCCACAAATATAGATTATTTCTTCCATTTACAGATAAAGATGTTGAGGCTTAGAGAAAGTCTCACTTATTGATGGTCACATAGCTGTTAGTTCTAGAGTCAAGAATAGGACCAAGGTCTGTTTGACTTCAAATATTTAAAAAAATTAGTTTATTTATTTTTGAGAGAAAGAGAGAGCAGGGGGAGGGTGAGAGAGAGAGAGAGAGAGAGAGAGAGAATCCCAAGAAGGTTCCACACTGTCAGTGCAGAGCCCGAAGCAGGGCTCAAACCCATAAACCATGAGATCAAGACTGGAGCCGAAATCAAGAGTCAGATGCTTAACCGACTGAGCCACTCAGGTGTTCCATTGACTTCAAAATTCTTAATACCACTCAGACTCTAACAGAATTCCAGGAGTAATGACAAAGGGCCTGTGAATTTGTTCAAAGAGTTCACACTTAGCACACTAAAACGAATGGAAATTCCTTCTCTGTGGTGATAACTGTTTAATGTTTGTGAACAAAGATGTTTTTCAAAAATATTTTCAGTGTTAAAAGGATATTAGAGGACATCAAGGAAAGCAATCTCTCCACACCCCTCTGCGTAAGTTAGGCCACCCTTGAGAAATTGTGTCTTGTTCTGAGACCCACACTTGAAGAGGGCCACAAACACTGGAGTGTGTTCAGGAGGGAGTAGAGAAGGCTGGGGAGGGGGCTGAGATCCAGGACACATGAGGAAAGTTGGAATGGCCTAGAACTGTTTGTCCTGGAATGAGATGACTTCGGGTGACATCAGACAGGTCACATCATTCTCTGCTCCCATCTAATTCAGGACAAGAGCCAAAGTCTTTACAATGGTCTAGAAGGCCCTTTTCCAACTCCCTAATCCCAACATTACCTCTGTGACCTTATCTCCCATGACGTTCTCCTCACTAATTCCACTTTATCTACACTGTACTCCTGGTTGTTCCTGGTATACATTATCTGCTCTTATCTCAGGGCTTTATTTAGCCCCTCTCCCAAATGTGACCTGCTCACTGAGTCTCTCTTGACCATTCTATTTAAATTTCAACCTCAACCTCCTGTCTTTCCTCCTATACTTTATTTGTCTCCATTGTACATATCACCATCTGACATACTATGCTTTGTTTATTTATTTGGTTTATTGTATGCCCACCCTCCTGCAAAAACAAGTAAGCCCCATGAAACTAGGAGTGTTTATCACTCTTGTTCATTGGTGCACACTCAGCACCTAGAATAGAACCAGGAATATAATAGATACTCAATATTTGTTGAACCAAATAGCACAATCTCTGCCTTCAGATCTGGAAGTGTTGTTATAGGACAGACAGTAGATAGAAGACAGAATCCATGTGGTTCCAAGGAACTAACCTATGCCAATAGCAGCATATAAGAAAGAACATATTAGTGGATGGCTGCATACAAAAGAATGACACTGGACCACTTTCTAACACCATACACAAAAATAAACTAAAAATGGATTAAAGACCTAAACATAAGACCTGAAACCATAAAAATCCTAGAAGAGAACATAGGCAGTAATTTCTCTGACATTGGGCATAGCAACATTTCCCTAGATATGTCTCTTAAGGGAAACAATTGAGACTATTGAGACTATGTCAAAATAAAAATATTTTGCACAGTGAAGGGAAACAATTGAGACTATTGAGACTATGTCAAAATAAAATATTTTGCACAGTGAAGGAAACCATCTACAGAAAAAAGTCAATCTGCTAAATGGGAGATGATGTTTGCAAATGATATATCCAATAAGGGGTTAGTACCCAAAAAATATAAAGAACTTGTACAACTCAACACCAAAAAACAAACAACCCAATTGAAAGATGGGCAGAGGACATGAATAGACTTTTTTTTTTTCAAAGAAGACATACAGAACAACAATAGACACATGAAAAGATGCTCAACATCACTCATCATCAGGGAAATGCAAATCAAAAACACAATGAGATATCACCTCACACCTGTGAGAATGGCTAAAGTCAACAACACAAGAAATAACAAATGTTGGCAAGAATATGGAGAAACAGGAACTCTTGTGCACTGTTGGTGGGAATATAAATTGATATAGCCACTGTGGAAATAGTATGGAGGTTCCTTAAAAAATTAAAAATAGAAATACATATGATCCAGTAATTGCACTACTAGATATTTATCCAAAGAAAACAAAAACACTAATTTGAAAAGTTATATGCACCTCCCTGTTTATTGCAGTATTTTTTACAATAGTCAAGATATGGAAGCAACTTATGTGTTCACCATAGATAAATGGATAAAGACGTAGTGTATATGTATAATGGAATATTATGAACCCATAAAAAGGGTGAGTTCTTGCCATTTGTGACAACATGGATGGACCTTCTAGGTATTATACTACGTGAAATATGTTAGACTGAGTAAGACAAATACCATATGATTTTACTTATATATGGAATCTAAAAACAAAATAAATGAATAAAAATATAAATCCAGAATCAGACCTATAACTATAGACAACAAACTGATGTTTGCAAGAGGGAAAGGGGGTGGGAGAATGGGTAAAATGGGTGAAGAGGAGTGTGAGATGAGGCTTCTAGTTATAGAATAAATAAGGCATGGGAATAAAAGTTACAGCATAGGGAATATAGTCAATGATATTGTAATAGTGTTGTATGATAACAGATGGTAGTTATACTGGTGGGAAGCAAAGCATAGCATATAAAGATGTTGAATTACTATGTTGTATACCTGAAACTAATGTAACATTGTGTGATAACTTGGGAAAATGAATAAAGTTTTACACCATAAGATGGCTGACGGGACTAAAATAGGCTCTGGTCTCTGGCTTGGAGGCCCCACTTCTGGGTTCTTCTTGCCCTGTTTGCTGCACACACGAAAACCCACCACAGATATGGAAGCTGACAAATATTAATTACCCTTCCTCCCTTCATTTGGAGCTCAGATCTTTGGAGAAACGGGTCACCTCTGAGCCCACCAGTGTTAAATAAATCTCTGATCCGCCAAGATCTCCAAGTGCCGCTTGGTTTTTCCACCAGCGTTCCAGCCTGGTTCCATAATACATTTGGTTCTCTGACCAGGAAAACCAATTGCGCTGGCCCATTGTTGCCACTGGTTTGGGAGAATGGCGAGGAGGTGACAGAAGGAGGAATCACAAGGGAGAAGGCACGCCCAGCCTGAATTTTGGCAGTCTCCCACTCAGTTGCTTTGGGCCGGCCCCACTCCTCTGTTCCTGATGGACTCAAGGAGACTTGGCAGGTGAGGACCTGGACCTGACATCAGAACTGGTAAGACTGGGGCCCAATCTAGTCAGGTCCACTCGCAAGAGTGGAAGGGGGACCTGATCACTCCCTGGAGACCTCAGTGGTCTCCCAGGTAGGAATTCTGTGGGAGGGAATGTAATAACCTCTGGTGTATATGTGAGTGTGAATGTGCGACTCAGTCTAGCTTGCCTGCTGAGTTAGATTCTGTGGCTCCATGGGCAGGCACCCTCAAGGTCCCCAAAAGCCAACGGAGTCTGAGTGGGCCCATCTGTGATTCCGAGGTGAATGGCACACATTCTGTGGTGGCATCGGAATAGTTTCCAATCATAAGTCACAAAGCTGAGACTTATGGCTAAGTTCAGCTAAGTTCCTTCAGGATACAGCAAGATGGGCATCTGACTGGTCTCCTCATTAGAGGGGCACCCTTATCCCACTGTCTTTGTTACTACACCTCACGGGAACATTATGGGGTTGGGACAGAGCAAAGAAGGGGTTTTGGGAGACTATGGAATTAAGATACCCCCCGGCATGTTAAGGACCCTATGTGAGTTAGAATGGCCCACTTTTGGTGTAGGAGGGCCCTCTGAGGGAACCTTGGATGTCCCAGTGGTTCGTTGCATCTTGCATGTTGTCTCTAGAGACCCAGGTCACCCTGATCAATTTCCATACATCGACTCCTGGCTTGAAATTGCCCAAAATCCTCCACCTTGGGGGCAATTCATCCATAGCAAGCAGAGCCAGGCAAAGGTTTTAGCTGCTTTATCTGGAGACTCACCCAGGGAGCCAAAGAAGCAACCCACCAATCCCCTAGTGTTTGGAGGAGACCTGGAGGAAGATCCCATCTTTCTGCCACCTTATGACTCACCGGGTTCCCTTCCCCCTGCCCCTGAGCTTGAAACTCCTCCCCCATCTGTCTTTCCTCTGCCACTACCGCCGCCCATCTCTCCTCCCTTCCCAGACTCAGAGAACTCTCCCCCACAAGGACCAGTGGCCAGATTGCACCCTTGGCCAGGCACAGGCACTCTCCAGTTGCCGGTCTACATCCGCCAGTACCAACAGGCTCTCCTCCAGGGGATCAGAGCAGGGGCTGAGAAGCCCATGAATATGCCCAGCAACAAGGGGATTCCCCCCGGGGATTATTATGAGAGGCTATGAGAGGCTTACACCCCATTTGCTCCAGAGGCACAAGAGAGCCATGACAAAAGGACAGGAAAGGTCTAGCCGCCCAAAGGGGGGAGGCCCAGAACCTCCTTAGCAAGGGGTCAATGAGCCTACTGCAAGGAAAAAGGACATTAAAAGAATAAATGTCCCAACCAGGGGAAGTCCCAGAAACCCAGCCAATATCAGGAGGAACCTCGAGAAGGAGACCTTATTGGTCTTGCCGAGATAGAATCAGACCGAAGGGGACACTGCCTCTCTCTCCCTGTTCCTCTGCCTAATAGATGTGAGGGATTCTCCCTTATTTCCCAGGTTAACAACTTAATTGGAGCCAACTGTGGTTAGTCTACCTCGGGATAGGGACTTTAAGGAATGTTCCCAAGCAGTTGCTGAAACTCTATTTGTTTCTGGGAAATTCCCTGTCTTCTCTGGCCTGATGTGGACTCCATATTTCCACTTTGGTGGAAAAACCATGGCGTCTGCTCCTCTGAGTTAAGGTTTTGAATTAGGTTTTCCTTCTCTGCCTTCTACTGGCACCTTGCCTCTTCTGCCTGCCCCTCCCCCTGCTGTTTCTGCACCAACTTGGGTGTGGTATACATAACTGGTTCCTATACCCACCTCAGTGCTTCAGGCACCATTGGCTCCTCCTCCCATCCTCAAGGTCAAAGAGTAAAGTGTACCCCCTTGGACATCTAGGTCTTTTCCAAATAGGATGGAGTGCTAAAGCTTTGATTACTGAACATAGGTTTGTGATTTTAACTTCTTATTGCAGAGAAATTAAGGCTATTTGGACCTATTGGAAAACACGCTTTGTATTTAATTGGTTCATGAATTTACCATCTAAAAAAATTCTGGTGTAAACACGTCTCAGTTGGTTACTAAGTCCTCAATTGGAGACTAAGGTTTCCTAAGAGTTAAAATTCTGCTATGTGTACTTAAGACTGATGGAAATAAGCAACCCATATGTAGGAAAGTAGGAGGTATGTAAGAAAGATATAAGGAATGGAAATACATTTTTGTTAAGGGTAGAAGAAAGTAATTTTGTCCTAAATGAGACTGGTTTTTTGGAGAGAAATGGCTTTGGGGAAAAGTTTGAAGGCAAATGAAAGTTGTAGAAGGTTCATGGAGATCTTTGGAAAGGAATTTTATGTGTGCTCACGATGGACTAAGGTTGAGATGAATGGAATTTTAAAAGTTCACTGGTATAAGGTTGAAATTCTGCTTTTCTCTCTGCTCAAATGACAACGTTTTCTTGGACTGTTGATCTGCTCTTGATGAGACAATGCAAACAAAGGTTTGTCTTCTGGGAAAACCAAAGTTTTAGGTCTCATCTTTATCAGGTCTTTGATTCTTTAGTTAAAACTTTTCAATGTTAAAGGATCTAGGTTTTGGTAACAACTATATAATGCTACACATTCACCTTCAGAATCTTTTATTGCCACCTTGGTTGAATAAAGTTTTTAACATTTGTAATAATCTGTAATCCTATTTAGGATGTACTTATAACTTCCTAAGGTTTTAACAAACTTCCCAGGATTTGAATGGTAAGTGAAGTCTTTTTGACCAATTAGGTCCTTTTATTTGGGATGCTAAGTTACTTGGAAGATCACGGTCGTACCATGGTAAATCTTAGGTTGCATTGCACAGGTAAATGTTGTAACTGCGAAAATAGATATGCAATTCCTAAAGTTTTAGTGTTTTGGTATAAGGTCATCTCTTAATATTCTGATTACTTGAAGTGCTATGTGTCACAGAAATAACCAAATTTCTTTGTCAATTGCATCATAATGAACTCTCATCAGATCTTTAACAATGTTTATTTCTGAGATTTTGTCATTTATAATTGTTCTTATTCTCTCACAAAACGTGTTTCTTTTTCAAGGAGATTTACAAAAAGGACTTTGGGGACAAATAGAGGTATTCAACATCTTTAAGATTAATACTAAAATGGGTGAGAATTTCCAGAACTAAAAAGCTACATTCAAATTGAACAAGAATTAGGAACGTGGGATTAAGTGAACTGAGGGAGATTATAGTTTTGTGATTCTTGTTGTAAATATTGCTGGTTCTCTAATGTTTCCTCTTCCAGACTAAGGAAACTTTCTCTTAAGATATCTATGATATACAGAAATGTCATATGCATTTGTAAACTGCAGAATTTATCTTTTCTCTCTACATAACTCCCCTGAAATTCAAAAACTCTCAGTGAGTATTCTTTCTTTCATGGCAATTACAATTGTTTGTATAAGTTCAATAAGCATCTATTCATCTTGTAACAGGTCAGCATTGGAAATACTGGTTATTTTACCAAGGCTTTGACTGGAATGTCATATTTGAGAGTGACATTCATAGACTCCGATATGGCCAGGCAGCTTTAAGGAACTAAGGTTGGCTTTATGAAACATGGAGCCATAAAGCCCCTTGGAAATGTTGGCCTGATACCTTGCTTACAGAGTTCCCGGCAGCCTCACCAGGTGAGTAAAGAAAGTCACTTCCTGGCAGGTGCAGGAACCTCAGGATATCTTGGGGATCTCATGAAGAGGAATTTGCCCAATTCCACAGGTATTGCAGGCCTGTCTGATGGCAAGTATTTGGCGTGGCTTCTGGCCTGGAGAGGCTACTAAAAGTTCAACCCAGAGATTCCTTATAAAAGGTTCCAGCAAAGCAAACTTTAAAAGATCCTCATGATCAATCGCTATTCTTGCTGAGCTTATGTAAATAATTAGGCCAGGTTTGTTAAGCCTGGACTTGTTCTACAAATGCATTGGTCTCAATTTGGCTGTCTCTGGAAAGGGGGATTTTTAGAGAGAAAAACTATGTTTCCACAATGCACCTATATGGATGTTAAATTCTAGTTCTGATTGTCTGTAAATGTTTGTTGTTTGCCTAAACTAGACAACTGGAGGTAAACTTCAGAAAATTTGTCACAGTATTTCATGTGTAGACAATCTTCTGTGCTTGTTATTCTGTGGGGATAATAATAAGACCCCATGGACATGTGATTAAACAACTGGAAAACACGGTGGATCTCTAAATATGCAAACCATATCTTCCCTAAACCTGATCTGACAGTTACCAGAAACCTGCCCCTTTCGAAGACTTGGAGGTGGACTTTACAGACACACAACCAAATAGAGGATTCAGTTTCAAGTATCATCCCATGGGTCCACCACTCCAGAGCTAAGAAGGCCAACTCAGAGGAACCCTCAACCTGGCAAAGTGATCCAGATCCAGTCAACCCGCTTAAATTGACCCTCAAAAAGACACTGATCCCTGAGATCTCCAGCCCTGCTCCAGCCACACCCTGGAAGCTGGCTGGCCTGTGCACAGCAGAAACTTGAGGAATCAACATATGGACTGAGCCCAGGGGTTCGGATGCAACTCTGCCAGCCCTTGCCCCTTACTGGTGTCATAGCCCTGATCTTGCTTCTTGCTGTTGGGCTAATAGAGACTGCACCAACAAGCTGGATATGGAATGGATGGCAGACTTCATGGTAACCTTACAAAGCCAAATAAACTCCCTGGCAGTAGTGTCCCTCCAAAATAGGTGAGCCCTCAACCTCCTCACTTCAGAAAAAGGAAGGACTTGTATATTTCTGGGGGAGGAATGTTGCTATTTTGTAAACCAGTCAGGGATAGTCAGGACTAAGTTTAAGGAACTCAAGGAAAGAATTCAACTTAGACAACAGGAAAATATCAGTCAATGGAGAGGATGGGATCTCACACACTGGGCATCCTGGCTTCCTGCCCTGGCAGGGCCCCTCCTTTCCAGAATTTTACTTGTGAACATCGGCCCCCATATACTAAATACCCTGGTACGTTTTATTGAAAACACTGTTGCTCACCAAACTGTAGCACATACCTTAGCCCTGCGAGGGTACCCACCCCTAGAGCTAAAAAGTGATGTCTAATAAAAGATTTTTAAAAAGGCATCAAAGGGGGGAATGTTGGGGAAATCAATAAAGTTTTACACCATAAGATGGCTGACGGGACTAAAACAGGCTCTGGTCTCTGGCTTGGAGGCCTCTCTTCTGGTTCTTCTTGCCCTGTTTGCTGCGTGCACAAAAACCTGCCATAGTTATGGAAGCTGACGACTATAAATTACCCTTCCCCCCTTCATTCGGAGCTCAGATCTTTGGAGAAACTGTCTCCTCTGAGCCCTCCAGTGTTAAATAAATCTCTGATCCACCAAGATCTCTGAGTGCCGCTTGGTTTTTCCGCCGGCGTTCCAGCCTGGTTCCATAACAAACTATACTTAAATAAAGAAAAAAAATAATTTAAAAAAGAAGGCACATTCTAGGCATTAAAACTTCCCCAGGAATCTATGCCAGTGGAGGTGAGAGGAAAAAGGACAGCTGGTGTAGGAAGAATTTAAGCATCAAAAAGTTAAGGGTAAGGAAAGGACTGCAGTTTGAGATTCTATGTTCTCCAAGAACCTCATTTACAGATGAATAATCTGAAGCTCTGAGAAACCACCCAATTTTCCATCAGTTGCAGACAGAGCAGAGACTAATGTCTTGGTGTCCTGAATTCTAGGATAGTGATTTTTTTTTTCAATAAGGCAGCATTTTTGTGGCAGAGTAATTTCTGGAAATACATTTGTTTGTGTCTGTTGTTCCTCTATGTCCTCACTCCCCATTCCCCTGCACCTTGGTGGTAACCAGGCTCTTGACAGACCTCTTTCAAGAGGGATTTCAGTGTAGAAAGCAGAAGCAGGCTGAAGTGACCAAATCTATCATTCTTTTATAAAAGCCTAAAACCTCCATTGAGAACATACTGTCATAAAGGAGAAGGAAGAGGCACTGAAAAGCCCAAAGAGAAAAAAAGAGAGAGAGAGAGAGAGAGATCCCTACCTCTCCCAGCCCCACCTAGAAAGGAAGAGTCTAGGAGCACTATGAACTCAAGCACTACATAGTGTAGTTCCTCAAGGATGGAGGGAGATGCCTCTAATGTACCCAGAGGGAGGTAGAATTTAAGTCCCTAGGGCTCTCAGCTTCCCCTCTCCCACTGCTGGTATAGAAGATGACGGTGTCAGTGGTGATTGGAATAAGTTAGAGATTAGTTGCCCTTGCCCTAATTTCTTGGTACCACAAGTGCCCCCTGAATTCTAGTGCCACACTTGAATAGGCCTCCAGTCACAACTGACATGGAATTTTCTGCTTCTCTGTTAGGATGGGATGGGGAGTTTGAAGTCCTAATTTAGTTACAAAACAAAATGAAACAAAGCAAAATAAAAGGAATATTTGTTGCCTACATACATCTGAGTTTATAGACAGAGATAGATGCACATTCCATTTTTGTTTTCTTGAAGAACATTACTCTTAATCATGGCATTTGTGGCCAGGCAGAGCACCCATTTCCTGTTAGCAATGGGTACTGCACAGGAGCCCTTGGGAAATCTCATCAGATGTTCCATGTACTAGGAGAACAATATAGGAAATGTGCTCAGGTATCCTGAGAGAGAAGGTGGAAAAGCAAGAAACTGAAGAAGCAGAGGAGAACAGCCTTCAAGAGTCCATCAGATGGCAGTTATTCTCCCAGAGAATGAGACTATTTCCCACTGTGGCCATTAAGTGGTTTATAATTAAGTAACTCTTCATGAGGCAGTGCTCCAATTGATGGTGGAGGTCTGAGAAGTGGGAGGCCTGTTCTCCAGGCATCTAAGTGCTCATGTTTATTAACTCACTCTGGTATTCATCATATTCATCTTGTTCAGCCTTTCCCAGGCTGCTTATTAGCAGGTTTAAGTGGGCCTACCTGGCTGGGAACAATTCTCAGAGATCCAAGTCTGGGGGTGGGAGTGGGGGAAGGGAGTCCCTCCCTGGACTAACAAAGGCCTCTGATCTTGGCTTAGACCTGGGAGATCTGCCTGGACACAGTGGAATAAGAAGGTATCCAAAGGTCTCCTTTAGCTTTAGGATGCTCTCAATTTGGGCCTGCTGCTGGGGGCATTTCTGGGATCCACCATGGCCATCCCTGATGTGCAGCTAACTAGAAGCTTCACTACAAGTGTGATAGAAAATGCAGGAGCTTTAGAGTCCAGTTAGCTGGCTGTGTGAAATTTGCTAAGGGTCTTAACCTTTCTGAGGCTCAGTTTTCTCATCTTAAAATGTGCATAACAATAATGTTACCCTCATAGAGTTAAGGTATGGATTACACAAGATAGTGTGGCACATATCAATGATATTATTAATTCGGTGCTTGAGGAATTATTAATAGTAATCTTTCTCTTCCACCACATCTTCTATCCCTACCTTCTCTCTTTCTCACTTTGACTCACAGTCAATGTTCTGTATTACCAAGTCATTTCACTTGTCTATGGCTCCATTCCTACCTTGGTAAAGTGGGGATGAGATCATCTGCTCTGCCCACCTGTTTCAGGGGCCTTTTAAAAAGATAATGGAGATGGAAGGAGGCTGCAGATTAGAAAGTGCTACCCTCAGGTCACTTGCTTTTATTAGCTAGGTCTGAATCCCAGAAGCCATGCAGCTCAGCCGAAGTGTAGGAATTATACAGAGAAAGAACGTGGTCAGTAAGGCCCAAGCCCGATGTGGGTGGGGACAGTGGGGAGCTAGCAGCTTGTCTGCAGCATCCCCCAAAAGGCTTGTACAAAGGTATCTAATCTGTTGGGTCTACATATGCTCTAAACAGAAACTAAGAACAAAGGCAGTCTGTTCACTAGGTACAACCCCAGCCCTTAAGCAGACCAAAGAACAGCACTGGAGCTGATTAAGGTGGTTTCCTTAGTTATCTAAGGAAGGTATTAAGAGGTTACCTCCACCAACATCCCCTTCCAGTATTGCAAAGGACTCCCCAGAGGATCACAGTGAAGGCAGCCATAAGTTACAGCAGAACGGGAGGAGCTCTTACCAATCATCTTGTTCAGCAGGTGCAATGTACCAGAATCATGTGGGGGCACGGCACCACAGAAAAGAACTCCACTCCAGGCCAACTGAGCTAGAAGGGGGTGGGGAGTGCTGAACTTTGGCAGTTGAAAAGGTTCCATGGGTTACTCTATGGTAGCCCAATCTTCTGACCTGCATATGGAAACTAGTCTAGTCAAATCTATGCCCATGCCACCCATATATTGTTGATGGAGAAACTGAGACTCAGAAGAAGAGTTTTGCCCAAGCCCAGCTGATAATGAGGGATGAAAATTAGGGCAGAAATCTAGGCCTCCCATACTACACAACCCCTTGAATTTCCATTGGATGTAATAAGATCTTCCTAGATCTTGCTCCAAAATTTCTCTGAGCAACCATGGCCCTCTTCCTTCCATGAGCAGTCCATGACAGAGAATTCAACTTCTATGAATTATTAACTCCCATTCCAGGAGGTTCTCTCGTTTCTCTCGTTAAACTGCTTTTATTTTGGCTTTTCTTGATTCATGAGGTACTGGGGGCCACCAAACTTTTCTGCTAGTCTGGGAAAGGATCCCAAGGGGCTTTCTTATGTGTCTTTGGCAGCACAGTCTACAGTCTATAGCAGTTTCAAGCAGCTACTATTTCAGGCCTTCTGGCTTGGACATGGCAATTGGGAAGAACTCAAGGGAGCCCACTAGCAGGTGTCAGAAGCCCTTTCTTATCAGGAGCGAAGGGCGAGACACATGCTTCCCACTCAGCCCCACACCTGAATAGGTGGAGCAGGCAGCTGCCCAGCCAGTATCTCTGTCCATAAACTTGGGTAAAGAATGCCATTCCTGCAGCTTGGCTGGAGAATCCCACCATTTAGACGAATCCTTTTCATGAAGCCATCAGTAGTAGGTCCACACCTCTACCTCCTGGCTGATGGGGATGCCAGCACACTTGCATGAACTGAGGCCAGTTTTAGAAGTGCTAGTAAACCCCTGGAAGTTCTCAAAATGTGCAAAGTGTGATGGAGAGTTTACCAACACAGCATCAGAGAGATGCAGGGCATGACTTGGATAAAGAACTGAAGTTTCCTCTACTTTTAGTTTCAGCTCTGGCTTCTATTTCCCCTGCTGGGTGATTCCCACCCTCCCATCAACCTCCTTGCTTTCTCCATTTCCCTTCAAGGCTAAACCCAACAACCATGGGTCATGGCATGCTGCTGTGGAACAAACCAGAAGAATTCACTTTTTTTTGACTGGGGGGGTTCTTCTTGAACCCAGTTTATTAGCATTCAGCAAAAGAAATATATATTATTACAAATAGGCAGTGTATCAAGATATCCAGGTGTCAAGGAGAGCTAGGATTGGAGAGGTCACAATCCAGACAATCCTGTGAGGTCTCAAGGAATAGGGAAGGGGAAGCTAGGGTATTCACAGGGGTCATGCTCCCCATTTTACACTGGGAGAGAAAAAACTCTTATACATGGGGTGGGGATGTACTGCAGTTACCAATTTCTTCCCTCTGTCCTCTAGCCATTTTATTTAATGTGACCTAAATATACATTCCTGGTTTCTTCTACACCCCGCCCCTATATACAGCAGGGGAAATAAGCACCAATAGTAACAAGAACAATAATTAAATAAAGCCCTGCCTCTCAGTAGGCCCAACCATCACACATATACATGCCACGTGGATTTTCTTCTTTGGAGTGACTGTAGGATAGAAAAGTGGGAATCAGGCCAGGTGATGGTCACTGTTCCCTGAAATACCATTTGTATGTGAACTGGAGCAGGACAGGGCAGGAGGGGATGGTGATAGGGGGATAAATACCCCCAAAGCAGCAAGAGGGGTCAAGGAGTTTCCCAACATCTCTTCTGGCAAATGTCACAATCAACTGAGCTCTTGGGAAGTCCCATGCAAGGATTTCCTCAATGAGATGGCTAATTCCTAGTGGTTAAAGCATCATTGTCCTCTGTCTCCCCAGCTTCTTAGGGAGAAAGGACATGATAGAAACCCCATGTCCTTCCCACTGGGTGGAAAATGCCCCCAAAATGCTTCCTTTGGAGAAACTCAACATGGCAAATAGTACAACATGGGCACTCTGATTTCAAAATGAAAGCACAAAATATAAAAAAGGAGGGAGAGAAAAAGAGGGAGAGTGAGAGATGGGTACTTTCAGAAGGTCTACACATGGGGAAGGGGCAGGGCCCAAAAGAAAAAATAAAGCCATAAAACAATATGCCATTTACCAGGTTCCTCATGCCTGAAACATCTGGCATTTGTCATAGTACCTGGGCATATTTGCCATTCCTAAGAAGGAGGGAGGGGGTGGACAGTAAGATACATTGGGGTGAAGGGAGAGGAAAGAGGGAGGGCCCTAGGCAGTTGAGATGCCAGCCCTCTGCACAAGCAGCAACAATTTTTGTGTCATCTTTGTTTTGTTTAAAACTATAAACAGCACCGCTTAAAAATAAATCAGAAAAGAACAATTGATAAACATTGTTTTCCATGAATATAAAATACAAACAATACAAAAATAGATAATTGACTTTTGATATATATATACACATATATATACATATATATACGTATACATATATGTATATATATGTATATACGTATATATATGTATATATATACATATATATATAAAACAACTTGGATGCAACATACACATGGGTAAACTTGAAGTCTCCCTGCTAAATCCCCCATGCCTCCCTCTAGCTATTGGGCCCACCAAGCGCAGGTGGCATGGTGGCACTGGGAAGGGTGGGAGAGTTGCTGGCAGCAGGATGACAGGAACACACCTTGGGTGTAGGAAGCTACTTCCCTGCTTCGTACAGCACTGAGGAGGGAGAGAGAATAGTGTTGACCAAAGCCTTTGGCCCAGAAGGCTCATGGACAGGTGCCCAGGTTGAGTGCCCCAAATCAGGGCTTCCTTGAAGGCACTAAATCACGGAGAGACTGGTGGCCCTTAAAGAAGCCTGATAGGTGACCTTCTCTATCCACAATCATTGTTTCTCCAAGGACTGGTCTCATCTGACAATTCTCAGGATCAGAGCTGTCTGGTACTAGAAGAGCCTTCTGGGTAGCAAGATGATGGCAGACACCTCCTCTCAAGTCATATCTTCCCATGAAATCATATCCACAAGCATTATCCCAGGACCTTGCAATGCAGATATGGTATTCATCTGGTCACAGCCTAAGAGATGTGGACTTGACATCAACACCTTTAATAGTCTGGGGCATATTTGCTGTCAGTCAAGCAAGCACCAGCTATCTTTGGGAAGAGGCCTGGAGTTTGATTGGTTCTCCCAGTATCACCCTGTGCTGCCATTCCATGTCCCCAGCCATATCTTCCTTCCTTTTCTAGGCTGTAGCTGGTATTTGGCCATGAACTGCTTGGATCCAGAGTGAGAGTCAAAGGAGCATGCTTCTGCAGCCATGCACCTTGACTATCCCACTTCTGGTGGTGAGTATTGTGTCCTTGGGCTGGCTAGGACACTGAAAGGACTTGAAGGCAGTAATGTTGTCCAAACCATGAGGTGTTGCTCAGTTCTAGGCCCTACTCTGTGCTATGTGACCTTCCAAAGCCAAGCAATGTGTGTCAGGACTATGACTTCTCCCCTCAGGGGCAGTATGTCTTGTTGCCCTCTTTTCACTGAGGGCAGCCCTCTGCCCTTGGCCAAAGCCTGACCACCTACTTTTTCTTTTCACGGGCTGGTGGCCCAGTAGACTCTGAAGGCTGGTGATGGCTCTACTACCTGCTATGGCTAGCACAGTCCACATACAGATAGGAGCTTGAACTGCCCTGAAGGACAAGCAGAGAGAGAGGAGGCAAGTAGCAGGGTTTCCCTTGTTGTAAACGCATTTGGTGTACTTTCTGCCAAACAGCCAGGCCTACTTCAGCCCTACCCTCCCAGGGAAACTTCGGTAAAAGGCCAAATGGTTGGAATTTGGGCATTTCTCTTCTGGAATGCTGTGCTTGGGGTGAGGAGGGCCTTCCTCATGCTCTTTCTTTCTCTAACTCCATGAGGGATGTATTTCTTCACAATACAGACAGAGTTAGCCTGAAGAGCTGGTCTGGGTCTCTTGAGCAGTGCTGTTGGTGTCATGCCAACTTTTGTGGTGCTTCCAGGTGTGTAGCTTCTATCAGATAGATTTACTCTTTGTGGGAAGGAGCACTACCAACCCCAATCTGAGAAATGGTGACAAAGACCAGCACAAACACATTCCTTGGCCAAGGGGAAGTTGCCCATAAAGTCACCTTGACTCAGGGGGCCAATAGCCTCTGTTCCCAAGAGCCCTGTTGACCTTTTAACAGGCATGGAGATAAGCGGAGCCAGGGTTGGGGGGCAAGGATTATAATTTGGGTCAACACAACCAGGCAAAACATGTTCTATATTCTATTTCCAATAAAAAAATTAAAAGGAACCCTCTCTTACTGGTGATTAATGAGAGGTTGAGCCAGGTTAGATTAGCCTTTTGCAATGCCTTCCTGACAGCAACTCTTCCACACCAGCATTTCCAAGCTAGTTAAACATGAAAACTGTGGGTACAGAAGGGAGTGTACCATTCACTCCATATAGGGCTGCAATTCCCATGCAAATCAGAAACCTGCAGCTTGGCAGAGTGAGGACGGATCACAGTCTTTCCTCTCATGAAGGTCAGTCCTTTGAGGATGCTAATTGGAAAATGAAAGTTCTTTAGAGAGACCAGAACAGCAGCCTAGATGCCTTTGGTATCCTGTCTCTTGGGAGTGCTAGCCTGGTGCCTCTGAGCCTCTTTATAGCAACCAAATGAAGGGGTGGGCAAGGCTTAAGGAAATTTTGCTTTTTGGGGAGAAGGAATTTTCTCTTCTAAGAAGCTAGGCTTCCTTGAGCTTTGCAATGTCTAAAATTCTCCCCTGACAACTGGGACAAATGGAATTCCTTTTCCTATTCTTCCCCTGAAACCCACAAAAAACCCAACCCCCTATAGCCAAGCTTAGTTTAGGTTACTTCTCTCCCTGTGTCTCAATTAAAAGACTATGTCCCTTGTGATGAGATTCTGAAAATTTCCTTTGGATACAAAAAAAAAAAAAATCAAAAGTGTCTGCAACTCAGGTAGTCACAAGCTTAAGAGAGGAAGAAGGAAAAAAAAATCCTATCATTCCACAACTCAAGACTTATGGCAGTATCTACGACAGAGCCCTATTTTGCCTTCTGTTTCCAAATGGATGAATTTGATCACTCCATTAAGGGGATTAGAATTTTTTCCTTCAACCCAAGTTATCATAGGCCACGTTAAAAGGCCCCCATCTGGTTACGATGCCAAATTCTACACCAATAGGCAGTAAGACACATGCTACTTGATCCTCTCTAAGGGCAGCTAGCTGGGGTGAACAGATTATATAATCATCTGATGTAATGGTGGCAGCTATGCCAAGACTGAAGGGAGTGGGGGTGGAGAGGATCTGTACCATTATTTCACATTGTTAATAGCAAACAAGCCCTCAGTCCTTAAGTGGGAAGCAATGCAGACCTGGCTGCTCATCAGTGGTGCATCGTTCACTGTGTGTAGGGGGGGTGGCAGGGATATTAACGGGTCAGCCTGTTTCAAGGATGCATGCTATGTATATAATCACTAACTGGGCAACTGGAATAGTCACAAAAGTACAGCATCTCAAATCCTGCATGGGCAACAAGAAACCCCAAAAGGGAAAACTGGAGCACAGAGCAGCAGTAGCCTCCCAGGGCAGATGTACTCAAGCTGAATGTGACCACAGATTGGCAGAAGAGGGAAGTGGGAAAACAAAGGCAAAAACTCATAGGAGCTTTCCTTGGCCAAAAGGATTTTCAAGTTAAATAGCAACCCCCACCCCCCACCCCTCTGCTCAACCCCTGATCCCCAATCACATGCTTAGGCCCCATGCCCCCACTCCAGAATAGATGATGACTACTCAGCTAGGTTTCCATTCACAGCAGTGGAGGAGTAGCTGGTGGCGAGATAGGCACCTTGCTCAGCCCTCTCCTTTGACAGGTCAAGGCTGGAAGCCCTGTAGTGAATGGGTTGAGGCTGTTGGGGCTCAGGCTGGACCCTGGACAGCTGAGGGATGCCATGAGTGATGCCCACAGGCTTGGCCTGGGACAGAGGGCTGGGGTTGAAGCCTCCAGAACTGGAGGAGCAACTGGGCTCATCAATAGGCAACAGCCTATCTTGAGGCCTGGCTCTCATACTCTGAGAGGCCTGTGGCTGCAGGTTATAACAAGGGACCATGGGAAGGGGTAGGTGTGAAGGCCGAGCTAGCTGAGGCCTGGATATCCCAGGTACCCTTAGCTCTGGCCCTGATACTGAGAGCAACATTGACATGGCCACAGGAGGTATGCAACAGGTTGTCTGCCCATATGGAGATGGGCCAGAAGACTCATCCAATTGGCTGGGACTTATCCAGGCAGGGCCTGGCCCCATTGGGAGAGGACAGGGAGCCCAGGCAAGCCAGTCGTAGGCCGCTGGTGGTTCAGTATAAAGGGACAAAGGACTGTCTCGTCCCCATTCTTCTCCTTCTCCTCCTCCTCCTCCTTCTTTTTCTTCTTCTTTTTCTTCTTCTTCTTCTTCTTCTTCTTCTTCTTCTTCTTCTTCTTCTTCTTCTTCTTCTTCTTCTTCTTCTTCTTCTTCTTCATTTGAATCTTCCTGCTGAAACTGAAGCTCATCAGACACCGTATATCCCTGGGCCAGGTGGGAATTTGAGAGCTCCAGCTCCAGGGTCTCTGCAGTGTCCAGAGAGCGGCTTCTCCTGTTGAGGGCCATGGCAGCAGGTGGAGGTCGAGGGTGCATGCCAGGCAGTCCCAAGTACCGAGGGAGACTGCTCACACCCCAGGGCAGACCTTGGTAGAATCGGCTGTGGTAGTTGGTGAATGTGTGTTTCTGGTAGTAGCCCAGCTCAAAAGCTTCCAAGGAGGCTGCAAGGTCTTCATCATTCTGGAACTCAGGATTCTCTTCACACTTGCCTTCCCCATCCCGTTCCACATCAGCAATGTCAAAGGTCACCATAGGGGGTAGCTCAGGGAGGTTTTGAGTGAAGGATGAGTCAGAGTCAGAGCTGCAGGACATGCTGGAGAAGAGGTTTCCACTGCTGGTGAACTCCACAAGGGCCTGTGAGAAACTCACAGTGGCATTCCCTTCCTTCTCAACCTCTTCTTCCTCTGGCTCCTCAGGGGGTGAATAAGTAGGGTAAGCCTTCCTGGGAGATCCTCCAAAATTTGCTTCTTGCATGTCTGGCTCAAACATAGCATCACTTTGGAAGAGCTGCATTAGACAGGTACTTTGATCTTTCTTGGAGCAGATTCCCTGAAAACGTTTCTCTAGAGGACGGAAGTCCCTCCAGTCTGGTTCACTGCCTGCAGTGGTAGGGAAAGCTGAGGTGGTTCCCCGGTGGGAAGTCTGAGAGGCCCCTGATGTCCCTGCCACTAGGCCCATCACTGATGGGCCTAAGGGCCTCATCTGATATTCCATGATGGGCTTCTCTTGCCAGGCCTGAACCTCCCGGACTTGTGCCTCTCGAGCATGGGCCTCTCGGGCATGTGCTTCCCTAGCACAGGTCTCCCTGGCATAGGCCTCTCGGGCTTGGGCCTCTTTGACATGAGATTCTCGGGCATGGGTCTCCCTGGCATGAGTTTCTTGGGTATAAGACTCCCTGGTGTGAGCCTCTTGGGCACGTGCCTCCTCAGCCTCTTGGACCTCGAGCTGCTCTCGCCGAAGCTCCCAATATAACAACTGTTTCTGGATGGTCACTAGCCGTTCTTCCTCTGTCTCCATTGCCCCAGGTGGCCGAGAGGAAGAAAAGGGCTCAAAGTTCAAGAAGGGGTCAAATTTTTCAGAGCTGCGACCATGGAGGTCATAAAGACAGTCATCCAGAGGTGGGGAGGCCTCAAGACTATCATCTGGCTCATAGAACTCATACAGGGCATCTCCACTGTAGCTATCTCGGGGTAGGCAATCCCTGCGGACAAGCCCTAAGGTCTCACCTGAATCACCCTCAAATCCAGGTGTTGTGGAGTCATAATAACCCTCATCACTATTGGGGGCAGACTCTTGCTGGTCACTCTGAGGAGTCAAAAGGTCCCCAGGGGCTAAGCCAGGATAAGATCGAACTGAGTCAAGGAGCATGTATCCATGCTCTCCTGGAGATGTGATGGGATGGTAGCCTAAATGCAGATTGGGTCTTGGGTACATCTGGGCACTTTCCCACAGATACTCTAAGTCATAATCTTCTTCCTCCTTGACATCCTCTTCTTCTTCCTCTAATTCTACCTCCTCATCCTCCTCTTCTTCCTCATCATCATCATCTGGCAAGGCCATCTCCTCCCCACCTCCTTGGTAGGTCACCAGGCAGGAACTTCTCTTGGTCCCATCTCGATTTGCCCTCTGGCCTCCAGAGGCCATGCTGTCTGTCATACTGTCCATGTCCTGCTCAGCTATGATGTCACCACAACCTGTCAGTGAGTCAAAACTTTTCAGGGATGTGACATCTCCAAACAGGAGGCTCAGATGGTCCCCAACAGGGCCATTTGGTGGATTTACCTCTTCTGCTACCAATTTCTCCCCTGTTTTTGGACTGTGGGGCTCCTCTGGGCCACTGGCTTCAGAGGCAGACTTGGACTGCAGAAGTGCTGAGGCAAAGCCCTCCATGGGTTTTTCTGTATCTTTACAGGCTGTCTTCTCAGTGACTGCTGGAGAAGACTCTGGTACTAAAGAAACTTTTGACTCAGGGGCATCTTGGGTTTTGGCATTTTCCTTTCTGTGGGTTTGGAGGATATCCCCAGCACAGGGCAGAAGGGCTGAGCTTACACGTTCATGAGGCCTGGCTCTGGCCCCTTCAGACCCCTTGGTCCCTAGCTTATTTTGTTCAGCCCCAGAGACCTTGCTTTTCCGGTGACGGCGGATACTGCTGAAAAAACCTTTCAGGCCTTTCTTTGGCTTGGGCACAGAGGGAACCTTCTCAGCCCCAGCTTTGTCTGTCGCTCCAGCCACAGATGTTTTGCTTTTGGAGCCTGTCTCCAAAACCCCATGGGCACTCTGGGAACTGGGAAGTTGGCAAGGTGATTCAGGCAAAGGTAAGGCAAATCTGGTTCCTTCACTGACAATGTCTTCAGGGCCATGGGCTGCTTCAGTCAGGCCATCGTGGGTCTTGCTCTTGCTAAGACCCTTCTTGGAGATGCCTTTCCCAGAACCTTTGCTTCGCCCCCCTCCAAAGAAACTAGGCAGGGTACAGATACCCTTCCTGCCACCAAAAAGTTTCATGGCAGTTTTCTTCAGCCTACCTGGGCCAGATGAGGGTGGCTCTGACACTGGCTCTTCTGTCATCTCAGCTGCATTGTTCTTGGCTCCTTTCTCTGCCCGTTGGTCCTGGGTGTCCATAGAGGCTGCTGCTCCCTTGGCCTGAGAAGCTTCATCCTTTCCAGTCTCCATGGTTATGGGGACAACTCAGGTATGTTCAGCTAAAAAAGCAGTCCTTTGGCTTCCAGGCACTGTTATCATCCGTCAGGAAGCATCACAGTTGGACCTAGAGGAGATGAGAGAAACAAAGATAGAGAGAGTGTACTGCTAAGCAAGCGTCCAGGCTATGTTTGTTTTCACAGGTGTCTTTTATTTCAGGCTTAAGTGGAACAAGAAAGAAAGTAAAAGAAAATGTATGAAAAACCTTAATGCAACCCATATGGTTGGCTTGCTGGGCCAGCCTCCCCTGGGCCCCAAGGCAACATAACCCTGAACAACAGGCAGCCATCACCCCAACCCCTCACTAGGTCCACTCCCTTCAGGCCACCCTAAGCTCAGGAGAGCACTGGGCAGGAGGAACTGCAGTTGTGGAAAATGCCCAGTTGTGCTATTGACTGCAGGAGTAATTATCAAAAGGGGTAGGAAGGGGGAGGTAGGGAAGGCAACAGGAAGGTCAGCTAGGATGACACAGAATTTTTGCCAAATAGCCCGTTCAGTCCTAACTGGGCTCTTCAAGATCCAGGCCTCAATTTCACATTAGTCTGGGTTCTCACAGATATTTTTCGTGGGGTTAGAATTAAAAGTAGACCTGAAGTTCCACTTCTTCCCCACAGGCTCCCTAAATTGTAGCATGTCCATGCTCAGACTGTCAGAAGCCCAGAGTAGGAGCCTCACAGGCCCACATTCCAGAGCTATAATCCAGGATCTGCTAAAAAGGCATGGTGGCCTCGGGGCAAGGCACTCTATGGACTTCAGTACCCTTGGTCCAAAAGGCCCAGCAACACTTCCCCTTCATAGTGGTTATGTGAGGGGTGGGTCTAGGTCAGACTCTCTATTGACTGTCCTACTGGGAAAAAAATAATGTGGTTCTTGGTAACTGGAAACCCCAATTTCCATTTTAGAACCATGAGGCAAACTATGTCTTCTCTACTCCCCTCATTATTTTGGCTCCCATCTAGTTCCCTATCTAGAAAGGGAACTCCTTGAAGACATACCTCCACGTGATTCACGTTCCTAGTCTGTAAGTAAGGCTCTCAATAGCAATTAAATAAGTAAACCTGGTACAAGGCACACCCTTCTGGTCTAGGCTCCCAAATTCTCCAAATATCCAAATGCCACAGAGATGGAATAAAGACTATCCATCACACACACCCCAACACATGCCCCCACCCCAAGTCTGATATATTCATTCTAGTGACTGAAGCTGGTTGACAGATGGATCAGTGACCAGCCTGCTAAAACTCGTGACCTCTCCCTGGAAAGTTCCTTACCACTGTTTCCCTTCTCTGTAGGGTAGCCACAAGCAGACAGGGAGCTAAGGAAGGAGGGGAGGCAGAACAACTGCTGGGAGCCAGAAAGAGACAGACAAGCATTGCTGGTGTCCCTGGAGTAGTTTGCCAGCACATCAGCCCTGTAATTGGTTGCAACAGTAATAAGACTCACACATTCACCTGCAGTAGAAGACTAGGGACCAGCTTTGGGGTGGAGACAGACTGGTAGCTAACTAGCCCCTGAACTCATTGGAAGAACCCTCCTGGAGCCCTGATCCTGTCCTTCAAACATGAATTTTGCTCCCTGTGCCTTGCTTGACTTGACACTTGAATCATCAGTGTGATCCCAACTTCCATCAGGAGCACTCTGCATAACTGAAATATTAAACTTGGAGCAAGATAATGGCTGGTTATCCAGAAAATAAAAGAGAAAAAAATATCTGATCCCTTCTCTGCAGAGATGTGTATTGTCATTTACTCAGTTTTTTTTTCCTAGATGACATATTTTTACATGATATTGTTTTACCTCAGCCCTGCAACTGATAGCCTTACAATAGACAATGCCATCCCCCACAAATATACAATCATGCATACACACACAACCACTCAGAGTCCTTTCCTCAGGGGTCATATGGGAATAGGGGCCCTATCATCTATGTGATTTTATGAAATCATAAATTTCTGTGGAATTTATGAAACAAACCTCTTCTGAACATTTGGTAAGTGATAGACATTAAGCTCAGTTCTACAAGGTAGCCAGTGCTTTTGGGGGAGTTCCTAGGCTAATAGGGAGAGGGTACTATATATAACAGTCTGAAGGCACAACATAATACAAGCCTTAAAGAAGAGCCCCCATTATTGCTTAAGATGCATGATGGAGTATCATTATTTATACCTTGTTATCATACCCCACTATAAATCTGAAAAGCAGAAAGACACCCCCTGGGTTCAGCAAAGCTGCATTGAGGAGGAGGCATTCAATCTAGGCTTTTTCAGACAGGATTGAGTAAAAATGACAATGATTTAGAGGGAGGCATGAAGGAGACTAGTAAGTGTGGCTGGGCATGAAGGAAGACCAAGGGCCAAGTGAAAAACCTCATGGATCTAAACATCCTTGTGGATAGAAGGCTGAATTGTCCTGCTGGGTTTGGGGATGGAATTCTTATGAACAGAGAAATTCTGCACATTGAATCTTTTTTTTTTTTTTAAGTTTTTTTTTTTTTCAACGTTTTTTTTTTTTTTTTTTTTAATTTTTGGGACAGAGAGAGACAGAGCATGAACGGGGGAGGGGCAGAGAGAGAGGGAGACACAGAATCGGAAACAGGCTCCAGGCTCCGAGCCATCAGCCCAGAGCCTGACGCGGGGCTCGAACTCACGGACCGTGAGATCGTGACCTGGCTGAAGTCGGACGCTTAACCGACTGCGCCACCCAGGCGCCCCTGCACATTGAATCTTAAAGAGAGCTGCTTTTCAGAACCTTGATGCCTTGGCTGGAGGGAAATTCCTAGGGCCTTCTCTTACCTTTGCTATTTTGCTTCTCTGGGGTAAAGGCCAGCATACTACTTTCTACATCATTTACTTCCCTGCCACAGGAATCTGCAATGTGTTGTGGAAGAAGTCATGGGCTACAGGGCTGGGTTACAGGCCATGCCAGGGGACTCTGAACAAGCCAAGGTACCCCTCTTAGGCTTGGACACTTGTGACATGGACATCACTACAGTGGTATGAGAATTAGATGGGATAATGGACACCACACACATTTTGTAAAGTGCAGTGCAAATGAGAAAGATTGACATTACTGTTATTACCACCTTCCAGGTCAGATCCCACTTTCTTAGGAAATAGCAGACCATGTATAAAAGGCCAGTTATTTGGGTAAGGCATTCATTGTGGGGAGCCTTGGGGACCAGCTGCCTTGGCCATGCTAAGGAGGAGCCAAGTGTGAGGGGATTTTAAAGACATGAGTGTGGTTTTATACAAAGTCCTCTGTGTATGTGTGGTGGGAGTAGGTGAAGTAGGCAGGGATGTCTCTGGGACTAGGATTCTCTCCCCCCAGCTTCAGGCCCTCCTCCTCACTAGGACCAGGGTCATTTTTGCTGGAAAGGACCAGACTTAAAACTGTGTTGTCTCCCATTTCCCTGCCTTGTCCCTCCCAGGGCCACAAAGCTCCCCACAGATACCCATAATGCCTTAGGTTTCACACCTGTGTGGCTAAGTTTCAGGTGGAATGTTGGGTAAGGGAACACTCTAAGGCTACTCTGTGGTCCCTGGCAGGGGCTGTTTATTGCAGTTGCTACTATCATTGGTAGGGAGTGGGCTGTGGCCATCTCTGCTCTCAGGCCCAGCCTCAGGCCATGCTGGGACCGGTGGAAGGTTGGCTATTAGGGCAGAGCTTCTTTCTTCTCCTTTCCTCTCAAAACACAAGCAGGATACAAGCCACAAACTTGCCCCAGGAACACTTCTTAGTGAGAAGGAAACAGCTGCGGCCTGAGCCTTACATATTTTGCTCCTAGCTCAGCTTCCTGGGGCCAGCTGGGCCAACTTAGAATTCAGGAAAGAAGTGTGTGGATTCATGCAGTAGCTCCAGAGGCATGACCTCAACCACTCATAGTTCTCAAGACTTCCACCAAGCAGTATCTGGGACAAGACTACCCTGGGCCCATCTTGCCCATGTGTGTTGGGGGGGTAACTAAGGAGGGAGTGATGAGGATAGGGAGCACCCCCCCAAGAGTCAGCCAGTTCTGCATTATAATCAGCTCTGCATACCTGGGGGAAATCTAGAAAGTTCTTTCAGTTTCCTCACCTGGAAAATGAGGCTACTGAGAGTGTCTACCTCTTAAAACTATTGTAAGGAACCACATCAATGTATTTAAAGTACCAAATAAGATTCATTATATAACAGAGGCTCAAAAACATAGCAATTAATTTTTAAAATATTTTCTTCAAACTATATGTGGACAATTTCTAGAGAAACTATCTCAGTCAGGATTGAGAAGGGTATACTCCAGGCCTTTATGGGTAAGTCACCAAAACTCTTTGGGTCTCAGTTGCCCCAAATGGTAAATGAGGGTGACTATGTAGTTATCTAACAGAAGGCTTTAGCTGCTCTTTTAGCCAAACTCAGGGACCCAAATTGTTGCCTCAAGTCAGCTATTGGCTAGTAGCTCTGGATTATCTGGGAATTTCAACTAGCTAAATTCCATAGCATAGGCCAGAAAGGTCAACAATTCAAATTCAGCTAAATGCACCAACATCAAAGGAAATGCAAATGAAGTGCCCTTCACCTAATCAGGGCACTTACCAGTTTACAAAGCACTCCCCACTCCCTCGTCCCCACCTTGGCCCTTCTTAGCAATCTATTAACCAGTCTAGGTGGGAGGTGGTAACTCCTTGTCACAGAGAAAGAAATTGCCTAGGCTTGGGAAAAGCCTTACCTAAGTTCACACAGTAGGATGGTGACAGAGCCACACCAGCTCCCAGGCCTCTGCAATCCTTATCCCAATGCCATTCTACTGCACTGTGCTAGCTACCAATAGAAGGAGGAAGACTGAGTGCAAGGACTGTGAAGGTTGCCTTCATACCTGAAAGCCATCATCTCTCCCTCCCATCCCCTGTCCCAGACTAGCTGAGCTTTCTCTGAAGCATTTCCAGTCCTCACTTAACTTCTACTGTTTTGGCCCCACCTAGCACATTCCAGAAAGCCTGCTGACTTCAGAATCCAAGGGCTGCCAATCCAGTCTGTTGCTGCTCTCCTCATCAGCAACTCCATCACCAAACTGTGGAACATGTTCTTTTACTCTCCTTTTCCTTTGGAGATAAGTTTGATGGGCCAAAATAGGTTCAAACAGAAACATGCCATTGGGGACAAAGATGCAGATTTGAGCTACAGTTTAAAGGAAATGACCTATGAGATGATCTGGAACTTGAATCACCCGTTTCTAAAGCCCACAGCCAAGGTCCACTCTTAAAACCTTTGTTACCATTAAGGAGCACCTCCTCTCAAGAAGGTATTCCATTACCTCTAGATGCAGCACAGACCCCAACATGGACCCTCTCACCTTGGCTCCCATTTGCCCACTACCAGCCCCTCAAATGAGTTAATGAGTTAACATACTCAGCATAGGGTAATTCATTCAGGCAGACCTCAGTCTGTTCATTTCTCTCAAATGGACCCTCCTTCATCTTATAATCACTACAACTAGCACAGAGCAGAACCTCAAACAACATTGGTTCAACTGAAATCCAAATCAGCTGGAGTTTTTCAGCCCAGAACTAAAATGCCAGCTTCATCCCTTACAGGTAGTAAGGTTCGAGAAATTGGCCTAAAATCTCTGAGACTCAAATGCCTTACCTGGAAAATAAAGAAAATGCTACCTATCATGTAGGATCACTGCAAGTATTAGAGATGATAAATGGAAAGGGTAAAATACTCTCTAGTTACTGGCAAATATTCAGTAAAAGGCCACTTGCAGCCACCTTCACCACTCCAGCTCCTCAGCTGCCAGCCCATGTCCTCTGAAGATGACACAAGCCTCTTGTCTGAGCTCCCTCTGGTCCTTCCCTGCCACAATGCAGAAATCTCACCCCTTGCCTCTCCTTCTTCCATCTCCTCCACACACTTGCCAGATTCATTTTTACAACCCTAACTTCAGAGCACCACTCCTCTACTTACCAAATTATTCCACACTGCCTACAGGATCAGGGCCAAACCCCTTTACCTGACCTTCAAGACTCACTCTTCCTGCATGCCCCTTGCAGTTCCCTAATCTCACTTCTCTACCCAAATACACAGGGACTTCTCTAGTCTGGGAGATATGGTCACCAAGACACTACTTCTCCCTAGAAATTGGCTTTACCAGTGAGCCTTCTTGATTCCCTACTTTCTCCTTAGGCTGCTGAGGTTCCCTGCCCATTTGCCTACAATGATGGGGTCTCTGGGAGCCAACTTGCTACTCCCCTCTCAGGCTCCCAAATTTCCTTAGAGAGGAATATATCTGAGGTGGGTGCCATGCCTAGATAGTAAGGCTTCTACTATGTCAGTACTAACCCAGCAAGGGTGACACAGGAGACCGGCGCCACCACCCTCCACCCAGTTCAGATGAAGAATAAGAGAGCTAACTCCATGGAAACAGATGTGACAAGGCAGCCAAAGCCTAAAGAGGAACATTTGAGCCAAATGAACAATGGACACCCCTGACTTTCCCATGTGTCCACTCCCCTATATATATCATACCCTATGTGAGAGTCCAGGTAAGAAAACTGAGGTTTGGGAAGGGATCAGAATCAGCGCACTTAGAGGAAGAAAGCTTGAATTGAGGGCTTTATCCTCCTGTGTAACCTTGAGCAAACCCCTTCCTTGTTCTGGGCCTCAGTTTCCCCATATGGAAATGGGAGGTTGAACTAGGGGTCTGCTTACCCCAGGCTGTGTAAGAAGCCAGGAGAAGGGTAGACCTATGACCAGTTTTCTAGTGGCTGAAGAGGAGGCATGGTGGGAGCATGTGATTTTGGGGGTCCTAGGCTTTAGTGGGAGGCCTGTATGCCTAGTTGGTTGGGCTCAGTCTACCACTTCCCTATAGCCCAGCCTCATTTCTCATGCCTCCCTCCACAGAATCCCACCCAACATTTTACTTTTTCAAGATGCACTAGGCCTGGCCTGCAAATATTTCCTCTATGTCCAGAAAGGAGGGGGAACAGAACTGGTCTGGCCCAGCTCTCTCTCCCCTGAGAAGAGTTGCAGCCCCCAGCAGGGAGGGCTAAGGAATGCTGTCTGAAGAAGCTGGGTTAGTACTTGCTTCGATGCTCACCAGGGAAAAAAAAACAAAACAAAACAAAACAACAACCTGTAGGAGATGAAAGCATTGAAGGCTCTACAATAAGAACTGCATGTCAAAAGGTCACAAATGTCTCTGCAGCACCACTATGTCTGCCTCTGCTCCCACCAAGCTCCCTTGTACCATTTTCTCCATTGTCCTTGTCATCCCCTAATCCCGAAAGGGAAGGTATGGGGAAGCAATGCATCCTCACCCAGTTGGCACCTGCACCTCCACAGCGGTTCTGGTTTCCCTAACTTTCTTACTAGAGTTACATTTACACATGCACAGGTTTGAAAAGTAAGACAAAGGAGAGGAGATGAAAAGCTCTGTATTATTTAATTCAGAGAACAGAAGTTGGGGGTGGGAAAAATGGTTTAATGCCCATGAAATCTCCAATGGTTTGTTAAGCAGTAGCAATGATGGCCAGCTGCCCCCAACACACACACACACACACACACACACACACACACACACACACACACACGTCTGTGCCTGCACACAGGTTTATGTATAGCATGACAGGTTCATATTAGCTTCGAAAAAAAAAATTCCTGGCAGTGTGAGATGCATGACCCAGGAATGAATGACACAGGAATGAATGCCTCCTGTGGAGGCTTTACCTTTATTGCCTAGTTTATCTGCCTGGACTGAATTCAAGGCAGAGGAACTGATGGAATAACACTGGGCATGTCCTCTTCTAGCCTCCAGTAGCCTATCTGTAAGTGAGGGGGCTGGAAGCCCCTTTTCCCTCCTTGATTCCACAAACAACCCAGTGACCTGCCAGGCTGTTATTTATCTCATTTCCTTATTCCCCTGAACCAGCAGAACAGGGCTGCCTCCACCCCCTACACACACACACTTTCAGAGAGTGTAACAGTTCTTGAGGAATTTTTAATGCTTCCACTATACTAGGAGAGAATCACTGGACTTCCAACTTCTTCCAACTACCTCTCCTCCTTCTGAAACTTTCAACCCCCAACAGGCTCCAGACCAAGACTAAGAAGCAAAATAGACATGAAAGGGGAGGTAGAGTTCTCCAGAGAGGGCCCCAAGCTAAACCCAGCACCTTCTCACTCTTGAGGAATGGGTGAGGTGAGATTGGAGGTTGGTTAATGAGATTTTTGTGAAATGGAGGCCACTGGAGATAGTGGGATACAGTGTAAGAGTCCCTGTACAGGAGGCAGCAGCCTATCCCTAAATGCTGTGTGACCTTAGGGAAGTCCCTGTGCTTTCCAGGACTCAGGATTCCCATCTTGTAAGCACAGGAGTCCAAGCCGGTGCTCCCTGAAGGCCTGTCCAGTTGGAAGGTTGGGCATCAGCAGAGATCTGGGGGGATACTTAGCCTCCACCACATTGGTATGTAAGCTCTAGGAACCCTCCTTCAATTTCACCCCCTGCAAGGCTGAAGGGAAGCCAACGTGATACAACTTTCCTCTAGAGATAGCCTGCCCCTCAGTTCTATGTCCAGACCTAAAGGTGACCCCTTACAGTCCCAACTTACAACATGTTTCCAATCTCTAAGACCCCTTTCTAAAATCCCATTTTATTATGGCATATTTACACACACACACACACACACACACACACACACACACACACACACAAATATCAAAACCTTCCGATGTTCCATTCTTCAATGGCCCCTTCCCCCATTTCTCCCAAGATCAGATCCCCATTCCACAGCCTGGCATTTGGTAATCTCCATCTCTGGGCACCAACCTCCTCTCTACCTTAAAGCCATAGAATCTCAACCAGAAAAGACTATATCACATCTCTCAGCCTGCCTACCACCCACCCACTCTCATTCCTAATTTTGCTTTTACCACTACCCTTTGCCTAGCCAAACCCCTCTACTTTCTGAAAGCTTCCAGGGTGATCCCCCTACATATACAGATTTCTCATATCTCTCCACAGTACTTTGCCTCTAAGCTCATGAATCAGCAATCAAAGATATGTGCAGTCTGGGGTCTGGGCAGTCAAGATCTTGAATTTGTTGTTGAAGGGAAACATCATTATTTTTTTCTTATAGTTGCAACCCATTGCCCTTCTCCATTCTCATTAGGCATACTCAATAAATATCTTATCCTTAAGTATCATTTCTCTAATCACTTTCATATGATCAGGACAAGTACATCTTGGAGAAGTAAAAGTCTTCTTGAAAGCTTGACAAAGACAGCAAATCCTTCTGGAGCATTCATAAACTGCTCTGCATGGCTAGGCTTTGAGGGGGTTATGGCTGATTTCAAGGTTTCATTTATCCCTCTGAGGGGTTCTGAGATAACCCAGAAATCCATGATATCAGGGAGACAAAGTAGAGGCAGGGAAGCTTAATTATAATTTGACTTCTATTCTAATTTAAGTCCCCAAATGGCCAAGGGACACAGGGAGCCTGGAAGAGTTTTGAGAAAGAAGAGGTTATCATAGGTTTAAAGAGACAGGCAAAAGAGACACCCAGGAGAAGGTGGACCCAGAGCTAAGGCCTGAGAGGGAAAAGAATTTGGGCAGTGTAGGGTGAGTGGGTTTGGGTGTGAGGAGGGGAGTTATATAAGGAAGATATATTAGGTGGCTGTTAGTTCGAGGCAAGGCAGAGAGCATGTCCAGGCCTGAGCTGGAGATGCCCAGCTTCAAATAGAGGGTTGGTTTCTGTTGGTGCCTGGTCAAAGTGGGAAGATATGACTAGAGTGTGGTATCTGCAGTCCTAGCTGGTGTCACAAAGTTCCCAGCTAGCCTTTCCTCAAGTGAGGGATTTACTCCTCTCAAATACCCAGGCTTTGCAGCCCACAGTGTTCTCCACCCTTAGAGGCTGGTCAAAGGTCCGAGAAGAAGAGCCTGCCAGGCCCCTTGGTCACTCCCTCTTTCCAGTTCTTCAGAAAGGCCTAGAGTTTATTGCCAGAAGCATATCCTGGTGCAGTGACTGAGCTGTGGGTGGGGCAGAATGAGGGAAGTTGCACTGGGGGAGAAGGCTCTGCTAAAATGCCCTTAGGTGGGGTGGGGAGTCCAATAGCGCAGTGCCCTCCACCTAGCCCATACCCATGCCAATGCAGCAGGCCAGCAGAGCCAAAGAGTGAAATATTTAGGTGCTGGAGAAGGCTCCCTTTGACCCCATGGGCCTACTAGCCTAACCAAACCGAGGCCTGCTTTGCAGGGCCAGTCCAGTGGCTACCTGGGCACTTAGGCTGTGGAGTGCCTGGAGGGCACAGCCCCTCTTTGCCAGGGAGCCTAGGCAAAGTCCTGCAGTCAGGTGGTCACCAGTGTCAGAGGTGTCTTCAGCAGACAATGACAGCGGCTCACAGGCTGGGTATTTTAAGTAACTGCGAAGTTGGAGGGTTTGGCTGTCTCTTTAGCTTTCTCGCACAGACCCAGACGGTACGTTCTCTACTACAATAATTGCTCCCTTGGCCTCTGGCACATAAATACCCCGCTAACACCACGTTTATCGCTATTTTTAAATGGGCGGCAGGAGAGAAAAAAGCGGCCAGTTCTCTCTTAGGGGATAGGAGGTGAGGCGAGGAGGGAAGACAAAGCGGCCTTGCAGATTTAACCCAAGGACTAGTTTGAGCTGCAGCTCTAACCTACGGTCCAGCAAGAGCTCCGTTGCCAGCCCCCTTGTCCGCGGGGGCGGGCGCCAGATGCGCCTGGAGGCCCAGCAGCAGGGGGTGCGGCTGGTTGGGGCCGCAAGGCTGAGGTTCCTAAGTGGGCAGCCCACAGGCCCAACTGAGCTCCTTGGGAGAGGAGGCACACAGTGTAGATAGCCCAATCCACGCCAAAGCCAGTTTCCGTCGGGCCCAGGCCAGCGCTCCCTCTGCATCCGCAGAGGGGAGAAGGAGGCAGGGGATGAGCAGGGGAGGGAAGGGGCGGCAGCTGGGCCGCTGGGGTGAGCAATATCCACGTAACACAGCTGTTTCAGCTAATGTGCTACAACAAAGCTGCGGAGCTCCAGGCCTACAAATGCACCGCTGGGGGTGCTGGCTGGCGGCTTCCCTGCCCCGGGTCGGTGAAGCAGCACGTGCAGGCCCCATCCCCACCTCCCCCAAAAGCCTGGAGGCATGGCCCAGGCTAGCCTGCCCGCCTGCCCGCCATCTGCACTCCTTCTAGCCGCAGTCGCCTGCGCCCAAGGGACTCTGCTTTGCCCCTCACCGGCCAGTCTTCAGAGCTGGTTCCGAGGGAGAGCGGAGGGCGGCCCAGACGCCGATTGGCCCAGCCCCTGGAACCCTGAAGGCGGTCAGAGCAGAGCACGCGGGACTGCACCGGACGGCGGGCAGACGGAGGCTACCGGCAGCGCGCAATGCTTACCCGGCTCGGTTCGGTTTCCAGCCCGGTTACTGTCTGCTGCGCCGCCCCGGCTGGGGCTGGAGCTTAGGCTTCTGTGGCTGAGATTGCCGCCACTGCTGTTCCTGCCGCCACCGCCGCCGCTGCTCTTCACCTCCAGCACTGGCTCCCCTTCCCCAGGCTTTGGGCAGCTCCCCCATACTCCCTCCCCGCAGACTCCATAGCCACAGGGTGGGGCGTCCGCGCCCTGATAGGCAGGCGTGTAGCCCAATCGCCGCCGTGGGAAGGCGGGCCCCACCCCGCCCACTGTTTTTCCATGGTGTGTTTCCCTTTAAATGCAAATAACCGCGGGCGTGGTGTTGGCTGGAGGCGGAGAGGGTAAAAAACCCCTCGCTGGGACTCCCCATTCAACCCCCCCCACCTCCAACACACTGGGCGAGTAATGGTTTGGCGATACGGCGAGCTCGCTGGGTGGGTCCCGCCCGGATGGGGCTCGCTGGAGCCTTGGAGCTCGGTTTTAGTTTTGCATATAGTCCCATTTCCGTGGATGCAGTGTAGTCGTGCTGAGGCGCCCTGGCAGCCACCCGGCAGTTTATTCCAGAGCGAAAGGCGGGCGAGGAGAGGCGGGGCGAAGAGGCTGGGAAACCTGGGGGACTGCAAAGCTCCTTGGAGCCTCGCGGGGCCCAACTTTAGGTGTAAAGATAGGCCCCCGTGGCGAGCGCCCAGAGGAGGGACTCACCTGCCAGGAAAGCCAATTGCAACGTCCATGCCACGGCTTCTTCCGCCTGTCTGGCCCTTAGGACCATCGAGGTCAGTTTGCACCCATTACCGAATGGTCTGCTGCTGCTCTGAGAAGGGAAGGCATTTCCCTGAGGTCACCTAGCCTGCCTGTGACGGTGGCAGACTTGGAATTCAGAACCCAGGATCCTGCCCTAGGCTGTTTCACTTTTCTTTGGAGAGGCCTGTTTCTGTAGTTTGACCCTCACCCAAATTTCTCACCTTTCATGGAACCTGAGGGGATCTCCAAGGCCTCTAGAGGGCACCTCAACCTTTTAATGGTAAGCCAGATTTTGTGCAGTTCCCTGCCCCTGAAAAGTCTAGATATTGAGAGAAAAATTGTGTCTAGCCCTAGACTGGAAGTCAAGGCTGAGGGTGGAGTAAGGAGGCCTGTATCAGCCTAGCTGGCTTCTGTGTTTGGGATGTGGCAGGTGGCCAGTCTGAGCTTGGGTCCTTAACTAGCCTGAGGGCATTAAGTGGCACTAGTGGCTGCCAAGGACAAGTGAGCTGAGGCAACAAAGAATCCAGTTCTACCACTAGCTCAAGAATATACAGAAGGCCCTACCCCAAAACTCTGTGAATGTCTAAAAAGGGGTAGGGGATTCAAGTTGAGGAGAGGGAAGGGATTAGAGAAAAATGTCTGCCATTTTTGCATTGCAGGGGGAGTGTTCTCTGCTGCTGTATGGGGTCCTGTCTGCCTTGAAAAGATTCAGCTGCTAGAGTGGTAAGAGAAGAACTGTTGCCTCTGCATGTATGAAGCACATAAACTGACATGGCTTGCTAGGACAGAGATCTGGCTCCAGCTCTGCCTCAAATTTGATGTATGACCTTGGCCAGTCCATTTTCCTCTCTGGGCCAGTCTGTCCCCTCATCTCCACAAGCAAGGTGTAAGATTGATCAAGTTCCTTGATCTCTTCCAACTCTGACAGTTGAACTCAATTCTTTTTATAATATTCCATGATGTTCCATGACAGTCTATACATTTCCAACAAAAATCACACCTTAAACATCAGACCTCCTATTCTGGTTCCAGCTCTAGATAAATGGCAGGGAGTAGGGAGCCACTGGCTCACTGTGTGACTTTGTTGAGCAAGTACCTTCTCACCCCTAGCCTTAGTTTCCCCATCTGGACGGCTGAACTATAATATTTACTTGGAACTGTGTTTTCCTGCTTTGCAAAGTCCTGATTCTCATTTGTTGGACCTGATTTTGGAGGTGTCTTTTTTCCACCACCTCATTCATAGGCTTCCGCAACTCCCTTGTGCCTCTGGTTGCCTACCATTTGTTCATGTTTCACCCAGAACCTTGATTATTTGAAGTAGGCTAAATATTACAATTTGAAAAAGACAGTTTCCAAATCTTAAGCCTAGGGAAACACAGGGCCAGGGTAGTGTTAGCTCTGGGAATAGGGAGAGAGGAGCTGTGCAAGGCAATCAAGTGGTGGGCTTGAAATAACCATGAGGTAAAGAGGTACTGCTGTGCTACTCCTGCTACAGGAATTAGCCCTCCATGTCCTCTTCCCAGCTGCCAAACATTCTGCCATACCAGTTAGCTTTGGGATGAACAGATATTGAACATTGGGCTGAGTCCAAAAGAAATAGTGTTTTAGAAAAACGAAAGTAGTCTTTGGCATGTTAAAAAGGTCTCCCAGCCGTGTGCCCTACTTCTTGGTCCTGATATTTCTAAGTCTCAGGAAAAGATTGTGTTCATGTGAATTAAAGAGGAAAGGGTGGTGGTGGGTGGCACAGCTCCTTATTTGTATGGTCCACTCCTCTCCAGGGACAGTGTATGGAAAGACCAAGTGTAGGCATAAACTTTTACCTCAAAATGACTTTTCAAAGAGGGAGTCCTCTAGGCCCTGATTGTACATGCTGACAGACACATGATCAACTTGTTTGATCGCTACAGGGGCTTGTCATGGGGGAGCAAGAATAACTGGTCTTAAGTTTCTTTACCTACAAAATGGAGATAATCCCTTTGCTGCCCAGTGTCTTGTGGCTGTAGTGAAAAGCTTATGAGAACAGATGTGCAGGCTGTGTGGAGGTAATTCCATAAACTCAGGTAGACAGACGGGTCCACATGAATACAGTGCTTCTTTCTTTCTTTACCAAATACTCCATGGGTACCTCCTCTATACCAGGCCTTGTGATAGCCATTGAGAAGAGTGGGTAGAATGGTAACATTCTGGGAGAATGGGCGCTCTGTGGATGTAGTTCTGAGAGGAGCTGAAAGCTAGACTAGAAGTCTGGCAGAGGTGATCTGGAGCATTGTAGATGAAGAGCTTCCTTCCTCCCAAGGTGGGGAGTGGTATCAGAGAAACGTTCCATGGAGGGATGACCTTGATGATTATGTCAAGTCAGAAAAGCAGGGAAAGGATTCCTGCCCAATCCAAAACCCATCAATGTGAGAGGGTGTGATAGGTTGGACAAGAGTTAGGATCTGGACATGTGGTGCTGGTGCATATTGGTATAGGAGTAGAGAAAGTATTTGTGTAGGAGAGAAAGAGCTGAAAATTAGGCCAAAAAATGTCTGGGGCCAAATTGTATAAGACCATGACTGTCTGGCTAAAAGACTGATGCTCAGCTAGCTAATTTTGTCCTTCCCAGGGAAGCAAGATGTAAAGTATAGTGACTTTGCTACCAGACTGCCTGGACTGGGATGTTGGCCGCACCACTTAGGAGTGGTGTGACCTGGGCAAGTTATTTCACCTCACTGAATCTCCTTTTTCTCTTCTACATAATGGGAATAATAATAGTACCCATGTCACAGAATTGTGGTAAGAATTGAGTATTGGGGTACCTGGGTGGCTCAGTAGGTTGAGTATCTGGCTCTTGACTTTGGCTTAGGTCATGATCTTGCAGATTGTGGGATCAAGCCCTGCACTGGGCTTTGCACTGGCAGTGCAGAGACTGCTGATATTCTCTCTCTCCCTCTCTCTCTGCCCCTCCTCCATTTGTGCTCTCTCTCTCAAAAGTAAATAAATTAAAAAAAAAAAAAGAATTGAGTATTTCATGTAAGTACTTAGCACAGAGCCTGCTACATACAAAGCCCTCAATTAAGTGCTAGGTACTGCTGCTTGTTATTATTTTTGTTGATCCAACATATGGATCTTCAGAGTTATAGAACTTACAATATGACTTTGAAACCACTTTTTGATATAAGCACACATGAGTCTATGATTCCTTAAACACAAGTTGATTTTGATTGTGCAGAGCCAGACCAAATTTCCCAGGGCAGAGGGTCTCTTTGTTCATCTTTGTATCTTTAGCACCCAACAGAGAGTTTAGTACAAACTTAATGCTCACCATATATATTTTTTTTAATTATCCCTTAATTTATCAAGCACATAGCACACTTGTGGGCAACTTTTTACTCAACTCGTTAGTAGGAAGTTGTGCCACTTTAGAATATTTTCTTTTTTTTTAATTAATTAATTAATTAATTATTTTTTTAATATATGAAATTTACTGTCAATTTGGTTTCCATACAACACCCAGTGCTCATCCCAAAAGGTGCCCTCCTCAATACCCATCACCCACCCTGCCCTCCCTCCCACCCCCCATCAACCCTCAGTTTGTTCTCAGTTTTTAACAGTCTCTTATGCTTTGGCTCTCTCCCACTCTAACCTCTTTTTTTTTAATTTTTTTTTCCTTTCCCTCCCCCATGGGTTTCTGTTACGTTTCTCAGGATCCACATAAGAGTGAAATCATATGGTATCTGTCTTTCTCTGTATGGCTTATTTCACTTAGCATCACACTCTCCAGTTCCATCCACGTTGCTACGAAAGGCCATATTTCATTTTTTCTCATTGCCACATAGTATTCCATTGAATGCTCACCATATATTTGTTGAACATAGTCAAATGAAGCATCTTTGGGTGCAATATTAAGCTTAGTTGCTATCATCCACCAGAATGATGTCACCACTCTCTGAGCACCTCTGTGTCAAGCTTTGTGTTTGGTGCCACACCCATCATGATGAACAAGACACAGATTCTGGACTCAGGGCACCAGTACAGTGGAGGAGGCCCACAACCCATGAGATCAATGCCCTGCAGCTTTTGATTTAGGCAAGGCAGTGGATGGTGTTGCCATCCACTGAACTGAGAAATATAAGAACAGGATTAAGGAAAATGTAATGATTCTGTTTAGAACATTCTAAATTTGACTTGTCTGAAATCCCACATCCAGGGCTTTGTACTTGCTGTTCCCTCTGCCTACAGTGTTTGTTCTCTGAATACTGACATGGTCTGTGCCTCATTTTCTTCAGATGTCTGCTCAAATGGCACCTTATTAGTGAGGCCTTCCTTGGACACTTGAAATATAAAATAGGAATCCCTATTTCTGCCTGCCTTCACTCTCCAATTCCTTAACTGGCCTTTTTTCTTAATTGTAACATATACCACCTCCTGGTATTATGAGTTTTATTTATTTATTTATTTGTTTGTTTATTTGTTTATTTATTTATGTCAGTTTTTATTTTTTATTTTTTCACACTAGGAACAAGGGCTAAGCTCTGAAGCAGGCAGTTTATTAATAAAAATGCATTTTTTATTTTTTTAATTGAAGTATAGTTGACATAAATATTATGTTAGTTTTGGGTGCACAACATAGTAATTCAACATTTATATACATTACAAAATGATCATCATGATAAATCTAGTTACAGTCTGTCACCATACAAAGTTAGTACAATATTATTGACTATATATTCGTTATGCTGTAAGTCGTCCCAGTGACTATTTTATTTTATTTTTATTTATTTTTATTTTTTGGAGAAAGAAAGAACACCAGCAGGGGAGAGGGGAAGAGGGAGAGACAAAATCTTAACTAGGCTCCATGCTCAGTGCGGAGCCCTACATGGGGCTTGATCCCAGAACACTGGGATCATGATGACCTCAGGCAAAATCAAGAGTCCATCACTCAAGCAATGGAGCCACCCAGGTGTCCCAACTTGCTTATTTTATAACTGGGAGTTTGTATCTCTTAATCCCCTTCACCTATTTCACCCATCCCCTAACCCCTGTCCCTTGTGGCAACCAGCAGTTTTCTACATTTATGAGTCTGTTTCATTTTGTTTGTTCATTTGTTTTGTTTTTCATATTTTACATATAAGTGAAATAATGATATTTGTCTTTGTCTGATTTGTTTCACTTAGCATAAACTCTGTAGGTCCATCCATGTTTTAAGAGTACACTTAATGTGATGAACACTGAGTAATGTATAGAATTGTTGAATCATAATATTTTACACTTGAAACTAACATAAGACTGTCTGCTAATTATACTTTAATAAAAATTAATTTAAAAATAAAGGGAATGAAATTTGTTGTAATTTTTAATTGTATGTTTCCCATTATGATAATGTAATTTTAATGAACAGTGACAATGAATGAAACATGTAAGTAAAATATGTAGTATATCAGATGGCAATATATGGAGAAAAATGGAGCAAGAAAGAAGTACAGGGAGTATTGGTGGGAGGATGCTATTTTAAATAGGGCAGTTGGGATAGGCCTTACCAAAAAAGGTGATTATTCAAGCAAATATCTGAGAAAACTGATGGAGAAAACTAGGAGAGTGTCTAGAAGAAGAATATTCCAGGCGAAAGGGACAGTAATTACAAAGACCCTAAGGTGGGAGCATACTGGAATGTTAGAAGAACAGGGCAGCTAGTGCAGCTAGAGCAGAGTATGTGGGGGAAAAGCGGTAGGAGAGGGGGTCAGAAGGGACACAGAAAGCAGATTGTTATGGATTTCTGAACCATTTTAAAGACTTTAGACTTCAGGATTTTGAGCTGAGGAGTGGCATGGTCTTAGTAAAATGTCTAGGGCACTGTAACAGCAAAGGAGGAAGCAATGAGACCAAGAAGGAGGTTCATACAGTGATCTAGGTGAGAGGTGATGGTGACTCAGACCAGGGTAGAGGAAGTGGAAGTGGTGAGAAGTGGTTGAATTTTGGATGTATTTGGAAGATAGAATTGGACAGACTTGGTGATGGCACCTTAGATGAAGGGTATAAGAGAAAGAGAGGAATAAGGAACAAAAGCCCACAAAGCCCTGAAAGGGAGGGATTGGCATGGTGAAACCAGAACCAGAAGAGCTGAGTTTCTCAGAAGCCAAGGAAGACACAGGGATTTTATGAAGATGGATGGTATAACCATGTGTTCATGTGTCAGATGCTGCCCAGAAGTCCAGCAAGATAAAAGTAGAAAATATGACATTGTATGTTTATCTAGGAAGTCACTGTTGACATGGGGAAAGCCAGTGTGGAGCAGGGATGAGGGTATACACCAGGCTACAGTGGAGTGGCAAGAGAATGGTCTGCAAGGAAAGGGAGAATGTATGTAGCCTTCTTGTTCCAGAAGTTTGACTGCAAAGAGATGGTGGCTAAATGGGGTACTGGGGTTCAGATTTGTTTTTACAAGATGGAAGGATATGAGCTTGCTTATGTGCTTAGGGGAAAAACCAATCAATTTGAAGATACAAGAGACAGGATAACTGACAGGTGGAAGGCCCTGGCTAGGGGTGGGGGATGAGACCCAGAGCCCCTGGAAATGAGTTAGCCTTGATAGAAGGAGGGACCAAGATAAGAGGGAAGGATGGGTGGATGTAGTAGAATTTGTTGTAATGACAAGTTGAAGATGTCATGCCTAATGACCTCTAGGTATTCTGGGAAGTGGGAGGCAAAGTCCCCAAAGTGAGAGGAAAAGCAAGGAAGCTTGCTAATATTGGACAAGGTTTGAAATAGTTACAGAAGATGGGGAACCTTGGTGGCTCAGTTGGTTGAGTGTCTGATTTCGGCTCAGGTCATGATCTTGCAGTTTGTGAGTTTGAGCCCCGCATTGGGTTCCGTGTTGAGAGCTTGAAGCGTGGAACCTGCTTTGAATTCTGTGTCTCCCTCTCTCTCTGCCCCTCCCCAGCTTATGCTTTGTCTGTCTCTCTCTCAAAAATAAACATTAAACAAATTTTTTTTTGAAATAGTTACAGTAGAGAATGGGCAAGTTGATAAAGGCATAGCTGGGCTGTCATCCAGGAATGTATGGTGATCTCATTTTCATGAGATTCTGCTTCCTATTTTGTGATCTTGAGCAAGTTACTTAATCTTACTGTGCCTCAGTTTCTTCATCTATAAATTGGAAATGAGTAAAATAAGGTCATTGAATTAAATGAGTTAATCCATGCTTAGTGATTATTGCATATTGCCTGGCACATAGTAACTATTCAATGTATATTAACTTTTTAGATTTCTATGATGATTACTTATTTTAATTTCTTCTGTGGTGTTCATCAGTCCAGGCTTAGGAGAGGACAATGGCTTCATCCAGTTTGTTTGGTACTTGGGTGAGAGACTGAAGTGATTGAAAGAACACAGGATCAAAGATGGACAGGGAAGGACATGTATACAGGGGAGGGGGACAAATGGAGAGAAAATAGGAGATCATGTGGTACCTGAAACTCAGAGCCTGGTACCTATTAGGTCTCAATAAATCTTTATTGAGTGAAAGAGTGGGAGAGACTATGGGTGTCAAACCATAGGATTCCAAGAATGTCACTTCTGGAAAAGCAGGAAGTTCTGGCTGGAAAGGGGGACCTGCATTTCCAGGTGAGACCAAAGGAGTGGGGGTAAAATGGAGGTTTTATGGTGTTGTACAAGTCAAAGAGGAACTGCAGGTGAACTTGCCACTGAATCAGATCCTGCCATTACCCCAGCCTCTGCTTTTCTATTGGGAGGAGGTAGCCTGTGCTGTGAGGAGACTGGCAAAGTAAGAGCTATCAAGTAGACTAGTGTCTGGAAGCTAAGTTTTCTGTGACTATAGATGGATAGAGATTAAAAAGTGCCGGGATGAAGCAGATTGCTTGACTGTGGAAGAGAAGGATTTCCCCGGGTAGTTCAGAAACTATTCTAGAAGTAAATGAAGTGATGAGTGCACAAATAATTTATAAGCAGTCAAATGCTCTGGGCTTGCAAGAGGATGGTGAAATTAATGCTGCCAGAATAAATCTAGGAATTATCTAGGTGAATTAATTTATAACAAAAAAGCCAAGATACACAATGGGTAAAGGACAGTTTCTTTTTTTTTCCTTTTTTTTTAGAATTAATGTTTATTTATTATTTTGGAGAAAGAGAGAGACAGAGCACAAACGAGGGAATGGCAGAGAGAGAGGGAGACACATAATCTGAAGCAGGCTCCAGGCTCTGAATTATCAGCACAGAGCCTGATGCAGGGTTCGAGCCCAGAAATTGCGAGATCATGACCTAAGTCAAAGTAAGATGCTCAACTGACTGAGCCATCCAGACACCCCAGGACAGTTTCTTTAATAAATTGTGTTGGGAAAACTGGAAAGCCACATAGAAAAGCATAAAACTACACTACTATCTTACACTATACACAAAATTTAATGCAATATGGATTAAAGACTTGAATGTAAGACCTGAAACCATAAAAATCCTAGAAGAAAAACATAGGCAGTAAGCTCCCTGACATAAGTCTTGGTAATGACTCTTTTGGATTTGACACCAAAAGCAAAGTCAACAAAAACAAAAAATAAGTGGGGTTGCATCAAACTAAAAAGCTCTGCACAGCAAAGGAAATTAACGAAGTGAACATTTCATCAACAAAATGAAGTCAACCTATGAATGGGAGAAAATGTCATATAACTGATAAGGGGTTAATATCCAAAATATATAAAGAACTCATACAACTCAGTAGCAAAAACGAAAACAATATGACTAAAAAAATAGGCAGAAGTTCTGAATAGACATTTTTTTCAAAGAAAACATACAGATGGCCAACAGGTACATGAAAAAATTCTCAACATCACAAATCATCAGGGAAATGAAAATCAAAACCAAAATGAGATATCACTTCACACCTGGTTACAATGGCTATTATCAAAAAGGCAAGAAATAAAAGTGTTGGTAAAAATGTAGGGAAAAGGGAACTTGTTGTGCACTGTTGGTAGTAATGTAAATTGCTGCAGCCACTATGGAAAATAGTATGTAATTCCCTCAAAAAATTAAAAATACAACTACCACATGATCCAGAAATTGCAATTTTGTGTATTTATCCAAAGAAAAAGAAAATACAAACTTGAAAAGATCTATGCACCCCTATGTTTAGTACAGCATTATTTACAATAGTCACATCATGGAAGCAACCTAAATGTCCATTGATGGATGAATAAAGAAAATGTATACATATACATACACATATAGCTGAATTCAGCTATAAAAAATTATATCTTGCTATTTGCAGCAACATGGATAGACCTTGAAGGCATTATGCTAAGTAAAATAAGTCGGACACAAAAAGACAAATACCAAATGATCTCCCTTATATGTAGAATCTAAAAATTTTTAAATGAGCTCATATGTACAGAAGACAGATTAGTGGTTTCCAGAGGTGGGAATTAGAGGGTGATTGAAATGGGTGAAGGGATCAAAAGGTACAAACTTCCAATTATAAAATAAATAATTCATGGGGGATATAATGTACAGCATGGTGACTATAGTTAATAATACTGTATTGAATATTTGAGAGTTGCTAAGAGAGTAGATTTTAAAAGTTATTATCACAAGAAAAGATTTTGTCACTATGTGGTGATGGATGTTAACTAGATATTGTGACCATTTCAAAGTATATACAAATATTCAAGCAATATTGTATACCTGAAACTAATAAAATGTCATGTGTCAATTATATCTCAATTTAAAAATATAATGATGCCAGGGGTGCCTGGGTGGCTCACTCAGTTAAGCATCTAACTTCAGCTCAGGTCATGATCTCATAGTTTGTGAGTTTGAGCCCCGTGTTGGGGTCTGTGCTGACAGCTCAGAGCCTGAAGCCTGTTTTGGATTCTGTGTCTCCTTCTCTCTCTCTCTGTACCTCCCCGGCTTGCACTCTGTCTCCGTTTCTCTCAAAAATAAATAAACATGAAAAAAATAAATAAAAATAAAAATAAAAATAAAAATAACTAAAATATAATGACGCCAGATTTTCCCTGGGAAATCAGGGAACACGTTCTCCATATATTCAACAAATCATTCCTATGACTGTGCATACCCCATTCTAAGAATTGAAATCTTTAAGTCTAAGAGACCAGAGCATTCAGGGCCCTCTCCAGTCTAGTCCCCAGCCTATCTCTGGTTCAAATACATTGAACTCAAAACAAACTAAACTGCTTACCCAAACTGGCCTTTTTCCTGCTTCTAGATCTTTGGTCACTGAATTCCTTCCTCTTTTTTCCCTCTCTACTGATTAAAACCCTTTCCAGTATTCAAGGCCCAAGATCAAGTACAACCTCTTCCATCAGAATTTCTCTCAAGTTAGAAGTTGAAGGGAATCTCTCTGGTGTCTGAAGTCCAGTGGGCCACTTTGCACTTTGGATCCAGTCTTTGAGGGCCACCTTTCTGAATAAAGCAAAAAAAAATTTTCTCATTGTAGGAGAGAACACAAACTGATCAGTGACAAGAGCAGAGCTGAGCCAGCCCCAGGTTCATGGCAATGCCCAGAAGGGAGGAAAAGAGGGAAGGAAGGAAGGAAGGAAGGAAGGAAGGAAGGAAGGAAGGAAGGAAGGAAGGAAAGGGAGGTCAGGAGACAGGGAGAGAGGGAGAGAAGGAGTGAGGGAAGTGGCCTGGTTCACTTGAAAGGATTAAGATATGGCTTCCTGGAAACTGATGGTTGTTGTCAGGGGAAGTGGGAGTATGGTGGTGGTGGGGAGACTGGGTTATCGTATGGGACCGATGCCAACAAGAAACTAAAGGCCAAGGGGGATATTTCACTCCAGGAACAGAGACATCACCTCTGCCTCCTCCTCTTTCTCAGGGCTCCTAGGGAAAGTTGCCTCAGAAGATTCATCATCAGAATTTGAGATGACCCATTCCAACCCCTAGCCTATTATCCAAATGGGAATGGTTAGGCCCAAGGAGGGGAAGAAACTAAGGCACCAGCTCTTGAATTGTCTCTGCTCACCAGCAACACAGGAAGCTGAAAAATAACAGCTAGAGGTATTCTGGAGAGCTGGGCCACCAATAACATGGGAATTGAACTTTGTCAGGTTCTCAGTCTGCTCATTTGAGAAATGAGGCTGAGAGTTCCAGCCCTTCCTTTCTGCCTAGAATTTGCTATGTTCTTACATCCTTATTAAATGCAATTCCTTCGAAATGCCCAGAGTATCTACATGCTTTCATGGGTCAGAGAATCTGTGTTCTAGATGGCACAGGAAAGGCCACCCTGGCTAGGCCCCATTTGAAGGGTGTACTTTCCGAGGGGGCCTATATCAGATAGAGCTGCTGAAGTTGACTCCTAATCCCCAAGGGCTTTAAGGGGATAGGGGACAGAGCCAGGCATGGGGTCCTGGACAACTCATTCCTCAGGAGCCTAGATTGAAATAAAGGTACAAGAGAGCTAGGCCAACTGCCCTGAAGCCCTGTCTGTGCTTGTAGCCAAATCCTTCAGTTCTCTTGCTTCTTGGAGATAAACAGTTGCATTGTTCTCCAAAACAAGAATGAAAGTCTGGAAGCTGAGTAGGCCAGGATCATGGAGATAGATGATCAATTTTCTTGGCTTCCTAAAGTCTCTCAGGCACTAGGAGCTAGGGAGAGTGAGGAGGTAAGGAGGAGAGAGGCAAGACAGCTCAAGGCCTTATTCCCTTCCCCCTTTTCCTCATAATAGGAGATCATGATATAGAGGAACTGCCAAGGCAGCTCACAGGAAAAGCTCTAAATATCTAAAGATTATCTGAGCTCTCCTCCTCCACTCCTTCAACTTGTGTCTCTCTCACTATTTGTCCACATCCCCACCCACAGTTGTGCAGGAGAAACACAAGAAGGTACTGTAGAAGATTTTAGCAAAATAAAGTTGCCTAGATCTGAATTTGGGTGGTTATCTGTGCTGGTCCAGGGTATGTTTGTCTCCTTACCCTGCCCTTCTCCATATCATAGAGGGTGTAGGATGCATTTCCCAGGCTCCCTCATCAATCATCTGGCTGGATTCAACCAATGGGAAGCACTGGTGAAAGATTAGAAAAAATAGGGGCGCCTGGGTGGCGCAGTCGGTTAAGCGTCCGACTTCAGCCAGGTCACGATCTCACGGTCCGTGAGTTCGAGCCCCGCGTCAGGCTCTGGGCTGATGGCTCAGAGCCTGGAGCCTGTTTCGGATTCTGTGTCTCCCTCTCTCTCTGTCCCTCCCCCGTTCATGCTCTGTCTCTCTCTGTCCCAAAAATAAATAAACGTTGAAAAAAAAAATTTTTAAAAAAAGAAAGATTAGAAAAAATAGAGAAACAATGGTACTTAGCCTCTGCCTTTTGTGCTTCCAGTGGTGTCTCTGCTGTGTCTCTTTTATGGCTCCCAATGTGAATATACTTCCAATTCTGTTGTGTGATACTAGCTCCTGGATTAGATAACACCACTTTCTCCCACTGCCCCTCCATTATGCACCTTTCCCTGCTCTGCCCTATGCAGCAGGAGGTCTGGCCCGTGTTTCCCAGGATCTGATATTAGTTGACTTCTAATTTCCCTCAATGAGAGAGACATTGGAGGCAGACTGAAGGGCACCAATAAGGAAAAGGAAAGGAAATTTCTTCTTTTCTTGTCGTTTGAACAGTGCCTCCCTTTTAGCACCCCCTGGACAAGCCTGTGATTCCACTTCCATCAAGTGACCCTTGTCCCTGAACTTTGGACATACCTCCTCCCTCACTCCTCCAGCCTAGGGGTGGTGTTGGTATCCTGCTGTCACTAATCTCTAGGTTACCTTCCCGTCCTTCTTGGCATCTCAACCTATCATCTATATAACCAATTTTTTTCTGCATTAAATTCTATGCCATAAATATTTGGTAGTTTGATTTCCCAATTAGATCTTGACTATAAACTGGACTAGTGGGAATGCAGTCTATGATTCAAGGTGAATTAATGGGAAGATCCTTAGTTACTTGACTCAGAGTAATAGGAGATTGGGTTACAGCCCCAGAGCGGGTGCCTTATAGAAAACAGGAAAGTGAAGGGAGGTACAAGGCTGAGCAAACTGATGCTACTATTCCAATCAACCACTTGAATTCTTTGACCTTGCTTCTAAGGACAACACAGCTCTAAATTTTCTTTGAGATCTTGGAGGAGGTGTGAGCCATTGGATTATTTTTCCCCCCTGTCAGTGGTCAGGACTCCTATGCCTGTCAAATGCCAGATAATTACTATCCTTCCCTTTGGCCAACCAGACCCCTTCCCCCAGTAAACTCCCACCCCCCACACACACATATAGCAGGCATAACATCCACCAGGATTTATTTTGATGAGGATTTTATTGTGGAGGATAATACAGGAGAGCAGCCACCAGGATTTATTTTGATGAGTATCTTATTGTGGAGGATATGGAATAGCTCCAGGTGAATGGGTGGAGCCCTTCAGCTACCTGGGTCCCCAGGTGGTTTTTGTAGGTATTGTGGGTTTCTGTTAAGGCTGCAAGATTACAGTTGGTGTTTGAGGTAGCTAATCAACACAGGGGGAAGATCCAGCTGGTCAATGGCTTGTGGCTGGCTGGCCTGGTGCAGGGCTCTGCGGATAACTAAACGGGCCTGTGACAGTAGTGACCGTGGAGTGGCTACAGCAAGGAGAAATAGGTCATAAGAAGCATTTCTCAGAGTAATTGTCCCACCCAAGACTGCATCCACCCTGCCCTGGATCCTGCAGCCCTAATTGCTTTCTTCCTTCTAAGAAATCCCCCCCCCCACCGCCCTGTCCTCAATGCATGGTGCCAATAGGAACACACTGAAGTCTACAGAAGGCATGCTCAAGGCCACAAAACAGTCATTGGCAGGGCCAAAACTAGAAATTCTACTAGTGATATCCTCCACCTTATCTTAGTGATCCTTTCTCTAATAAGAAATCTATAACTTTTCCACTGGGGTCTCAGGAGAGGGAGAAGATGGTATTTTCTCCAATTCATCCCACAAGGATTAGCTTGGGGAGTGATTTGTGGCCCTTGGACCTCCAAGCCAGAAGGTCTATAGAGCTAAGTTGCTTGACACTTACCTCGGGCCTGTAGCAGCAATGCAGTGCCTTTATTATCTTGCAAGTTCATGTCCAGGGAGAGAGATGGAAGGTAGATGTTAGCACCGAAATCAATTAGTAGCTGGATGTACTCTGGCTCACAATTATGGTGGAGGCAGATTTCAAGGAGGGTGCGGGGCTGTGGGACACGAGCCAATAGGTGCTGGTCAGTACAGTTGTAGTTGGGGTCTGCCCCATGGAGCAAAAGCAGGCGGAAACAGTCAAGATGCCCATAGACTGCAGCCAAATAGAGGGGGCCAGAACATGAAGCTATGTTTGATGCCCAGACTGGTAGTTTAGCCTTGACATTGGCCTCTGCACCATGGCCTAAGAGTTCCTGAAGGATGGCAGCAGCACCATCACGAGCAGCTGTGAGCACGGGAGAACAGTTGTTGTAGATACTACCACCAGGACAGGCACCAGCTTCCAAAAGCACACGCACACAGTCCAGATGGCCATGACTGACAGCAGTAAAAAGTGGTGTCTGTGCCTTGACATCCAAGCTGTCAACATCAGCACCATGTGCCAGGAGGACCTGCAAACAACTGAGGTGGCCATAAGAAGCAGCCAAGCGCAAGGGTGTCCCAGGAACACCCCAGCCACTTCTACTGTTGATGAAACGTTTGTAACGCTCCTGGCACAAAAGCTGGTCCAAGGTATAGGAGTCATTGTCATACACTGCTTGATTGAGAGCCTGCTTCTCCCCTGTGTCGGTGTCCTCCTCCTCCTTGTCGTGCTGCAGGAGGGAGAAAATCTTGGTGATGTCCATGAGGTTCATCTTGATTGATTGCAGCAGAACTATTCTCATTATGAGCACAAGGATATGCCAGATCTGTGGGTGACAAATATTGGAGAGAGAATGAGGGCCCACACCAAAAAGCCTGGATGCCAAACCTTACCCCCTCCACCCTTCACCATCAGGCTCTTCACTCATGTGCCTCCTGCTTTTAATTCCTACTTCATCTTACGTTAGGGCTCAGAGATGGCTTCCCAAACACATAAGGCCATTTCACAGCTTGGTGCCTTTGCATATGCTGTTCTACTTGACATTCAAACTCCTACTTCTGGGAAGCCTTCCCTAATCTCCTCCTCCCCATGCTCAGGGATTCCAAAGGATCACACTAGACTTTATCTATGAACTTTCACACTACATTTGCACGTATCTATGCTTCAGTATGTAAACTCTAGGGTAAGGAACGCTGTATCCATCTGTATCCCTCCATTCCCAGTAGGGTCTACATCATTACTGGTGACTTGGTAGAGGCACCTTCCTTAGTTCAGAAAGTGTGGACTAATGAAATGACTCTAGTCTGGCAGTTGCTAGGCCAACAGAATGGTTTTTTTTGTGTATGTGTGTGGTGTCAAGTTGTCATCCCTGAGCATTCTGACATCAGTTTGATGGGGCAGGCACTCAATTCCACCTGTCAGCCTTTTAGATGAAATTCAACCTCCTCATAGTCCTTCATATGTGACCTCCACTCAGACTTAGGTCCCATGCTTCAGGCAACAGAGTTACACAGGAAATAGATGTTGAATGAAATTTACTAATTAAATAAATAGATGTCATTACAAAGAATAGACTTCAAGTAAAATGAAGTCAAAGAGATGGCAGAAAATAGTCATTTCCAGGGCAAATTGTCCTCTTTGGTGGACAACTGGTTTATCCTCCAGGACTACTTCAATACAGAAATCACTTTGATTCCAAGCACCTCCTTGGAACCTATGGACTCCCATCCCTTTAGGTCAAACCTTTTCCCATCCTCTCTGTCACACCCAATTTAGAGCCATGTCTCAACCCTCAACTCTTCTCTCACCATTATCCCCAGGCCTTATAAAATTACCCATGGCCCAGTGACTGACTTAACCCTTTGACCTTACCTGTCTTGTTCCTAGTGCTCAAAAGCCAAAGTCACCCACCTTAGTTTGTAATGTCATCAGGGTAAGCTGGTAGGTTTTCAGAGCTCAAGTCTTCCTTCTCTCCCATACCCTGCAGCCGTGGTCTAAGGGCCATACACCTCCTTTTATTCACTGTATACCTCCATCCCTCTTTGTGAGCCTGGGACCTCAGGTACATACCTCATAGAAAAAAAAATTGTGAGGTGGGTGGGTGGGGTCTCTCTCAGCTTTAGGCCCCTCCTCACCCACTAACATCAACTCCATATATGGTCTTTTTATTCCTTTGAGGTGTGCAATAAGTAGAGGATTTTAGAAATCAGGTAAACCTAAGTTTGCAACTCAGCACCCCAAATTACTAGCTGAGAAGACATGGGCAAGTCTCTTCTCTTCTTTGGGACTAAGTTTCCTCATCTATAAGACAGAAATGATAATCCCTGCCTCATGGAGCTGCAATATAGTAGGTCTTAAAGGAACTTCCTCTCTCTGCCCCTTCAACCTCCTGACTGGCTCCTTCCCCTCAACCATCTTAGGAAACAAAAAACTTCTATGGTTCTTTGTCTTACACTAGCTAGCTTTGTCTTCATCTCTCTCTTTTTCACCAAATATACCAAAGAGCTTTCTACCATCTACTTCTCTCTCATTCATTTCTTCAATCCCTGCAATCTGGCTCCACCCTTCTTCAACCACACAATAAAATAGTTCTTTAAACAGTCACCCTTGTGGTTACATTTGTTGGCTCCTTCTCTTATCTTTCCTTCTGTGACCTTTCTGGTACATCTGTCCCCACTGGCCACTTTCTCCTACATACTCCTCCATTGGCTTCCTGACCATCACCCTCTCCTGATTTTTCTCCCCTATGTTCTACCCTGAAATAGTTATGCTCCCCTTTGTTCTCTCCTTGATCTTCTTTCCATTCCCAGAGATGCAGCTCTCACTGTAATTCTGATGCTTTCAAGTTTATCACTCCAAGCCCCCTAGCTAGCTCTCTTTTCAGCAAAAAAAGTATATATTCACTGAATTTCTTCAGGTCCTTCAAAGTCAGCAGTATCACACTACCACTACCATCACTACCATCAGCAAAGTTAATCCATATCTGTTTCTCACTATCCACCTGTTAGCCAAACCAAAAACCCAAGACTCATCTCAGTCCGCTTATCTCTTTGTCCCACTTTCATCCAATTGCTCATCAAGTCCTATGGATTTTACTTCCTAGAGGCCTCTACAGGCCACCTCCCTGACTTGTCCCCATTGCCAGTGCTTTACATAAGCTAGGTAAATCATTTTTTTTGTGTCAACTGTTGTAATAGTTTCCTAGCTAGTTTCCCCTTTTTCTTCACATTATAAAGCAATTGTTTAAAAATACAAATCTGGCCTGTGCCAATCCCGTTTTAAATCCCTTAATGGCTCCCCTTTCTTTCAGAGTATAGCCCAGATACTTTGGACTGGCTCACAGATTCTTTATGAGCAAATTTTGGCCAACATCTCCAGGCTCATTTCCTGCTACTCCTCTACTTATACCCCAAGACCCAGCAATAAGGGAAGAGAAATGGTGTCTCTCTGTAAATGTCATGCTTCTTTCTGTCACGCGTAGTTCCTTCTGATGGGTTAGTTTCTCCAGAATTTGTGCTCTTATATAACTATAGCAGTCAGGACACTGTATCGTAACTCTTTTAAATGGGTCTGTTTTGCACTCACTGCAGAATGAGAGACCATGTAAAGTAGAGGTAAAACATGGTCTGGAATTCTGCTTCAATTCAAGCTCCACCACTTAGTAGCTGTGTGACCTAGAGCAGATCACTGCAGATTACTCTCTGTGCCTATTTCTTTATCTGTAAAGAGAGGATGATAGTAGTACCTGCTTCAGAGGGTTATTGTTAGGATTACATGAGTTAATATTTAAATTAATAAGTAAATGAGTTCATTGTTTAGGATAGCACCTGAATGTAGTAGTCAGTAACTCAGCAACTGTAGTATCAAGTGATTATTATTACCTAGGTCTCCAATTTCTACTATTGCTCGTTATTTAAAGTCCTATAACCTCAGATCTGGAATGCACCAAATAAATAATTTAATTTAATCCCCTTAGTTTAGAGACAGAAAACCCAAGGCTCAGAGGAGAGCAGGACATCTTTTCTAAGGTCATATGGCTGTTATTACCCGTTGTCTCATTAGCAGGAACCCAGAACACACCTATAATCTTGGGCTTTTCAAAGCAATTTCACATAGTGGAGTAGGTAATATCATCCCCATTTTGTGGATGAAAAACACTGAGGTCTGAGAGGGCAAGGGATTTGCCATGTGCCTTACATCAAGGTAACAGCAGAGTCAGAAATAGAATCCATGTTTCCCTATTGCCCGTCCTGTTCTTTCTATTGCAACTTGAAAAGCAAACATGTGCCCCTTTCCCTTGCCTTAAGCAGTCACATTGCAGCTCCCCAAATCCTCAGCTTTGAGGGTCATGCTGAGTTCCAGGGACTTTTACAGATCATTTCTTTTGATAGCAAATAGGGATTCATTTACCCTTTGGTAGGGGAAGGGGAGACTGGTTCCAGGGAGATGAAGAGGGAAAGGAGTATAGAGGGAAATGCTGAGGCTCTCATCAAGGTCATACCAGGAGCCTATAGCAGGGCCCATCTAATGAGCCTCCATAGAGAGATCAAGTCATGGACCCCAGCTGGCTTAGGGATTTGGTGAATTGTGCCTTATTAGACAGGATAAGAAAATCTAATTAATCTATTGTCTAACGTCACCTTGCTGTGGTTTATTAAGCTAAGAGTCATTACATGACCATTCTATGCAAGAATCCCTTTCCTGATCCCCAATTTGCAGGGGTTTTAAACCTTTTTTGTGACATTGACCCCTATGGCATTCTGGTTAAGTCTCTTGTCCCCTCTCAGAATGGTTTTTAATACATAAAATAAAATACATAAGATTAAAGGAAACCAATTATATTGAAGTACAGCTATTTTTTAAAACTGCTTGATATAGTAATAAATGTTCTTTATTAACCCATTAAATACAAATATCTATTAATAATTTCTAAGTGATGATGAACATAAATGACATTTAGATCTCTTCCACAACTGTAATATGATATGAAATGTCTGATTTTTTTTCTTGTGACCAAATTATAGTAACTGGTAGTACTACTGACATTTGCTGTCTGCATTCATCCTTGAAAAGAAATGGTAAATTTCAGTTAGAGATTAGGGGTGAAAAAAGGTAATTCTTTGCTCCATCCATGTTTTATGACCCTTTGAATTCTAAGGCTCTTTTGTGGGTCTATGAATACAAGTTAAGAACTCCTACAGGGGAGTGGCTGGTTTTGGTGGGCCCTAGAACAGTCCTCTAGGCATTACTAGACTATTTTTAACCTTCATCTTCTTCCCCACAACCTGAGGAGCTCTGCCTTTCTGCCCTTGAGCCCACCCAGATGCACCCCCCAACAAAGACAACACACAGGGACACAAAGACAAATCATTTTCTTCTCTGTTTTGTATAGCTGCAATTTCCCTCAAGAAGTGGGTCCATTTGGACCCCAGAGCCTAGGTACACATACTTTCCTGGGACACAAACAGCAGGAAGCCATCATCATAACCCTCCTTCCGTCTGTGGGCAGATTTCCCTACTAACCTCCCAAGCACCCCCAGAAACCAGATCCAGTGGGAAAACCCTATGAAGGGTGGTGGTTACGGGTCCATGGGCCTGCAATCCTAAGTGTTCGTTCCTCCCTGGCTGCATAATTGGGTTCTAGGCTCCAGATACTCACTGGGCTTCTGCCTGAGGCCACGCTGCCAAGGGTCGCTGCCACTGCTGCCCCTCTTGTGAAGAAAAGAGCCCTGGTGGCCCCTCTGCAGGGAGCCCCTATTTGCCCCGGGGCCTAAGCAGGCAAAGTCTCTTGGTTTCTACTTTTAACAACACTGCCTAAAGGCTAGGCATCAGGGCCATGGGCTAATTTTAGGCTACCCTCCACCTCCACCCCCCTTCCAAGGGCTGTTTTATTTTACCCTTTCTGGGAGCAATCCAAGCAAGAGGAGGGGTGCCATCTGTGGGGAAGTCCTGGAAGGTCTGACTCACAGATAGACAGGTGCTTGGTGAGGCCAGAGCTCAGGCTTCTAGCATGTCCCCGCTTACCCCTCCCCACCATTGAAACAGGCAACACAACCAGGTCCCTGCACTGTGAATGTTCTCACCTAACCACCAAGGAGCCTGAGAAGGCCAGGCTCATCTAGCACATCTCCCTATAGGCCAAGGACTCTTTCCTTTCTCTTCCTAACTTAGCCTCTCTGCATTTCCTTTTTCCACTTTTGAAGGTTCAGCAACATATTGCTCTCCCCTCACCCCACCCTGCCCTCACTCCCAAGAGTGAAGAGGACAGTTGGAAGCAGAGACCTCCATACTGGAACATGTATCAGTAAATCAGTAAAGTTTAATAAGTTTGAGAAAAACTTGCTCATTTATAAAGGCCTCTCCAATCCAGTAATCCCAGCTCTGTCTAAAGAAAATGCCCACAACTCTTCTCACACCTAAGGCATCAGATATGTTCAACACTGGAAACTTTGTCAAAAGCTCAGCTCTTAAGAGTATCATTTTATCTTGGGGCACCTGGGTGGCTCAGTTGGTTGAGCTTTGGCTAGGTCATGATCTCATGGTTCATGAGTTCAAGCTCTGCATTGGGCTCTGTGCTGACAGTTCAGAGCCTGGAGCCTGCTTCAGATTCTGTGTCCCGCTCTCTCTCCGCCCCACCCCTGCTTGTGCTCTGTCTCTCTCTTTCAAAAATGAATAAACATTAACAAAGTAAAAAAGTATCATTTTATCTCCCTGGTTGCCTTTAAATGAAGGCAGTGTTAGGGAGATACTTTTAGAAATAGTCACATTATCTATTTTAGGTGTCACTCAAAAAGAATCTGGGAGCCAGCTCCCTTTTCCCTCTGGGAAAAAATGCCAGCCTAGCGTTTGGTATACAAACTACACCACAATCTGATCATGCCAAGAAACTATGGAGAAACTAGCAAGTCGCCACTATGTGTAATGTTCTAGATGCAGGAAGAACACACGGAAAAGTAAGACATGTTGTCCCTGAAAAAGCTCACAGCCTATTAGGAAAATCAGACATGGAAATAATCATACCTCACATAAATGCAAAAATGCCAGAACTAAAATCTGCCTATGGTTATCCTGCATTCATGTCGATCTCCCAAGGGGAGTTCAGGGGGTTACTGTGGGGTTCTGTCTCCTTACATGCTCCCACAAACAAAATAACTTGAATTTTTCTGCAAAGATATTCCAGTCTACCCAGAACCTGGATCCCCAGACCTCAGAGTCCTTCTATTTCCCTTCCAATGACCAAGGAAGAGAGAGTTTCAATTAGAAAAAATGAAAATTCAGTGAGGGGACCAGAGCTATGTTGAGATAAAGCACTAGCAACCTAGTTTCACATGATTACTTTGATGTTAGAATCTATACATTGAAAGGGAATTTCCACATTTCTGAGAGATGTTCAATTACTTCTGATTAAATGTTTCCAATAACAGGACACTCTCTACATCCAGAAACTGCAAATCTAATTACTTGGCAGCTCAGTTAGTTTTTCTTTCTGCTAAATTTATATTTGCATCTGCAACCCCTGAGGTTGACAGTTGAGCCTATCTTTGCTCACCCTTAAAACCTCAGAGAACATGATCATTTCCTTTGCCCCCAAATAGCCCTTTAGGGATCTGAACTCAGGTGTCCTATCCTTTATGTCACCTTATTTCAGGGAAAACAGTCCAACTCTTTAAACTATTTCTTTCAAGCTGGTATTTACCCAATCCCTTCCTCAGCCATGTCTACCACACTTATGAAGTGATCATGAAGCCTGCTAACACATTGACACCACTGAGGAATTCATAGGATGCCAGATGACTTCTTAAGGAAGTGTAAGAGTATCCCAGTGTGATCAATGAAGATCAGAAGCATCAAAAAACTTATCTGCTTCAGCTTAGTTTGAGCCAGTGGTCTAGAGCTATTAATTATCATTAAAAAATTTTTAAAATGTTTATTTATTTTTGAGAGGGAGACAGAGTGTGAGCGAGGGAGGGGCAGAGAGAGAGAGAGACACAGAATCTGAAGCAGGCTCCAGGCTCTGAGCTGTCAGCACAGATCCCAACACGGGGCTCAAACCCACAGACTGTGAGATCATGACCTGACCTGAAGTTGAATGCTTGACTGAACTACCTAGGCACCTCAGCTATTCATTATCTGAGGCCTTGTGCAAACCTCATTAGCAGCCAATAAATAAACTATTATGATGCTAAAGATGAAAGAGTAGGGTATTATTCTTGGGGAAAAATATTAGTGAGAATTTTTTTTTAGTAGTAATTTTTATTGAGGTAATTGTATATTCACATGTAGTGTAAAAAATATACAAAGATCTCTTGTACACTTTACTATTTCCCCCAATGGTAACAGTTTGCAAGATTATATAGTACAATATCACAAGTAGGATATTGACATTGATACAATCCACCTATCTTATACAGATTTTACTTGTAGTCATTTGTGTACATATGTATATTTACTGCTATACAACTTTATCACATATATAAATTCTTGTGTATACCACCACAGACAATATAGTTCTGTCACAATAAGGATACCTCATGTTGCCTATTTTTTCATGTTGCCTTTTTATAGCCATATCCACCTTGGTCTCTAACCCTGGCAATCTCTAATCCGTTCTCCATTTCTTTAATTTTGTCATTGCAAAATTATATAAGTGAAACCATACCTTTTGGAATTCACTCTTTTTCATCTAGCATGCCCTTAAGATTCATCCAAGTTGCTGTATGTATCAAGTTTGTTTTTGTCACTAAGTGAGATTCTGTGGTATGTATGTTTGTTTAACCACTGACCCAGTGAAGGATATCTAGGTTGTATGTAGTATTTGGCTATTAAGAATAAAGCTTTTATGAAAATCCATGTGCAGGTCTTTATCACAGTAGTTATATTGTAGACTTTATTATCGGGAAGAGTGTAATTAGCTATTTTATAATAGTAAATATATATATAACAAAATTTGCCATTTAAAACATTTTTTTTTAATTTAGAGAAGTTTAGGTTTACAGAAAAATTGAGAGGAAAGTATATAGATTTCTCATATACCTTCTACTCCTACACATGAATAGTTTCCTCCATTATCAATATCCCTCACAAGAGTAGGACATTTATAATAACTGATGGACCAAAATTGACACATTTTAAGTCCATAGTTTTCATTAGGGTTCACTCTCAGCATTATACACTCTATAGGTTTGGACAAGCTATAACAATATTTATCCATCATTATGGTACACAGAGTATTTTCACTGCCTCAAAAATTATCTGTGCTCTACCTATTCATTCTACCACCACCCTAAGCACAAGGCTTCAGTGATCTTTTTACTGTCACCATAGTTTTGCATTTTCTACAGTGTCATATAATTAGAATCATGCAGTATGTAGCATTTTTTTAATGTTTAATCATTTTTGAGAGAAACAGAGAGAGACAGAGCACGAGTGGGGAGGATCAGAAGAAGAGGGATACACAGACTCGAAGCAGCTCCAGGCTCTGAGCTATCAGCACAGAGCCTGATGTGGGGCTTGAACCCATGAACCATGAGATCATGACCTGAGTCGAAGTTGGCAACTTAATCGACTGAGCCACCCAGGTGCCCCGGTATGTAGCTTTTTTTAGATTGGCTTCTTTCATTTAGCAATGTGCATTTAAGGTTTTTCCATGTATTTTCAGGGCTTGATATCTCATTTCAATGCTGAAGAATATTCCATTGCCTAGATATACCAGTTTATTTTTATATTTACCTACTGAAGGACATCTTGGTAGCTTCCAAGTTTGAGCAATTCTGAATAAGGCTGTTCTAAATATCACATGTAGGTTTTTGTGTGGATATAATTTTTCAATTCTTCTGGGTAAATACCAAGAAGTGTGATTGCTGGAATGTATGATAAGAGCATGTTGAGTTTTATAAGAAACTGCCAAATAGTTTTCCAAAGTGGCTATACCATTTTGCATTCCTACAAGTAATGAATGAGAATTGCTTTTGTTCCACATACTTTTCAGCATTTGGTGTTGTCAATATTCAAAATGTTGGTCATTCTAATAGGTGTGTAGAGGTATCTCATTGTCATATTTTGCATTTGATTGATGACATATGATGTGGAGCATCTTTTCATATGCTTATTTGCCATCTGTGTGCATTCTTTGATGAGGTGTCTGTTATGATAACTGGCCAATTTTTAATTTATTTTCAATTTATTTATTTAAATTCAAATTAGTTAACATACAGTGTAGTATTGGTTTCAGGGGTAGAAACCAGTGATTCATCACTTACATATAACATCCAGTGCTCATACCAACAAGTGCCCTCCTTAATGCCCATCACCCCTTTAGCTCACCCCTACCCATCTCCCCTCCAGCAACCCTCGGTTTGTTCTCTTCCTTTAAGAGTCTCTTATAGTTTGCCTCCCTGTTTTTATCTAATTTTTCCTTCCCTTTCCCTATGTTCATGTTTTCTTTCTTAAATTCCACATGAGTGAAATCATATGACCCTTGTCTTTCTCTGACTTATTTCACTTACCAAAATACACCCTAGTTCCATCCTCATTGTTGCAAATGGCAAGATTTATCTTTCTTTCTTTCTTTCTTTCTTTCTTTCTTTCTTTCTTTCTTTCTTTCTTTGGATCGCTGAATAGTATCCCATTGTATTCCATATATATACCCAACATCTTCTTTATCAGAGGACTGATGAATATCAGTCAATGGACATTTGGACTATTTCCATAATTTGGCTATTGTTGATAGCACTGCTATAAACTTTGGGATGCATGTGCCCCTCTGAATCAGCATTTTTGTATCCTTTGGATAAATACCTAGGAGTGCAATTGCTGGGCCATTTGGTAGCTCTATTTTTTATTTTTTGAGGGACCTCCATACCGTTTTCCAGAGTGGCTGTACTAGTTTGCATTTCCACTAGCAGAGCAAAAATGTTCCCCTTTCTCTGCATCCTTTCCAACTTCTGTTGTTTCCTATTCATCTTAGCCATTCTGAGAAGTGTGAGGTGGTATTGCATTGTGGTTTTGATTTGTATTTCCCTGATGATGAGTTATGTTGAACATCTTTTCATGTTTCTGTTAGCCGTTTGAATATCTTCTTTGGAAAATTGTTTATTCATGTCTTCTGCCCATTTCTTAAGTCGATTATTTGTTTTTTGAATGCTGAGTTTGATAAATTCTTTATAGATTTTGGATACTAACCCCTTATCTGATATGCCATTTGCAAATATATTTTCCCATTCTGTTGGTTGTCTTTTAGTTTTGTTGATTGTTTCCTTTGCTGTGCAGAAGCTTTTTATCTTGATGAGATCCCAATAGTTCATTTTTGTTTTTTGTCATTATTTTCCTTGCCTTCAGAGACATATCTAGTAAGAAGTTGCTGCAGCTGACGTGGCCCATTTTTAAATTTGTTTTCTTATTGCTGAATTTTAAAAGTTCTTTGTGTAATTCGAATAACAATCCTTCATCAAATGTATCTTTTGCAAATATTATTCCTAGTCCTTGGCTTCTCATTCCCTTAACAGTGTCTTTTGAAGAGTGAAGTCTTTTAATTTTAATGAAGTCCAGCTTGTCAATTATTTCTTTCATGGATTGTACCTTTGATATATATATATATAGCTATTGCTATACTAAAAGTCATCTAGGTTTCCTCCTAGGCTGTCTTCTAGGAGATTTGCAGTTTTGTGTTTTACCTGGTCCATGATCCATTTTTAGGTGGCTTTTGTGGAGGGTGTAAGGTCTGTGTCCTGATTTATTTATTTTTTCCTTTTTGCTTGTGGATGTCCTATTGTCCTAGCACCATTTGTTGAAAAGATTATCTTTGTTCCATTGTATTGTATTTGTCAAAGGTCAGTTAATTGTATTTATATGGGTCTATTTCTGGGCTCCCTATTCTGTTCTATTGATCTATTTGTCTATTCTTTTGCCAATAACACATTGTCTCATTTACTATAGCTTTATAGTAAGTCTTGAAATTGAGTGGTGTCAAAAAAAATAAATAAAAATTAAAAAAAAGAAATTGAGTGGTGTCAGTGCTTCAACATTGTTCTTCTTCAGTATTGTGTTGATTATTATGGATCTTTTTGCCTTTCTATGTAAATTTTAGAATCAGTTTGTCATTTTCACAAAAATAACTTGCTGGGACTTTGGGCTTGCACTGAATCTATAGATCAAGTTTGGAAGAACTGACATCTTGATAGTATTTTATTTCTGTTTCATTCATGAGAATTTTGTAGTTTTCTTTATGTAGATCTTTTACATATTGTGTAAAATCTATCCTTACATATTTCATTATTTTGGGGGTCCTAAGGTAAATGGTTTTGTTTTTACTTTTAAATTTGTTTTTACTTTTAAATTATACTTATTCATTGCTGGTATACAGAAAGTGATTAACATTCATATATTAACCTTGCAGGATACAATCCTGCAACCTTGCTATAATTCCTTATTAGTTTCAAGAGTTGTTCTATTCTTTCAGATTTTCTACTTAAAATCCTGTCATCTGCAAACAAAGACTGCTTTATTGTTCCATTTCCAATCTGTATACCTTTAATTTATTTTATTACTTTATCATTTTACTAGGACTTCCAGTATTGAAAAGGAGTGGCAAGAGGGGATATCCTTGTCTTGTTTCTGATATTAGTGGGAAAGCTTTGAGGTTCTTGCTATGAGGTAAGATGTTAGCTACAGTTTTTTTTTGTAGATATTCTTTATGAATTTGAGAAAGTTCTCCTCTATTTCTAGTTTACAGAATTTTTACCCTGAGTATTAGATATTGCCAAATACTTTTTCTGTATCTACTGATATGATGATGTGATTTTTTAAACATGTTGCTGTGATGGATTACAATAATTGAATTTTAAATGCTGAACCAGCTAGCTTTTCATGCCAGAATAAACCCCACTTGCTCATGGGGTATAATTCTTTTTACAAATTGTTTGATTTGATATGGTAATATTTTCTTGATGATTTTTACATCTATGTTCATGATAGATATTGGTCTGTAATTTTCTTGTAATGCCTTTGTCTGATTTTGGTGTTAGGGCATCCTGACCTTATAAAATGAGATAAAAAGTGTTCTCCATGCTTCAATTTCTGGGGGAAATTGTAGCGAATTGGTATAATTTCTTCTTAGATGTTTGGTAGAATCTACCACTAAACTTTCTGGGACTGGTGATTTCTGTTTTGGAAGGTTATTAATTCTTGATTCAGCTTCTTAATAGATACAGGCCTATCAGATTGTCTATTTATTCTTGTGTGAATTTTGTAGGGGTTGTTTTTCAAGAAATTCTTCTGTTTCATCCAGATTATTAAATTTATGGGCATAGTGTTGTTCATAATATTTCATTATTATCATTTTAATTTCCAATTAATCATTTGTGTCTTCTTTCTTTTTTGCATAGTTAACATGACTAGAGGTTTAACAACTTTAGTCATCTTTTCAGAGAATTAACTTTCAGTTTTGTGGATTTGCTTTATTATTTTCTGTTTTTGATTTCATAAATTTCTGCTCTAATTTTATTTCTCTTCTTCTTCTTTATTTTTGTTATTATTTTATTTTAACTCAAGTATAGTTAACATACAGTGTTATATTAGTTTCAGGTATACAATAGTGTTTTAGTTTACTCTTCTTTTCCTAGTTTCCTAAGGTAGAATCTTAGGTTATTTATTTTAGATCTTTCTTGTTTTCTAATTCAATGATATAAAGTTTCCCCTAAGTATTACTTTCACAGTGTCCCATAAATTTTGATAAGTTGTATGTTAATTTGCATTTAGTTAGAAATATTTTAAAATTTCTCTTGAGAATTATTCTTTGACCCGTGTGTTGTTTAGTCTCCTAGTATATTGGGCTATTCCAGTTACCTTTTGGTTATCAAATTTTAGTTTAATTCTATTGTGTCTGAGAGTATACTCTGATTTCTATTCTTTTCTTAACTTATCCTAGCTTATTTTGTATAATTGATATGTAATCTTATTTAAGTGTAAAGTGTAAAATGTGATAATTTGATACACATATATATTGGAAAATGTTTACCAAGTTAGGTTAGTTAAAACATTTTTCACCTCATATAATTACCATTTTGTTACTGTTATGGTGAGAACATTAATGCTCTACTCTCATAGCAACTTCCAAGTATAAAATGCAGTATTGTTAACTGTAGTTAGCGTACTGCACTTTAGATCCCTAAATTTACTCTTATAATTAAAAGCTTTTACATTTTGACCAACATTTCCAAGGATCGTTCAATATTTGCAAATAACTTAACATGATATACTACATTAATAAAAGAAAGGATAAGAACCATATGACCCTCTCAATAGATGGAGAAAAAGCATTTGAAAAAGTGCAGCATGTATTCTTGATAGAAGCCCTCAACGGGGTGCCTGGGTACACTTGGAGGTTTTTTTTTTTTAACTCAAACTTTTCTATACCGAGTCTCCAGTAATATTTCAATTAAATGTTAAGTTTTCCTACCTGCTACTGGTTCCCATGGAGGTTTTTATTCTTGGCTTTCTGCTCTGATAAACTGTGATTCCTCTGTATCTGCATGTCTCTCCAATTTGGGGGAAAGTAGTTTGTCCTGTGATCTAAATTCTCTGATGGATCTTTAAAAAAGCTGTGGATCTTCAGTTTGTTCAACTCTTTTCTTGCTATTTGGATGGAAGTGATGAGTTTCAAGCTCCCTGCATGGTGGAAGAGAAACAAATTCTTTCAGTGTTTTTTAAAATGTCCTTTGAAATTTCCTGTTTGTTCCATGGATTATTTAGAAGTTTGCTTATTGGGGTCCCTGGGTGGCTCAGTCAGTTAAACATCCAGCTTTAGCTCAGGTCATGATCTTGCAGTTCATGAGTTTGAGCCCCACATCAGACTGTGTTGATAGCTCAGAACCTGAAGCCTGCTTTGGATTCTGTGTCTCCCTCTCTCTCTGACCATCCCCCACTCATGCTCTGTCTCTGTCTCTTTCTCTTTCTCAAAAATAAATAAAAATACATTAAAAATTTTTTTTTAAAAAATTGAAAAAGAAGTGTGCTTATTAATATCAGAGTAGTTAAAGATTTTTACTATTATTTTTCTATTATTGATTTCTAGTTTCACTACACTGTGGTCAGAACACACACTCTGTATGATTACAATTCCTTTAAATTTGTTGAATTTGTTTTATGGCCCAAGATATAGTCTCTTTTGGTATATGTTCTATCAGAGCTTCAAAAGAATATGTATTCTGCTGTTGTGGGATGGCATTCTCAGTATGTCAAATAGATTCTGTTGGTTGATTGTATCTTTCATTTCTATATCCTTGCTGATTTTCTTTCTAGTAGTTTTATCAGTTGCTGAAAGGTGGAACTGCAGCCCCCAACTATTGGTTTGGATCTATTTCTTTATTCATATCTATCAGTTTTTATTTTATGTATTTTGAATTTCTTTGGTTTGTACATATTTAGGATCATTATGTCTTTCTGGTGGATTAATCCTATACTCATTATATCTTTTATAATAATTTTCTTTGTTATAAAGTATACTAGATGTAATCTTCTAATCTACGTCTTTTAATTGTTGTATTTAGACCATTTACACTTAAGGTAATTGTTGAAATGCTGATATGGCTTAAGTTGGCCATTTTATTATTTGTTTCCTTTGGTTCATATCCATGGCTTCCTGTGAGTTACTTGGACACTTTTTAGGATTCCATCTTGATATATTTATAGAGCGTATCTTGTTATATAGTTTCATAGTGGCTGCTCTGGGTATCAAAATATAGCTATGTGAATTCTCACAGTTTATGAGTATTAACATTTTACCACTTCTGTGAAGTGTGGAAACTTTACATCCACTTAGGTTCCTTTACCCTCCTGCTTTTTAAATAGCATTGTCATATATCAGATAGTGTTATAATTTTTGTTTCAATTGTCAAATATAATTTATAAAACTCATAAGAAGAATAGTCTACGGTATGTACATACCCATATTTCTGCTTTCTATTGTTCTTTCTTCCTGATGCTCCAATATTTCTTTATTATTTCCTTTATGTTGAAGAGATCTATTTAGCAAGTCTTTAAGAGTAGGTCTGCAAGCAACACATTCTTTTAGTTTTCCTTTATCTGAGGATTTCTTTTCCTATGCATTCCTGAAGGATAGTTTCACTGACTTCAGAATTTTCAGTTGACAGTATTTTCTGTCAGCAGTTGAAAAATGTCCTTTTTTTTCTGGCTTCCACAGTTTAATATGAAAAATTCACTCTCATTTGAATTGGTATACCCCTATAAAATCCTATAGATAATGTGCCATTTCCCTTTGGCTGTTTTCAATATCTTTTGTTTGTCTTTAGCTTTCAAAAGTTTAATTATGATGTCTTCTGGCATAGATTTCTTTGGGTTTATTTTCTTTGGGTTTTACTCAGCTTCTTAAATCTGTAGGTTTGCATCTTTTACCAAATTTGGGATGCCCCGCTCTCTCTTTTCCTTCTCTAATTCCAGAAATGTGATTTTTTTTTAGTTATTATTGTTACACAGGTTCCTGAGGCTCAGTTAATTTTTTAAGTCAGTTTTCTCTTTTTCAGATTTGTTAAATTTTGTTGATCTGTCCTTAAGTTCATGTATTCTATCTTCTGTTATCGCCATTCTATTGGGATCCTATTCAGAAGATTTTTGTGTTTTTTTTTTTTTAAATTTCTGTTATTGTGTTTTTCACTTGTATAATTTCCATTTGGTTCTCTTTTTAAATAACATCTATTTCTTTGCCAAGCCTTTTCATTTTTTCCTTTAAAATAATTTTAATTGCCTTAAAAAAACATTTATTTAGTTTTGAGAGAGACGGAGCACGAGCAGGGGAGGGGCATAGAGAGGGAGACACAGAAACTGAAGCAGTCTCCAGGCTCTGAGCTGTCATCACAGAGCCCAATGCGGGGCTCAAACCCACGAACCATGAGATCATGACCTGAGGCAAAGTCAGACACTCAACCGACTGAGCCATCCAGGCGCCCCTAATTGCCTTTTCAATAGTTTTTATTATGGAAGTTTTAAAATTCTTGTCAGATAACTCTAATATTTGATTCATGTTGGTGTTGATGTAAATTGATTCTTATTCAGATTGTGACTTTCCTGGCTTTTGGTATTATGGGTGATTTTCTATTACGTCCCAGACATTTTGCTGAGTATGTTAGGAGACTTTGGGTTCTATTTAAATCTTCCGTTTTAGTAGACAGTTACCTTAACTTTAGCATGCAGATCTTGGCCTACTTTTGTCAACTGTGGTTCCACCGGTAATTTAGGTTTTAGAGCCTTTGTGATGCTATTTTAGTCTGCTTGTTTTATTTGGTACCACTGGGGATCCCACTCATTTGTTTGTGCAGCTTCAGAAGGTACAAAGTCTTTCCCTGGGCCTGTTGCCCAGTGTCTCTAACTGGGGAATGGGAGTCTTAGGCCTGCAAAGACAAAGAGGCTTCCTGGCTCATCCCTTGTTTTGACAGAGTCATCCTTGCCCATGGAGATGGAAATGGCTTTCTGGGAGGAGTGGTTGTTGTGGCAGGGCCACTCTTGTTGATGTCTCTTGGATGCTCAGTGTCTCTGGTTGGGAACGGGCAGAGATGGAGAGCCCTTCCCTTAGCTGATTATTATCAATGGGGGTTACAGTCTTGATTAATCTCCGTTGCTGATGTTGCCAATCTCACCACTTGTTAGAGGGACTCCTGTTTGATCTGGGGGGGAAAAGAGCTTACCTGGGCTGCCTCCTGTTGTAAGGTTGGGGGTCATAAAATGTTCCAGCCCTGCACTGCCTTCTACTTTTGGGTTGTTACTCCAGACCTATGGTCCCAAAGTAAGTTCTTTTACCACCTTTCAGTTCTCCTGTGATTTCCCCTTATGTTATATCCAAGATTTACAGTTGTACTTAAAATGAGCAGTAAGCAATGAGTTTACAACACCCAGTCTGGAACAGAGGTCCAAACAACAGGATTTTATAGTATGAAATTTTGAAGACAGACAGCATTTTAGAGTCAGTCTTGGGTTCCAATAGCCTATACACTAGCTTGGTGACTTAGACACAGGACTTTAGCTATTTAAGCAAGACGAAATATATTTCAAGCTCACAGCTCAAAACCCTGCACAGATGAGCCACTCATTAAGTAGGTATTCAATCTTTCCCTAGAAATCACATCATTCAAACTACATGTTTTAGACATAAGTCTACAGAGGCCTAGAGAAAGGAAGGAGCCTTTTAAATGTGCTGTGACTCACATATACCCAAGTGACATTGTTTTTTCCAAAGCCCAAAAACATACTGTGTCAATTCTTGATTGTTTCCTTGCTTGTATATGGTAGTTCTGGTTCAGTTAGACAGGATTTGAAGATTTAAACTGATAGTACCAACTTATATTTGAAAAATACCTTCAGATTTACAAAATGTTTTTGCATTTATAATTTCTCTTGGTTGCCACAATCTTAGTGTGGGACTAGCAGGGCAAAAGTTATTCCTATTTTGCAAATAAGGACAAACTGTAAGTTGGGAGGATGAGACTCATTCAGAATGATTTCTCACATTTTCTCCTGTGAAATCAGACCCTTACTGGGTGACAGGAGGCTGTGGAAATAGTTGATTTCAGAATACCTAGCTTTCCATGCCCTTGGCTATAGCTAAACCAGTGGGTTACCTTATGACTACATAAGTAGTAGTCATAAGAGTAGATGGATTCTAAGTTCAGGTTTATATTCCCTACATACTAAAATACTTGAACTTAGAGTCATATTATTCTTAAAGAATTTGTTGGTAAGAAAAATCCTCCCAGATAAATGAAATTCTCTGTCTGAATAGATCACCTCAGGGAAGGGGGTATCTTAAATCGGAAAGGAGGTTACTAAATTACAATAAAGAGAAATAGGGTGGCAAGATTGAATTTGAAGTAGAAGAAAGCTTTAGTTTGGCCAAACAATAGGGATTTGGTTAAATAAACTATAACTCATATAATGAGACACTATGTGCCCATTAAAAATGAGATTGATTTATATTTATTGAAATGAAAAGATGTTTAAAATTAAGCAAGAAACTTACATAGGGGTATATAGTATGACTCTAGGTTTTCTGTTTGTGAATGTAGATTCTTCTCTGCATAGAGGAATTTGCTGCCTTTTTTTGGTTATTATTTTTTAAAGTTTATTTTCTGAGAGTGAGAGAGAGACAGAGAGAGAGACAGAGAGTGGAAGGGGTACAGAGGGAGAGAGAGACAATCCCAAGCAGGCTCCTCACTATCAGCGCAGAGCCTGATGCAGGATTCGAACTCACAAACCATGAGATCATGACCTGAGCCACAACCGAGTCAGATACTTAACTGACTGAGCCACCCAGGTGCCCCTGGTTCTCTATATTCTAAAAAAATTCCATAACAAAGATGTCTTCGTTAATTATAAAAGAGAACCATAGTCTAATCCACTTGTTATAAACTGAATGCTGTGTGTCCCCCAAATTCATGTTGAAATTCTACCCTCTGATATCATGGTAGTAGGAGTTGGGGCCTTTAGGAGGTGATTAGGATTAGATGAAATCATAAAGGTGGAACCCTCGTGAATGGGATTAGTGCCATATTAGGAATTATGAGAGAGCATGCTTCTCTCTTTGCTCTCCATCATGTGACGTTACAAGTGAAATGATAGTGATGTAGAAAGCAGGGTCTTGCCAGATAGCAAATCTGCCAGCAGCATGATCTTGGACTTCCTAGCCTCCAGACTGTAAGAAATGTTTGTTGTTTATAAGCCACCCAATCTCTGGTATTTTTTTTATAGTAGCCTGGATGGACTAAGACAGAAATTGTATTATAACATTATATTGCAAATTAATTGTCTAAAGACAATGTGTCATGAATAGGAAAGAGGTTGTATAGAGTTGAGAGGGAAAGGAAGCCCTAAGAGTAAGAACTGATTAATCAGCAACAATAGGGCTGAAAATAGGAAGAGGCTGACTAATGCATTTTGATTGCCTTTATTTATGTGCCCCACACTTTACCAGATAGTACTTTACATCTTAGCTCAGTTAATCTGTACACCTGCCCTGTGTGGAAGGTACACTTATCACCCCCATTTTTCAGATAAGAACTTTGAGGCTCAGAGAGGGGAAATGACTTACCCAAGGCCATACAGTTAGTAAATGGCAAATCCAGGACTAGAACTCAGGTCTCTCTGTATTCTATCCATTAGAGGTCCCGGACATATGGCTCCCAGAGAGGGAGTCTCTACTGTGGGGCAAGGGGAGATAGCTGGCCTCTTTTTAGGTCTGGAGGAAATAACCCCTGAGTTTATGAGGCTTCATGTGTGAAGATTCTTACTGGGCAGTAGGAGAAGGCCTTGGAAAGGGATAAAGAGCCTGATCCCTGGACAGGTATATCAGTAAGTGTAAATGAATACATTGGCAATCATTCAGACAGTATGGTTTTGTGAGTAAAGTTGGTGTCAGTCTTGTCCTCACAGCTTATCAATGACAGCTATACCATGTATAGCCTTGTACTTGCTGTCAATAGGCAGGCATCCTCTCTGCTACCTATCTTGTTTTATTTTAACATCCACAGGATATGCTTTAAGCTACCTGAAGATTTTCTGCCTTTATAAGATGGTTCATCTGTTATGACTGGGTCAGGGTGCCTTTTTTTGAAAATACGCCACCTTTCCTTTTATTTGTAGCTATTACACAGCAAACACATATACCTAAAAGATTAGAGGTTTTTAATTTTAGATAAAAAATTGTATCAACAAAACATGTTTAAACTGGAACACAACTGCAGAATGGGGCCAGTGGGCAATTTGGCACAAGATGGAACAAATGGCAGTGAACACCCTGATGAGGGCATAAACCCATTCCGCAGTGGTATGACAGGCTCAAGATAACACAGAAGATGAAGTTTAAAGTCAATTGTATGGTATTTGTCTTTCTCTGACTGACTTATATCACTTAGGATTATACCCTTTAGATCCATCCATGTTGTTGCAAATGGCAAGGTTTCATTCTTTTTTATGTCTGAGTAATGTTTCATTATATACATGTACACACACAGACACCACTTCTTTATTCATTCATCTGTTGATGGACACTTGGGTTTCTTCCATATCTTGGCTATTATAAATTATGCTGCAATAAACATAGCAGTGCATATATCTTTTAAAAATTAATGTTTTCATTTTCTTTGGGTAAATACCTAGTAGTAGAATTATTATATCATATGCTTTTATATTTTTAATTTTCTGAGAAACTTCCATACTAAGTGAAATAAATCAGAGAAAGACAAATACCATACGATTTCATTAAATATGTGAAATTTAAGAAACAAAACAAACAAGGAAAAAAAGAGACAAAAACCAGACTATTACAGAAAAATGATTGTTGGTTGCCAGAAGGGAGGCACAGGGTGGGATGGGTGAAATAGGTGAAGGAGATTAAGAACACACTTATCCTACATTTTTTATCGGATTATTTGAGGTTTGTTGGTGTTGAGTTGTATAAGTTCTTTATATTTTTTAGATACTATAAATCCAATTAAAATGGGCAGAAAACATGAGCAGACATTTCTCCAAAGAAGACATACAGATGGACAACACACATATGAAAAGATGTCCAACATCACTAATCATTAGGGAAATGCAAATCAAAACCACAATGAGATATCACTTCACACCTGTCAGAATGACTAAAATCAAAAACAAGAAACAATTAGTGTTGACGGGGATGTGGAGAAAAAGGAACCCTCATGAACTGTTGGTGGGAAGGCAAACTGGAGCAGCCACTGTGGAAAACAGTATGGAATTTCCTCAAAAAATTAAAAATAGAATTACCATATGATCCAGTAATTCCACTACAGGGTATTTACCCAAAGAGTACAAAAACACTAATTTGAAAGGATATATGCACCCCTATGTTTGTTGCAGCATTATTTACAATAGCCAAATTATGGAAGCAGCACAAGTGTCTACTGATAGATGAATGGATAAAGAAGATGTGGTATACATATACTATGGAATATGACTTAGCCCTTAAAAAATAATTTAACCTTGGGGCGCCTGGGTGGCGCAGTCGGTTAAGCGTCCGACTTCAGCCAGGTCACGATCTCGCGGTCCGTGAGTTCGAGCCGCGTCAGGCTCTGGGCTGATGGCTCGGAGCCTGGAGCCTGTTTCCGATTCTGTGTCTCCCTCTCTCTCTGCCCCTCCCCCGTTCAAGCTCTGTCTCTCTCTGTCCCAAAAATAAATAAAAAACGTTGAAAAAAAAATTAAAAAAAAAATAATTTAACCTTGTCATTTTAAGCTACATAGCTGGATCTAAAGGGTATAATGCTAAGTGAAATAAGTCAGTCAGAGAAAGACAAATACCATATGACTTCCTTTATATGTGGAATTTAAGAAATAAAACAAGCAAAGAAAAAAGGAGACAAACAAAAAAACAAAACCCAGACTCTTAACCATAGAGAACAAATTGATGGTTACCAGAGGGGATATGGTGAAGGGTTGTGGTTGAAATAAGTGAAGGGGATTAAGAGTACACTTATCATGATGAGCAATGAATAATGTATAGAATTGTCAAATCACTATATTGTACACCTGTAACTAATATAACACTGTATATTAACTATACTGGAATTTAAAAAAAAGGAATACACTTATTGTGATGAGCACTAACATATAGAATTGTTGAATCATATTGTATACTGAAACTAATATAATACTGTATGTTAATTATACTTGAATTTGAAAAAAATAGTCATTCATATACACTCTTGTACCTTGGACTTGAACTCAAGTTCAGACTTGAGCTACTGTGACAGTATCATTCTGTAAACCTGAAGTTAAATAAAAGGTTCTCAAAGAACCTACACAATTTAGATTCTGATTCCTATATCAATTGCATGATGTCCATGCAAGTATGTGGCTAACATTAACACACTACAGATAACACTAGTCATATATTTGAATCTTACTTCTAAAGCTACCTGATCAATACATCCCAGGGAAAAAGCCAATTGTCCCAACATCACTTTGGCTTGTATCTCTGGCTTAACATGTTCTAAAGTTCTCATTTCCTAAAGTTAGCTGGCATATATTAGTTAGAGGTCTAGCACTAAGAGCTTTTTTATTCTTGGATAAATTCTCTTCATCTGAATCCCCAAATTACCTTTGATACTAGATACTACTAAAGTTACAATACACACATATACAAATACTCTTACTATGAGTTACATTCCAGGAGGACTGGACCTGTTAGCTGTTCCTAAGCCTGAGGCACTATTAACTAAAATACAGAACATGCTCTGTTTCAGAACAAGGATACATGCTCTGCTTTCCTATTGGCATTCATGAAATATAGAAACTACCCTGTCTGCAAATATGAGTGAGGCAGAAATGTGGAGATACTTTATGTGAATGGTGTGGCCAATTGCATGTGAAGTGGGATCAGACACATGTCTTTGAACAGTGATCACCTGACTTTGGTGTACATGTTCCCTCCTGACTGGTGAGGAGTGCAATGATGTTTTAGTTACAAACAGCAAAGAAGAAGATTTAGGACTTATCTGCCTTGGGGATATATTAAGGGGAGAGAATATGACCCACCATTCTTGACCATTTAAAAGAAAAGAAAACTCAGGACCACATGCCCAGAGAAAAGTATTGACAAAGAAAACATACAACTCAAAGCATACTTAGAGTTTCTACCAGTGTAAAAGAGCTGCAAAAGAAAACATGCCAGCCACAGTACTGCCTAGAAAAGAGGACCTTTTTGGGACCTTATTGGAGCACATGAAATATTAACTGGAATGCTGGTCATCCTGGACCAATATATATTCCTTTTGCTTCACTGGTCAGGTGGATTTCTGTATTACTGTAAATCTTCCCTCCTGACTTCCCCCTACCTTTTCCACAATTGGGAATCTGTGAGGGCTGGTATAGGCTCTCTAAAGAATCTGAGTACAAAGACAATAAAATGGTTGAAGGGCAACAGAGCTTTGGAAAAGAAAGAGGCTTTTAGGTCGCCCCCAAAGAATAGAAAATACCAAGGGACAGGGCCCTGGATTTAACATGGAAGCTGTTGGTTTCACAGGCCAAATTCTGAACATGATTTTGTTTAGCCCCAGCAAGACACACAAGGCTAAATTAGCTGCTTTCAAAGTGCACTTGTGTTTGTGAAGATAAGTTACAAATCACAGAGCATGTACACCAACATATGTTTACTTGAACTGACATCTAAAGGAGACATGGACTGCTGTGAATGGTGACAAAACTAATACTTCCTATTTAAGGAAAAGGCACAGGGGTGCCTGGGTGGCTCAGTAAGCTCAGTGTCCGACTCTTGATTTCAGCTCAGGTCATGATCTTGCAGTCCTGCTATCAAGCCCGTGTCAGGCTCTGTACTGACAGTGCAGAGCCTGCTTGGGATTCTTTCTCTCCTTATCTCTCTCTCTGCCTCTCCTATGCTTTTTTCTCTCTCTCAAAATAAATAAATGAACATTAAAAAAAGGAGGGAGACACAGACTGTCAGTCTCACAGGCAGCGAAGTAGAGAAGACATGGTCTGTATGGCTTGAAAATTACAACTTTTTTGCCTTGGAAAAGCTTCTATGTGACCATCCAAAGCCTTGAAAATAGAACTGCCTTTAAAATGACAACAAACTAAGAGTCCTTTACAACCCCAAACCTTTCCCCTTGTCCTTTATGTCTGTTTGGTGTCACCTAACAGCTAAACCATTTCTTCACATTATATGAAAATAATAACCTCATAGGAAAAAAATTAAGGCTTAATCCACATCCACTTTTTGTTTGTTTTTAAATATCTACATCAAATGTCAGCTCTTAGAAGAAAGCAACCAGATTTGGTTGGAATCCTATCTGCCTGTATCATACATAGAATTCTGGGAGGGAGAGGTCTGAGGGTGGGGAAAAGATTTGGTACAATAGATATCACTAAATCATACACATTGGAAATAAAGAGAGAACGTGAGAACAATCCTCCTAGGTTTAAACCAATATGAAGCATACTATGTCATTTTGAGAAAAGTATTTTTCTTAAAGGTAATTTATATTTCCTATACAATGTTTGGAAAAAAGGCTACTTTATAAAATCTCATACAAAGATTTCCCAGTGATGTATCAAAGCTTAACAACATCATGAAAAGATGTTATGTGTTTAACAAAAGCCAGTATGTAACAAAGATCTGACATAGTTACAAATTTCTCTTTCTGCTAAGTTAAGGCTAACCTTAAATATTTACTAATTAGGTTTGAAAAATACCACTTAAAAAGATTCAGATTCATTCTGGTTTTAAGTGTTCAGGGAAAGATTTTACTTTCAGTAAAGTATAAGGTGTGTCTCAGACAAAAGGTATCCATGCATGTTGACAGGCAATGACAACTTGGTAGTAATTGAACACAATTTCTAGGGTCACTTTCCAAAGGTACCTATGCCCAATATATGCACCATAAGCTTTACTTGCCCTTTTAGTTCCAGATAGAGTTTCAGTTGTATTTCATACAGCAAACCCTATCCCTGAATTTCTTCATTAAAAAGTCAGACTATTAGCTGTTACTGAGGTTTATTATTTATGATTGTTTCATTTATTACTGTGAGAAATCTGAAATTCTATAAATTAATAACTAATGAACTTAAAAAAAAAAGTGTCCAAACAGAATCAGAGTATGGCCACAAGCCCAGGTACGGAACCTGCATCTTTAGAAAAGATAATCAGTGACACCCAGGTTTGTCAATTTGTGTAGGGAACAGGCAGAGGTCAGATTAGTGGATGAGACAGTGGCAGGTGGTTAAATGCCTTCTTATTTAAGTGGGACAGTCACATAAGAATGGAATTTCTGCTCAGGGAACTAGAAGGGTAGGGCAGTGTGAGAGGGAGTCACATTTCATTCACAATATAGTTACTGTATGAGGGTATGAAATGGAAGTGAGACCATCTTTTTTAGTACCCAGCAACTTTTCTTCAGGAGGGTCCTTTCTATTGCTATGCTTCTAACTATAGATAGCTACTGGATTTTACCAGTGCATAAGTATTTAGATCCCACTGAATTTTTTCATCTCTCAGATATTTCAAATCTAACTGTAAATCAGGAAGGTGTTTAGTGTTCAGAGAAAATGGGGAATTTTCACAAGGTATTCCTTAGTTCCATGTCTGTTATATACAAGCGATAATAGGACATGTTGGGGAATAAAAAATAATAATAAAAGACCAAATTGAGCTTATAGATCTTTAGACTGAAACTGATTCCATGGCCTTTGATCCTAAAAAAACAAAATAGTATTTTTTTTAATTTTATTTTTACTTTTGAAATACCAGTGTTGCTCTTTATCACTTCTCAGTTTAAAAATGCATGGAAAAAGACCTTTTCACTGTTGATTAACTTTGTTTTAGATATAGGAAATAAGGTTTGGTACTATGTACTGCTCTTGTATAGGTCTGTAGAAATAAATCTCAGACTCTTAAACAACTTTTTATAGGCTTTCTTATAAAGAAAAGTAACAGTGATTCTATTCTCTATTGGGAATAACAGTGATTTCTACAGTGATCCTTTAGAAATGTCTATGTTTACAACTGGATGTGGTAGTAACAGAGATTGTTCCTTCATGAAGATATCTATTTTAAACATTTTTTAAATGTTTATTTTTGAGAGACAGAGAGAGCATGAGCAGGGGAGGGGCAGAGAAAGAGAGGGAGACACAGAATCTGGAGGAGGTTCCAGGCTCTGAGCTGTCAGCACAGAGACTGACATAGGGCTCGCACTCAGGAGCCATGAGATCATGATCTGAGACGAAGTTGGATGCTTAACCAACTGAGCCACCCAGGCGCCCCAAGACATCTCTAGTTGAGCTTGAGCCAGATATAAAGTATTTGGAATAGACGTCTTGGGTGAAGACCTGGATTCTGTTGGCAATGGGAGTTCTGAAAATGCTGACAATATGTATAGTACATGACCCAAACTTCCTGAGGCCTATTCTACCCAAGCATGTAGAACTGAGTAAAGCATGACTGAATATTCAAAAGGAAAGTGTACAGCAAGCCTATCAACCCCAAAGGGAAAATCCGGTGTTTAATTGACAAGAAATACATCACTTCCCCCAGGAGTATTTGGGTCTCCTCTAAGAATAAACTTTTTCAAATGTGTACAGTAGTACAAGTGATAAACCTACCATATTTTAAAAGTAGTGTTGGGGCGCCTGGGTGGCGCAGTCGGTTAAGCGTCCGACTTCAGCCAGGTCACGATCTCGCGGTCCGTGAGTTCGAGCCCCGCGTCAGGCTCTGGGCTGATGGCTCGGAGCCTGGAGCCTGTTTCCGATTCTGTGTCTCCCTCTTTCTCTGCCCCTCCCCCGTTCATGCTCTGTCTCTCTCTGTCCCAAAAATAAATAAAAAACGTTGAAAAAAAAAATTAAAAAAAAATAAATAAAAGTAGTGTCAATTGTGTCTAAAAGTCCACAAGTCTGATGTGATGTTTACAGAAGCAAAACCACTGGTCTTCATAAAAAGACCTAAGAAGAGGCCTGTTTTAGGAAAACTCAGATTCGCACATAGGCCATGTTTAAGCCAGGGTCTAAAGCACTGAGCTTTCCATTGTCTCCCAAAATGATGCTGAGAATGCCATTAATCAGTGTTATTAATTCAGATACCACTAACTTGGAATTGATTGCCTTAGAATGTAGTGGATGCAAGTTTATCTATGGGATATCTATGAAAAAGGGAGTTGGCTGAGTATTATGAGACCTAACTGGGGTGTGGGTTGGGGAGAGCAAATGTTATAATTTAAGAAAACTATTTCCTTATATGTTCTAAACCACCAAGCATCCATGCACCCATGCTAACAGTTAAGGATCATTTTGACTTATTTCTCAAGCAAATGTTGGGGTCTCTATTGGGAATAATGTTAGCTTACATCTTACAACTGAACACACCAAAAAGTAAAAGTTCCTTTTAAGCCATTCTGCAAGTCAGTTACCTGCTACACACCATCTCTTTCCTCTCAACAGGGTCTTAATTCTCAACTGTGACAACATTACCACTTTGTTCTCATGCTATAGCAGTGAGGGTGGAAAAGTAGGGGAGGTTGATCATTAAGGAGAATGGAACAGTGGAATCAGCCTACTATCTCAGCTGGAAGTCAACATTTCTCAAGTTAAATCCCATTCTAGAAAAATAATATATTTTTTCTCTTGCCTACATTCTGGGCTGCCTGATATGCATATACTGGTTGCTTAATCAGTAAGGGCCATAAATCACCTTCCAGACTCTTAAGTGGGAGGGGGGTGTCCCAGACTCACCCATTTAAACCAACAGGAAAAGAAGCATAGCCTTTTTGGGACAAGGATCATTGTGGGTGCCATAGGTACACCTAGCATGGAAACAGATAAGTAGCTCACCGTTGCTTATAGCAGCCTGCTTCTTTTGTGCTAGCCTTGGAGATACCTGTGTCCCCAAAGATGCCCATGCTCCCAGAGATGCTGATGTTTTCAGAGCAGCCCATAGCCTCAGAGATATCCATGTTGCCAGAGAATCCGATATCCCCAGAAATGTTTATGGCCCTGAGGCTGCCTATGATCCCATAACAGTCATGGTGAAAGTCTGCACACTGTCTTTTCACTTGATCCATCTGAGCCTGGAAGCCTCTTCTCTGGATATGGTGCCATTCTCCATCAAGGTGTTCAGGTATCCATCAATACCCATAAAGTCAAGAGGATTGGTCAAAGAACTTCCCAGATGCTGAGATAATAAATTCCCTAATTGAGAGCATGTACAGACTTCTTTTGGTGGCTCATCATGGGCTTGCAGTTTCTGTCACGGGAGCAAGGAATGGTTGAAAAGAATTAGGAATAGGAAAAAAAACCTAAGTAAATATCACAATGACCTGCAGGGATCCTGATGCTGTCACTAATATGGTGTAATGTAACCTTTTTCCCCCACCTTACCCCCAAACATCTTTTCTTCATTACTTGACATAGTGCTTTAAAAGCCTTACCACTAAAGAAGCATCTTGTATCTATAAAAGTCCTCTTTTCTAATAAATATAATTCTATTATTGGGAGCAGGGAGGGCAAAGGAGAGGATCATTAAGATATATTAAGCACCTCTAAGTGCTGGAGACTTTATATATAGTCTTTTATACTTATATACTTATATACCTTTTATACTTATAATAATTCTGTTGGTTAGGTATTAGCTGTATTTTACAAGTGAGAAACGTGAGAATAGGAGAATTTAAATAAGACTAAAATTCACACATTGTAGAAATGCTAGAGCTGAGATCTGACCCTGCCTCTTAATACCAAGTTCTATCACCTAATACCTCACGCTATCTCCAATGGATATTTTCACTTTCAGGAATAACACAATGACTCAATGATACTTTACAATGGTGATTCTTAACCTTGGGGGGGCATAGACCACCTTGAAAATCTGAAGAAAATAATGAGCTTTCTTCTCAGAAAACTGCATGTATGCACATGTGTGTACATGAGGCAACACACAGTTTTAGGTTTAATATCAAGGGCTTCATAGATTCCCCCAAAGGTACCTGAGGACACTTATAGTTTCATGGACTCGAGTCAAGAGCTCCAGTTGTAGGGTATAAGCATACCATTTTCATTTTTTTGAAAATTAGAAAATCACATGCATACACACACACACACACACACACACACACACGCAATCGTGATAACCTTTGAAGAAAGGAAATGAATGGGTAGATGGCTAGGGGAGTCTTTTAAACTTTCCATTTTGTATTTTTTTTTATTCTGCATATTTCAACTTTACATTTGTACTACCTTTCTAAAGCTCTCAACAGGGAAAGTCTTCTGGGAAGGTGGCAAAGTAGAAGATCCTAAGTTTACCTCGTCCCATGGGCACAACTAGATAACAGCCACATCAGTGCAACTAACCCAGAGAGTGACCTGAAGACTGGAAGAACAGATTTTACACTGTTATTCATAGAGAAAAGGCCACATTGGAAGGGGTAGGAGGGGCAGAGATGTTGTGGAGAACCAAGCTCCTGGTGAGACTAACTACAAAAAGGAGTGATATCACAAGAATAGAGAAGAGAGAGGAGCAGACACCACACCAGGCACTCCAGACATAGGGAACCTGAACTGGGAAATAAGGTCCCCAAAACATTTGGCTTTGAAAACAAGTGGTGCTTAACTTCTCAAGTATTTACAATCAGTGGGGCTTAACTCCAGGTAGTTTAAAAATCAGCAGGCTTAGCTCTGGGAAAGATGAAGGGCTTTAGGAACCAGAGTCCTTGCCCTTAAAGAGCCAGTATAATAAATGTAGCATAGAAGAAGCAGTTTTAAAAGCACTTGGAGTATAAATGATGGAGGCTTATTTACTAATCTCACAACATGCACCAGAGGGGCAGGGATCAGTCAGAGACTCCTCCAAGAACAGAAGAGCTGGCAGGCACCATTTTTCTCTCCCTACTTCCCCATACCCAGAACAGATAGCAAGACACTTGCAGTAACCAGCTGGAAAACCCTCTACCTACCTTGCTAACACCATGCACCCTGCCTCCAAGTTCCCCTGTGGATCCACCCCATCTACCCAACCTACACTTCAGGCATCCTCTAAAGCTACTCTTGCCAAAACAAATCCTGCAAGCAGCCTTGGCAAAGACTGGTGCCACCCCAAAGTAATTCCCAGCCCTGGGGAGAGGGGATCATAACCACCACACACAATAGTTCAAATGCAGGCCCAGCAGACAGACTAGGGGTAGGCATTGGGTTGGATTGTTGGTCTGCTGACCAACGAAAACCTCTCAGGGGACAAGGCAGTGAGAGCATCCTGCAGGTCCATGATATTGCAGCCCCAACAGACAGACTGTGGACAGGCCTCTGGTTGGACTCTAGGCCCTACCCAACAACAAAAACCTCTCAGGGGACAACAGAGGGAGAGCCCCCTGAGGATCAGTGCAACTGAAGTCCCAGAAGAGCGGCTGAGGGTAGTCATCTATTCTGACTGCTGACACCAACCAAGTACAAGCTCACCAACCAAGGTCCCAGACTGGCCTTTTAACAGCATAGGTACCAAATCTTGCCCACAACTGGCAAAGTGGGCCTTTGCATCCAACTGGACTAAAGGCAAATGAAGATCAGCTACAACAGTAGGGTACACAAAATACACATAGAGATATCCTGAAGAACTGGCTCTGGTGAATAGGGGGCATTACACTACAGAGTACCACAGGACCTCTTCTTCATAAGGCCACAATTTCAAGATTAGGAGATGCAGCCGACTTTCCTAATGCATGGAAACAGAGAGAAAAAATGAGTCGACAGAAAAACATGTCCCAAATCAAAGAACAAGACAAAACCACAGCAAAAGAACTAATTGAAATGGAGATTGACAATATGCCTGATAAAGAATTCAAAGCAATGGTCATAAAGATACCCACTAGATTTCAGAAAAATTGAAAGATCTCAGTAAGAACTTCAACAAAGAGATAGAAAATATATAAAAAGACTAGTGAGAGATGAATAACTCAATAAGTGAAATAAATACACTAGACAGAATCAACATCAGAGTAGAGGATGCAGAAGAATGGATCAGTGAGCTGGAAGACAGAGTAATGGAAAGTAACCAAGCTGAAGAGCAAAAGGAAAAATTAATAATAAAAAATGAGAATAGGTGGGGCACCTGGGTGGCTCAGTCAGTTAAGTGTCCAACTCTTGATTTTGGTTCAGGTCATGATTTCACTGTTCTTGAGATTGAGCCCCACATCTGGCTCTGCATGTAGTGCGGAGCCTACTTGGGATTTTCTCTCTCCCTCTATCTCTGCCCTTCTCCAGACTTGCTTGCATGCATGTGCATTCAATTTGTCTCTCAAAATAAATAAACTTAAAAAGAAATTATTAAAAAATAAAAATTTAAAAATGAGAATAGATTAAGGGAACTCACTGACATCATCAAGTGTAATAACTTTGGCATTTTAGGGATCCAAGAAGGAGAAGAGATGAGAAGGCAGAATATTTATTTGATGAAATAATAGCCGAAAAATTTCCTAATCTGGGGAAGGAAATAGATGTCCAGATCTAGGAAGAACAGAGAGCTCCCAAAAGTATCAGCCCATGGAGGTCCATAGCAAGACACATAATTAAGATGGTAAAAAGTAGTAATAGAATTTTAAAAGCAGTGAGAGAAAACAATTATACACAAGGGAAACCTCATAAGGCTATCAGCTTTTTCAGCAGAAATGCTGAAAACCAGAAGGGAGTGGCATGATATTACCAAAGTGCTAAAAGGAAAAAAAAAACTGCAATCTAAAATGCACTGCAAGGTTATCATTCATAATAGAAGGGGAGATACAATATCCCAGACAAACAAAAGTTGAGTTCATCACCAAACCAACATTGCAAGAAACGTTAATGGAAATTCTTTGAATGGAAAAAAAAAAGGCCATAATCAGGAATCAGAAAATTATGGAAGGAAAAAATTTCATGAGTGAATGAACAAAATTAATAGATTAATCACCTATAAAACCAGTGTGGAAGTTAAAGCACAAAAAAAAAACCCAGTAAACTTAATTATATGTATAAAAGTCAGTCAAGGTATTCACAAAACAAAAGGATGTACAGTATGACATCATATACATAAAATGGGTGTGTGGGGGAGTAAAACTTGAGAGTTTTTGGAATGGGCTCAAATTTAAGTGACCAACAACATAAAATAGACTGCAATATGCATAGGATGTTATATATAAACCTAATGTTAAACACAAATCAAAAACCTATAATAGATACAAAAAAAATAGAAAGCAATCCAAGCACATCACTAAAGAAAGCCATAAAACCACAAGAAAGAGAGCACATGAAAAAAGGAATAGAGAAGAACTACAAAAACAACCATAAAATGAGTAACAAAATTGCAGTAAGTACTTACTTATCAATAATTACTTTGAATTTAAATAGACTAAATGCTCCAAGCAAAAGAATATGGTAACTGAATAAGTAGAAAAAGAAAGACCCTGTAATACTGCCTAGAAGAGACTCAGTTCAGACCTAAAGATACATTCTGATTGAAAATGAATGGATAGAAAAATATTTTATCATGCAAATGGAAGAAAAAAGAAAGTTGGGGTAGCAATACTTATTATCGGACAAAATAGGTTTTAAAATAAAGACTATAATAAGAGACAAAGAAGGGCACTACATATGATAAAGGGAACAATCAAACAAGAGGGTATAAAAATTCAAAGTATTTATTTGCTCTACATAGGAAGAGCTAAACACAAAAAGCAACAATTAAAAGACATAAAAGAAGAAATTGGCAGTTATACAATAATAGTAGACTACTTTAGCACCACACTTAAATCAATAGATCATCAAGACAGAAACTTAATAAGGAAACAAGCTTTGAAGAATACAATGCACCAGATAGACACAAAAGATATATTCATAACATTCCAATCCCCAAACAGTGGGATACACATTCTTTTCAAGTGAACATGGAACAGTCTCCAAAACAGATCACATTAGGCTACAAAACAAGTCTTAACATATTCAAAAATATTAAAATCATACGATGCATCTTTTCCAACTACAATGGTATGAAACAAGAAATAAATCACAAAGAAGTCTGGAAAGAACACAAATACATAAAGGATAAATAATATGCTACTAAACAATGAAAGGGCCAACCAAGAAATCAAGGAGGAAATTAAAAAAATACATAGAGATGAAGATGGCAGAACAACATGGAACTTTTTTTTTTCTCTCTCATCCCTGAAATGCAGCTAGATCAACACCAAACCATCTTGCACACCTAGAAAACTGATCTGAGGATTAACACAACAATCTGTACAACTTAAACCACAGAACTCAGCAGGTATGCGGCATGGAGAGGAGAACTGGGGGAGAGAGAAGCTGCAGAGGGTAGGAAGCTGTTTTTGCTTGTGGAGAAAGGACAGAGACAGGGGGGAAGAGTACAGGAAAAGCACTCCCCCCAAAAGCAGCTGGAGAGAAAGAGAAAGAGTGTACACACCCATAAGGGTTAACAAGAAAGGGAGAAAGGAGAAAGGAGAGGGTTTAAATACCATTAAGACTCTATAAACAGGGGAGCACAGATTCTGAAACTCTGTGGCTGGATAGCTGGCAGACCTCTGGTGGGAAGGGTGAGTCCCCAGGAGGAGACAGCAAGGTAGGTCCACGGGGTCCTCAGCCACCTGGGAAGAGGCAGTTACCCTGCTAAGAGGACATTTGGTAGAGGCTGTGTGGCCTCCCCACAGGCAGAGAACAGCCATGTTTGCTGGTGTTAGAACAAGGATGTTAAGGGTGAAGCCTGGCACCGGATTTACCATAATCCCTGAAATGCTGCAGCTACACAATTTTGTGAACTTTTTCTGGAGCAGGCTGGCATCTGGCCACAGTCTCTGGGCATCTGCAGCAGCGCAGTTGTGGGAACATTCCTGGGGTCAGGCAGGAACCCAGCCATTGATTGGTGAGACCCTTCCACAGAGGGTCTGAGTGGGTCAAAGTCATAGGGCCCTCAGAAATGAGGGGTTTGGAAACACAGCCCCATCTGAGATAAAACTCAGGAGGGAGGTGCCAACTGGCAGGCTGACAGCTTGGTCTCGGACAGTGAAGAAGTGCAGAGTGGATGGAAGCCGGAGACAAATGAAGGGTGCTTGATTGCGGGTCCACGAGAGCACAGAGTTCTGATACTAGAGATTGGGTAGCTGAGTGACACCATTTGCACCCCTCCCACGCATGGGCATACACACAGTGAACATGATCAACAAGGATCCACCCCAGTAAACTAAGCAGCACCAGCTACTGGAGAACAGAGCTGTTACACCAAACCCCATCCAACTGCACCAACCATGCTCTAAAGGAACACCACAAGACTCTGTGCCTACTTAGTTCACAGACTATAAAGTGCTTCATAGTTTGACTGTTAGGGGAAACTGGATGTAATTTCAATCGTATTTCTTTTTTCTAGCTGATCCATCTATTCAATTTTTCTTCCTTTCTTTTCATTTTTTGTTCTCAAATAAAGAGAAAAAAATTATTTTGCATTTTTTATAAAAAATATTTTTCTTTTTTTAAAATATAAATTATTGTCAAATTGGTTTCCATACAATACCCAGTGCTCATCCCAACAAGTGCCCTCCTCCCTGCCCATCACCCATTTTCCCCTCTTCCCCACCCCCATCTACCCTTAGTTTGTTCTCATTCCTTAAGAGTCTCTTATGGTTTGCCTCACTCCTCTGTAACGTTTTTTTCCCCTTCTCCTCCCCCATTGTCTTATGTTAAGTTTCCTAAGATCCACATATGAGTGAAAATATATAGTATCTGTCTTTCCCTGCCTGGCTTATTTCACTTTGCATAGTAACCTCCAATTCCATCCGTTGTGGCAAATGGGCAGATTGCATTCTATCGCATTGCCAAGTAGTATTCCATTGTATGTATAAAACACGTCTTCATTCATCAGTTGATGGACATTTAGGCTCTATCCATAATTTGGCTATTGAAAGTGCTACTATAAACATTAGTGTACAAGGGCCCCTATGCATCAGCACTCTTGTATCCTTTGGGTAGATTCCTAGCAGTGCTATTGCTGGGTCATAGGGTAATTCTATTTTTAATTTTTTGAGGAACTTCCACACTGTTTTCCAGAGCGGCTGCACCAGTTTGCATTCCCACGAGCAGTAAGGAGGGTCCCTTTTCTCTACATCCTCGCCAGAATCTATAGTTACCTGATTTGTTCATTTTACCACTCTGACTGCTGTGAGGTGGTATCTGAGTGTACTGTTGATTTGTATTTCCCTGATGAGGAGTGACATTGAGCATCTTTTCATGTGCCTGTTGGCAATCTGGATGTCTTCTTTAGAGAAGTGTCTATTTATGTCTTCTGCCCATTTATTCACTGGATTATTTGTTTTTCAGGTGTGGAGTTTGGTGAGTTCTTTATAGATTTTAGATACTAGCCCTTTATCGAATACATCATTTGCAAATATCTTTCCCATTCTGTCGGTTGCCTTTTAGTTTTGGTGATTGTTTCCTTTGCACTGCAGAAGCTTTTTATGTTGATGAGGTTCCAATAGTTCATGTTGGCTTTTAATTCCCTTGCCTTTGGAGAGTGTCAGGTAAGGAATTGCTGTGCCTGAGGTCAAAAAGGTTTTTCCCTGCTTTATCCTCTAGTGTTTTGATGGTTTCCTATGTCACATTCAGGTCCTTCAACCATTTTGAGTACATTTTTGTGTATGGGGTAAGAAAGTGTTCTAGTTTCATTCTTCTGCATGTTGCTGTCCAGTTTTTCCAGCACCATTTTCTAAAGAGACTGTCATTTTTCCATTGGATACTCTTTCCTGATTTGTCCAAGATTAGTTGGCCATACATTTGTGGGTCCAATTCTGCGTTCCCTGTTCTATTCCATTGGTCTACGTGTCTGTTTTTGTGCCAATACCATACTGTCTTGATGATTAGACAAACTTGATTACAGTTTTATACTAGAAGCTAAAGTCTGGGATTGTTATGCCTCCCACTTTAGTTTTCTTCTTCAATATTACTTTGGCTATTTGGGTTCTTTTGTGATTCCATACAAATTTAGGATTGCTTGTTCTAGCTTTGAGAAGAATGCTGGTGCAATTTTGATTGGTATTGCATCTTTTAAAATATGAAATTTATTGTCAAATTGGTGTCCATACAACACCCAGCGCTCATCCCAAAAAGTGCCCTCCTCAATACCCATCACCCACTCCCCCCTCCCTCCCACCCCTCATCAACCCAGAATTTGTCCTTAGTTTTTAAGAGTCCCTTAATGCTTTGGCACTCTCTCTCTCTAACCTTTTTTTTCTTCCCCTACCCCCATGGACTTCTGTTAAGATTCTCAGGATCCACATAAGAGTGAAAACATATGGTATATGTCTTTCTCTGTATGACTTATTTCACTTAAAATAACACTCTCCAGTTCCATCCACGTTGTTACAAAAGGCCATATTTCATTCTTTCTCATTGCCAAGTAGTATTCCATTGTGTATATAAACCACAATTTTTTTATCCACTCATCAGTTGATGGACATTTAGGCTCTTACCATAATTTGGCTATTGTTGAGAGTGCTGCTATAAACAATGGGGTACAAGTGCCTCTACACATCAGTACTCCTGTATCCCTTGGGTAAATTCCTAGCAGTTCTATTGCTGGGTCACAGGGTAGGTTTATTTTTAATTCTTTTAGGAACCTCCACACTGTTTTCCAGAGTGGCTGCACCAGTGTGCATTCCCATCAAGAGTGCAAGAGGGTTCCTGTTTCTCCACATCCTCTCCAGCATCTATAGTCTCCTGATTTGTTCATTTTACCCACTCTGACTGGCGTGAGGTGGTATCTGAGTGTGGTTTTGATTTGTATTTCCCTGATGAGGAGCGATGTTGAGCTACTTTTCATGTGCCTGTTGGTAATGTGGATGTCTTCTTTAGATAAGTGTCTATTCATGTTTTCTGCCCATTTCTTCAAGGATTATTTGTTTTTCAGGTATGGAGTTTGGTGAGCTCTTTATAGATTTTGGATACTAGCCCTTTGTCCGATATGTCATTTGCAAATATCTTTTCCCATTCCGTTGGTTGCCTTTTATTTTGTTGATTGTTTCCTTTGCAGTGCAGAAGCTTTTTATCTTCATGAGGTCCCAATAGTTCATTTTTGCTTTTAATTCCCTTGCCTTTGGGGATGTGTCAAGTAAGAAATTGCTGTGGCTGAGGTCAGGTTTTTTCCTGCTTTCTCCTCTAGGCTTTTGATGGTTTCCTCTCTCACATTCAGGTCCTTTATCCATTTTGAGTTTGTTGTTTTGAATGGTGTAATAAAGTGGTCCAGTTTCATCTTTCTCCTTGTTGCTGTCCAGTTCTCCCAGCACCATTGGTTAAAGAGGCTGTCTTTTTTCCATTGGATATTCTTTCCTGCTTTGTCAAAGATTAGTTGGCCATACTTTTGTGGGTCTAGTTCTGGGGTTTCTATTGTATTCCATTGGTCGATGTGTCTGTTTTTGTACCAATACCATGCTGTCTTGATGTTTACAGCTTTGTAGTAGAGGCTAAAGTCTGGGATTGTGATGCCTCTCATTTTGGTCTTCAAAATTACGTTGGCTATTTTGTGGTTCCATATGAATTTTAGGATTACTTTTTCTAGCTTTGAGAAGAATGCTGGTGCAATTTTGATTGGGATTGCATTGAATGTGTAGATAGCTTTGGGTAGTATTGACATTTTAACAATATGTGTTCTTCCAATCCATGAGTACGGAATGGTTTTCCATTTCTTTATATCTTCTTCAATTTCCTTCATAAGCTTTCTATAGTTTTCAGAATACAGATCTTTGACATCTTTGGTTAGGTTCATTCCTAGGTATTTTATGGTTCTTGGCACAAATGGGAATGGGATCAGTTTCTTTATTTGTCTTTCTGTTGCTTCATTATTAGTGTATAAGAATGCAACTGATTTCTGTACATTGATTTTGTATCCTGCGACTTTGCTGAATTCATGTATCATTTCTAGCAGATTTTTGGTGGAGTCTATCGTATTTTCCATGTATAATATCATGTCATCTGCAAAAAGTGAAAGCTTAACTTCATCTTTGCCAATTTTGATTCCTTTGATCTCCTTTTGTAGTCTGATTGCTGATTCTAGAACTTCCAACACTATGTTAAACAACAGCAGTGAGAGTGGACATCCCTGTCGTGTTCCTGATCTCAGGGAGAAAGCTCTCAGTTTTTCCCCATTGATGATATTCGCTGTGGGCTTTTCATAAATGGCTTTGATGATGTTTAAGTATGTTCCTTCTATCCCGACTTTCTCGAGGGTTTTTATTAAGAAAGGGTGCTGAATTTTGTCACATTCTTTTTCTGCATCGATTGACAGGATTATATGGTTCTTATCTTTCTTGTATTAATGTGATGTATCCCATTGATTGATTTGCGAATCTTGAACTAGCCCTGCAACTCAGGAATGAATCCCACTTGATCATGGTGAAAAATTCTTTTTATATGCTGTTGAATTCGATTTGCTAGTATCATACTGAGAATTTTTGCATCCATATTCATCAGGGATATTGGCCTGTAGTTCTCTTTTTTTGCTGGGTCTCTGTCTGGTTTAGGAATGAAAGTAATGCTGGCTTCATAGAATGAGTCTGGAAGTTTTCCTTCCCTTTCTATTTTTTGGAATAGCTTGAGAAGGATAGGTATTATCTCTGCTTTAAATGTAGGGTAGAATTCCCCATGGAAGCCATCTGGTCCTGGACTCTTATTTGTTGGGAGATTTTTTTTTATTTTTTTAACGTTTATATATTGTTGAGACAGAGAGAGACAGAGCATGAACGGGGGAGGGGCAGAGAGAGAGGGAGACACAGAATCGGAAGCAGGCTCCAGGATCTGAGCCATCAGCCCAGAGCCCGATGTGAGGCTCGAACTGACGTACCGCAAGATCGTGACCCGAGCTGAAGTCAGACACTTAACCGACTGAGCCACCCAGGCGCCCCATGCGAGACTTTTGATAACTGATTCAATTTCTTTGCTAGTTATGGGTCTGTTCAAGCTTTATATTTCCTCCTGATTGAGTTTTGGAAGTGTGTGGGTGCTTAGGAATTTGTCCATTTCTTCCAGGTTGTCCAGTTTGTTGGCATATACTGTTTCATAGTATTCCCTGATAATTGCTTGTATTTTGAGGGGTTGCTTGTAATAATTCCATTTTCATTCATGATTTTATCTATTTGGGTCATCTCCATTTTCTTTTTGAGAAGCCTGGCTAGTGGTTTATCAATTTTTTTTATTTTTCCAAAAACCCAACTCTTGGTTTCATTGACCTGCTTTTTTTTTTTTTTTTTAGATTCTATATTGTTTATTTCTGCTCTGATCTTTATTATTTCTCTTCTTCTGCTGGATTTAGTCTGTCTTTGCTGTTCTGCTTCTATTTCCTTTAGGTGTGCTGTTAAATTTTGTATTTGGGATTTTTCTTGTTTCTTGAGATAGGCCTGGATTGCAATGTATTTTCCTCTCAGGACTGCCTTCGCTGCATCCCAAAGCGTTTGGATTGTTGTCTTTTCAATTTCATTTGTTTCCATATATTTTTTTATTTCTTCTCGAATTGCCTGATTGGCCCATGCATTCTTTACTAGGGTGTTCTTCAACCTCCGTGCTTTTGGAGGTTTTCCAGACGTTTTCCTGTGGTTGATTTCAAGCTTGATAGCATTGTGGTCTGAAAGTATGCATGGTATGATCTCAATACTTGTATACTTATGAAGGGCTGTTTTGTGACCCAGTATGTGATCTATCTTGGAGAATGTTCCATGTGCACTCGAGAAGAAAGTATATTCTGTTGCTTTGGGATGCAGAGTTCTAGATATATGTGTCAAGTCCATCTGATCCAATGTATCATTCAGGGCCCTTGTTTATTTATTGATCCTGTGTCTAGATGGTATCCATTGTTGTAAGTGGAGTATTAAAGTCCCCTACAATTACCACATTCTTATCAATAATGTTATGTTTGTGAGTAATTGTTTTACATGTTTGGGGGCTCCTGTATTCGGCACATACACATTTATAATTGTTAGCTCTTCCTGATGTATAGACCCTGTAATTGTTATATAATGCCATTCTTCATCTCTTGTTACAGCCTTTAATTTAAAGTCTATTTTGTCTGTTATAAGTATGGCTACTCCAGCTTTCTTTTGACTTCCAGTAGCATGATAGGTAGTTCTCCATCCCCTCACTCTTAATCTGAAGGTGTCCTCAGGTCTAAAATGAGTCTCTTGTAGACAACAAATAAGTGGGTCTTTTTTTTTTTTCCATTCTGATACCCTATGTCTTTGGGTTGGAGCATTTAGTCCATTTACATTCATTGTTATTATAGAAAGATATGGGTTTTGATTCTTTGTGATGTCTATAGGTTTCATGTTTGTAGTGATTTCTCTGGTACTTTGTGGTCCTTGCAACATTTCACTCATAGAATCCCTCTTAGGATCTCTTGTAGGGCTGGTTTAGTGGTGATGAATTCCTTCAGTTTTTGTTTGTTTGGGAAGACCTTTATCTCCTTCTATTCTAAATGACAGACTTGCTGGATAAAGGATTCTCAGCTACATATTTTTTCTGTTCATCACATTGAAGAGTTCTTCCATTCCTTTCTGGCCCGCCCAGTTTCAGTAGATAGATCCGTCACTAGTCTTATAGGTCTCCCTTTATATGTTAGAGCATGTTAATCTCTAACTGCTTTCAGAATTTTCTCTTTATCCTTGTATTTTGCCAGTTTCACTATGATATATCATGCAGAAGATTGATTCAAGTTTCGTCTGAAGGGAGTTCTCTATGCCTCTTGGATTTCATTGTCTTTTTCCTTCCCCAGATCAGGGAAGTTCTCAGCTATGATTTGGTCAAGTATACCTTCAGATCCTTTCTCTCTCTCTTCCTCCCCTGGTCTCAATTATGCATATATTATTGCGTTCTATCACATCACTTAGTTTTCTAATTCTCTCCTCATACTCCTGGATTTTCTTTATCTCTCTCTCACCTGCCTTTTTTTCCATAATTTTATCTTCTAATTCACCTATTTTCTCCTCTGCCTCTTCAATCCGAGCTGTGGTCACCTCCATTTTATTTTGCAGCTCATTTATACCATATTTTAGCTCCTCATGACTGTTTCTTAGTCCCTTGATCTCTGTTGCCATAGATTCTCTGCTGTCCTCTATTTTTTTCAAGCCCAGCGATTAATTTTATGACTATTATTTTAAATTCATTTTCTGTTATATTGTTTAAATCGTTTTTGATCAGTTCGTTAGTTGTCACTACTGCCTGGAGTTTCTTTTGAAGAGAACTCTTCCGTTTCGTCATTTTGGATAGTCCCTAGAGTGGCGCGGAACTGCAGGCTCTTCCTCTGTGCTGTCTGGAGTAATGTGCGTTGGTGAGTGGGGCCACAGTCAGACTGGTGTGTACCTTATCTTCCCCTTTCCCAGAGGCAGGACTCACTGTGGAGTGGTGTGGCTCCTGTCTGAGCTACTTGCATACTGCCAGGCTTGTGGTGCTGCTTCGATGGGATCTGTTGTTTTAGCTGGGGTGGATGTGCAAGGTGCACAGGGGCGGGAGGGGCAGATTCAGCTCACTTTGCCTTTGGTGGTCTGCTTTGGGAGGGGCCCTGTGGCACCAGGAGGGAGGCAGAGCCGTAGAGGGATGGATCCACAGAAGCACAGCATTGGGTGTTTGCGCAGTGCAAGAAGTTATGTGACGGGAACTGATTCACTTTGGGATTTTGGCTGGGGGATAAGTGAGGGAGATGGCGTTTCCCAGTGCCTTTGTTCCCCGCCAAGCTGAGCTCTGTCCTCCGGGGCTCAACATCTCTCCCTCCCATTGTCCTCTCGCCTTACCGCTCTCTGAGCAGATCTGTTGAGTTAGAATATTCCAGATGTTAAGTCCCGCTTGCTGTCAGAACACACTCCATCCGGCCCCTCTGCTTTTGCAAGCCAGACTCGGGGGCTCTGCCTTGCAGGGCAGGCTGCCCCTCCACCTCCCCGGCTCCCTAATGCCAGTCCTTGTAGTGCACACCACCTCTCCGCCCTTCCTACCCTCTTCTGTGGGCCTCTTGTCTATGCTTGGCTCTGGGGAATTCATTCTGCTAGTCGTCTGGTGGTTATTTAGGCCAATGTGGGTGGAATCTAAGTGATCAGCAGGACACGGTGAGCCCAGCATCCTCCTACACCGCCATCTTCCACAATGTCACTCCTGATTGGTATTGCATTGAATGTGTCGATTGCTTTGGATAGTATTGACATTTTAACAATATTTATTCTTCCAATCCATGTGATGGAATGCTTTTCCATTTCTTTGTATCTTCTTCAATTTCCTTCATAAGCTTTCTATAGTTTTCAGCATACAGATCTTTTACATCTTTGGTAGGTTTATTCCTAGGTATTTTATGGTTATGTGTGCAATTGGTAACGGGATCAGTTTATTCATTTCTCATTCTGTTGCTTCATTATTAGTGTATAAAAATTCAACAGATTTCTGTATATTAATTTTGTACCCTGCGACTGTGAGAATTCATGTATCCGTTCTAGGAGATACATGAGTATCATGTCTTCTGTGAAAAGTGAAAGTTTCACTTCATCTTTGTCAATTTTGATGCCTTTTATTTCATTTTGTTGTCTGATTACTCATGCTAGTATTTCCAATACTATGTTAAAAAACAGGGGTGAGAGTGGACATCCGTGTTGTGTTCCTGATCTCAGGGGGAAAGCTCTCAGTTTTTCCCCATTATGTTGATATTAGCTCTGGGCTTTTCATAAGTTGCTTCTGTGAGGTTTAAGTATGTTCCTTCTATCCTGACTTTCTTGAGGTTTTTCATCAAGAAAATATGCTGTATTTTGTCAAATACTTTTTCTGCATCTATTGACAGGATCATACGGTTCTGAACTTTTATTTTATTAATGTGATGTATCACATTGATTGATTTGCAAATATTGAATCAGCTCTACACCCCAAGAATGAATCCTACTTGATCGTAATGAATAATGAATCTAGTTTGATTCACTAGTATCTTGTTGACAATTTTTGCATCCATATTCGTTAGGGATATTGACCTGTAATTCTGTGTTTTTTTTTTTCTTTTTCTTTTTCTGGGTCTCAACCTGGTTTGGAAATCGAAGTATTGCTGGCTTCATAGAATCAGTATGGAAGTTTTCGTTCCATTTTCAGTTTGGAACAGCTTGAGGAGGATAGGAATTAACTCTGCTTTAAATATCTGGTAGATTTCCCCAGGGAAGCCCTCTGGTCCAGGACTCTTATTTGTTGGGAGATTTTTGATAACTGCTACAATTTCTTCACTACTTACGGGTCTGTTCAAATTTTCTATATCTTCCTGTTTGAGTTTTGGTATTGTGTGGGTGTTTAGGAATTTGTCCATTTCTTCCAGGTTGTCCATTTTCTTCACATGTGATTTTTCATAGTATTCTCTGATAATTGTTTGTATTTCTGAGGGATTGGTTGTAATAAATCCATTTTCCTTAGTTATTTTATCTATTTGAGTCTTCTCTCTCTCTCTCTCTCTTTTTTTTTTTTTTTTTTTTTTTTTGAGAAGCCTGGCTAGAGGTTTATTAATTTTGGTTATTTTTTAAAAAAACAACTCTTGGTTTCATTGATCTTTTCTACTTTTTTTTGGATTCTATATTGTTTATTTTTTATCTGATCTTTGTTATTTCTCTTCTGCTGGGTTTGGGTTGTCTTTGCTATTCTGCTTCTATTTCCTTTAGGAGTGCTGTTAGATTTTGTATTTGGGATTTTTCTTGTTTCTTGAGATAGGCCTGGATTGCAATGTATTTTCCTCTTAGGAATGCCTTTGCTGCATCCCAAAGGGTTTGGATTGTTGTATTTTCATTTTCATTTGTTTCCATATACCTTTTAATTTCTTCTCTAATTGCCTGGTTGGCCCATTCATTCTTTACTAGGATGTTCCTTAACCTCTATGCTTTTGGAGGTTTCCCAGACTTTTTCCTGTGGTTGACTTCAAGCTTCACAGCATTAAGATCTGAAAGTGTGCATGGTATCATCGTAATTCTTTTATATTCTTGAGGGCTGTTTGGTGACCCAGTATGTGATCTACCTTGGAGAATGTTACATGTGCACTTTAGAAGAAAGCATATTCTGCTGCTTTAGGATGTAGAGTTCTAAATACATCTGTCAAGTCCATCTGGTGCAATGCATCATTCAGGGCCATTGTTTCTTTAATGATTGTATCTAGATGTTCTGTCCATTGCTGTAAGTAGAGTATTAAAGTTCCCTGCAATTACCACATTCTTATCAATAATATTGCTTATGTTTGTGATTGTTTTAAATATTTGGGGGCTCCCGTATTCGGCGCATAGACATTTATAATTGTTAGCTCTTCCTGATGGATAGACCCTGTAGTTATTATATAATGCTCTTCTTTATCTCTTGTTACAGCCTTTAATTTAAAGTCTAGTTTGTGTGATGTAAATATGACTATTCCATCTTTCTTTTGACTTCCAGTAGTATGATAGATAGTTCTCCATCCCCTCACTTTCAATCTGAAAGTGTCCTTAGGTCTGAAATGAGTCTCTTGTAGACAGCAAATAGATGGGTCTTTTTTTTTTCTGATACCCTATGTCTTTAGATTGGAGCATTTATTCCATTTATATTCCGTGTCATCAGTGAAAGATACAGGTTTAGAGTCATTGTGTTATCTGTAGGTTTCATGCTTGTAGTGATGCCTCTGGTATTTTGTAGTACTTCCAACACTTCCCTCACAGAATCCCCCTTAGGATCTCTTGAAAGCCTGCTTTAGTGGTGATGAATTCCTTCAGTTTTTGTTTGTTTGGGAAAAACCTTTATCTTTCCTCTATTCTGAATGACAGGGTTTCTGGATAAAGGATTCTTGGCTGTACATTTTTTTTTCCATTCATCACATTGAAGATTTCCTGTCATTACTTTCTGGCCTGATGATTTTCAGTCGATAGGTCTGGTACTACCCTTGTGTGTCTACCCTTGTATGTTAAGGGCTATTTATCCCTACCTGCTTTCAGAATTCTCTCTTCAGCCTTGTATTGTTTCAGTGTCATTATGATATGTTGTGCAGAAGATTAATTCAGGTTATGTCTGAAGGGAGTTCTCTGTGCCTCTTGGATATCAATGTCTGTTTCCTTCCCCAGGTTGGGGAAATTCTCAGCTATGATTTGTTCAAGTATCCCTTCAGCCCCTTTCACTCTCTTCATCTTCCTCTAGAATTCCTATGATACAGATATTGTTCCATTTGAATGCATCACTTAGTTCTCTAATTCTCCACTCTTGATCCTGTGATTTTTTTTTATCTCTCTCTCTCAGCTTCCTCTTTTTCCATAATTTTATCTTCTAATTCAGCTATTCTCCCCTCTGCCTCTTCAGTCTGTGCTGTGGCTACCTCCATTTTATTTTCCACTTCATTTATATATATATTTTAAATTATTATTATTATTTGTTAGTTCCTTTATTTCTGCAGTATATTCTCTGCTGTCTTCTATGCCTTTTTCAAGTCCAGCGATTAATGTTATGACTGTTATTATAAATTCTTGTTCAGTTATATGGCTTATATTTGTTTTCATCAATTCTTTAGCTGTTACTTCTTCCTGAAATTTCTTTTGAGGGGAATTCTTCCATTTTATCATTTTGGCTAGTTTTCTGTCCCTTATGAGTGTAAAAATCTTGTTATGTACTCTGCACCTGCAAGCACTGCTATAGTAAAGGGGGGTCATACACTGTCCAGGGACTGGCCATTTAGGAGGTGTTTTTTGGAGAGTGTTACTTGCTCTCTTTTGTTGTGATTTTGGTTGTTTTATTTCTCTACTCGTAGTGATATTTTGGACCCTCAAAACAAAGGTGTGCTTTGATTTGTTCCTTGAGGTAGTGTCTACTTGGCCCCAGTCACTTCAGGTTTGATTATAAATTCCAGGCCCTCTTCTTGGCCCTCCACCAACTCAGCCTCATTGATTCCCTAAAAAATATTTTTCTTAATTTTTTCTAGTTTTTTACTTCTTTCTAATTTTTTAAATTCTAGTGTACTTTCATCATTTCATTTTATCCTATTTTATTGTAGTAATTTTTTAAAAAAATGTTCAAATATTTTCCTTTTTCCCTTTTTCTTTTCTTTCTTTCCCCCTTTTTTCCTTGATTCTATGAAGCTCCTTTCAACAACTGACCAAAACACACCTAGGATCTAGCATCCGTTATTTGATTTTTTGTGTTCTTTTTCGTTTTTAAATTTAATTTTTTTTAGTATTATTAAGTATTTTTCATCCTCCAAAATGACAAAATGAAGCAATTCACCCCAAAAGAAACAACAGGAAGCTATGATAGCCAGGGACTTGTATATAGATACAAGCAAGATGTCTGAACCAAAATTTAGAATCATGAAAATAAAATACTAAGTGGGGTTGAATCAAAAGCATAGAATGCCTTTCTGCATAGATAGGAAATAAAAGAAGTAAAATCTAGTCAGTACAAAATTAAAAATGGTATAACTGAACTGTAATCTCGATTGGATGTCATGGCGGCAAGGATGGATGAAGCAGAGCAGAGAATCAGTGATGTAGACTATAAACTTATGAGAATAATGAAGCAGAAAAAAAAGAGAGAAAGTAGGGCAAAAGAGCATGATATAGGAATTAGAGAACTCGGTGACTCATTATAAAGGAATAACATCCAAATCATAGGGGTCCAGAGGATGAAGAGAGAGGAAAAGGGGTAGAGGTTGATGTGAGCAAATCATAGCTGAAAACTTTCCTAACCCGGGGAAAGACACAGACATCACAATCCAGGAAGCACACAAAACTCCCATTAAATTCAACAAAAATTGACCATCAACAAGGCATATCATAGTCAAATTCACAAAATACACAGAGAAGGAAAGAATAATGAGAGCAGCAAAAGGGAAAAACAGTCCTTAACCTGCAAGTGAAGACAGATAAGGTTTGCGGCAGACCTATGCACAGAAACTTGGCAGGGAAGAAAGGAGTAGCAGGATATATTCATATTCAGTGTACTGAATTGGCAAAGTATGCAGGCACAAATTCTTTACCTAGCCAGACTGTTGTTCAAAATAGAGATAAAGAGTTTCCCAGACAGACAAAAATTAAACAAGTTCATGACCACTAAACCAGGCCCGCAAGGAATTTTAAGGGGGACTCTCTGAGGGGAGAAAAGATGAAACAAAACAAAAAGACCAAAAACAAAAGACTAGAAAGGCCCAGGGAGCACCAACTCCCTGGGAGGGAAACTCCAACTCTACAGGCAATATAATGGCCATAAATTCATACTTTCAGTACTCACTCTAAATGTCAATGGACTAAAAGCTGCAATCAAAAGACAAAAAGTAATAGAATGGATTAAAAAAAACAAAATACATCTACATGCTGTTTACAAGAGATACATTTTAGACCTAAAGACACCTTCAGATTGAAAGCAAGGGGATGGAGTACCATCTAGCATGTTAATGGTCGCCAAAATAAAGCCAGAGTAGCCATACTTATATTAGAAAATCTAGATTTTAAAATAAAGACTATAACAGGATACAAAGAAAGGCATTATATCACAATTAGAGGGTCTGTGCACCAAAAAGTTCCAAGCATTGTAAACATATATGTTCCAAACGTGGTGGGACCCAAATATATAATTCAGTTAATCTCAAACATACAAAAACTCTTTGATAATAATACCATAATAGTAAGGGACTTGAACACCCCACTTACAGTAATGGACAGACCATCTAAACAGAAAGTAAAGAAACAAGGGCTTTGAATGAAACACTGGACCAGATGGACTAAACAGATATATTCAGAACATTTTATCTTAAAGTAGCAGAATACACATTCTTCTTGAGTGTTCATGGAACATTCTCCAAAGTATACCACATACTGGGACACAAATCAGCCCTCAACAAATACAAAAAGTTTGAGATCATACTGTGCATAATTTCAGACCACAACTCTATGAACCTCAAAATCAAATCAACCACAAGAAAATAATTGGAAAGACAACAAACACTTGGAAATGAAAGAACATCCTACTAAAAATGAGTGGGCTAACCAAGAAGTTAAAAGGAAATTGAAAAGGACATGAAAGCCAATGAAAATGATAACACCATAGTGCCAAATCTCTGGGATACAGCAAAGGTGGTCATAAGAGGGAAGTATATAGCTATCTAGGCCTTCCTAAAGAAGGAATAAATGTCTAAGATATTCAACCTAACCTTACACCTTAAAGATCTGGAAAGATAACAGAAAATAAAACCCAAAGCCAGCAGAATATGGGAAATAATAAACTTTAGAGTGGAAATCAATGCTATAGAAATAAACCAAAAAAAAAAAAAAAAAGTCCAGATCAATGAAAACAGGCCTGGTTCTTTGAAGTAATTCACAAAATTGATAAACCCCTAGCCAGTTTGATCAGAAATAAAAATGAAAGTACCCAAATAAATAAATCAAGAATGAAAGAGACACTACAACCAACAATACAGAAATGCAAACAATAATAAGAGAATATTACGAGCAATGTATGCCAATAAATTGGGCAATATGGAAGAAATTGACAAATTCCTGGAAACATATGAACTACCAAAACTGAAACAAGAAGAAATAGAAAATTTGAACAATCCCATTACCAGTAAATAAATTGAATTTGTAATAAAAATCTCTCAAAAAAGTGGAGTCCTGGGTGGAATGGCTTTCCAGGGGAATTCTACCAATTCTATCATTTAAAGAAGAGTTAATATTTATACTTTTGAAGCTGTCCCAAAAATAGAAATAAAACTGAAACACACAAACTCATTCTATGAAGCCAGCATTACCTTGATTCCAAAACCACAGACCCTACTAAAAAGGAGAACTACAGACCAATTTCCCTGATAAACATGGATGCAAAAATTCTCAACAAGATACTAGCCAGCTGTATTCAACAACATATTAAAATAATTATTCACCATGACCAAGTGGGATGCAGGGCTGGTTCAATATCCACAAAACAATCAAAGTGATTAATCATGTCAAAAAAAGAAAGGACAAGAACTACATGATCTCAACAGATGCAGATAAAGCATTTAATAAAATACAGTATCGGTTCTTGATAAAAATCCTCAAGAAAGTAGGGATAAAAGGAACATACCTGAAGATGTTAAAAGCCATATATGACAGACCCACTGCTAATATCATCATCAATGGGGAAAAACTGACAAGTTTCCCCCTAAGGTCATGAACAAAACAGGGATGTCCACTCTCACCACAGTTATTCAACATAGCATTAGAAGTCCTAGCTTCAGCAATGGGACAACACAAAAGAATAAATGGGATCCAAATGAGCAAGGAGGAACTCAAATTTTCACTCTTTGCAGATGACAATATACTCCATATGGAAAACCTAAAAGATTCCAACAAAAAACTGCTATAACTGATCCATGAATTCAGCAAAGTTGCAGGATATAAAATCAATGCACAGAAATCAGTTGAATTTCTATACACCAATAATGAAGGAGCAGAAAGAGAAATCAAGAAATCAATCCCATTTGCAATTGCATCAAGAACCATAAAATACCTAGGAATAAACCTAACCAAAGAGGTGAAAAGTCTATACACTGAAAACTATAGAAAGCTTATGAAAGAAATTGAAGAAGACACAAAAAAAGGAAAAATAATCCATGCTCATGAATTGGAAGAACAAATATTATTAAAATGACAATTTAACACAAAGCAATCTACACATTCAATGCAATTCCTATCAAAATAACAACAGAATTCTTCATGGAGGTAGAAAAAACAATCCTAAAATTTGTATGGAACCAGAAAAAATCCCAAATAGCCAAAGCAACCCTGAAAAAGAAAAACAAAGCTGGAAGTATCACAATCCTGGACTTCAAGCCATATTGCAAAGCTGTAACCATCAAGACAGTATGGTATTAGCACAAAAACAGACAGTGAGATCCATGGAACAGAATAGAGAATCCAGAAACAGATCCACAAATGTATGGCCAACTAATCTTTGACAAAGCAGGAAAAGAGTATCCGATGGAATAAAGACAGTGTCTCAGCAAATGGTGCTGGAAAAGCTGGACAGTGGCATCAGAAAAATGAGCCTGGACCACTTTCCTACACCATACACAAAAATAAACTCACAATGGATAAAAGACCTAAATATAAGGCAGGAAGCCATCAAAATCCGAGAGGAGAAAATAGGCGAAAACCTCTTTGACCTTGGCCTCAGCAACTTCTTACTGAACACATCTCCAGAGGCAAGGGAGACAAAAGCAAAATTGAACTATTGGGACCTCATCAAGATAAAAAGCTTCTGCACAGGGAAGGAAACAATCAGCAAACTAAAAGGCAACCAGTCGAATGGGAGAAGATATTTGCAAATGACATATCAGATAAAGGGTTATTATCAAGAATCTATAAAGAACTTAACACACTCAGCACCCAAAAAACAAACAATCCAGTGAAGAAAAGGGCAGAAGACATGAATAGACACTTTTACAAAGAAAACATCCAAATGGCAAACAGACACGTGAAAAAATATTGAACATCACTCATCATCAGGGTAATACAAATTAAAACCAAAATGAGATACCACCTCACACCAGTCAGAAGGGCTAACATTAACAACTCAGGTAACAGAATTTGGAGAGGATGCAGAGAAAGAGATCTCTTTTGCACTGCTGGTAGGAATGTAATCTGGTGCAGCCACTCTGGAAAACATTATGGAGGTTCCTGAAAAAAATTAAAAATAGAACTACCCTATAACCCAGCAATTGCACTGCTAGGTACTTATCCAAGGGATAAGGTATACTTATCCAAGGGATACAGGTGTGCTGTTTCAAAGGGGCACATGTACCCCAATGTTTATAGCACTGCTATCCACAATAGCCCAAGTATGAAAGGAGCCCAAATATCTATCAACAGATAAATGAAGAAGATGTGGTATATATATATATACAATGTATTATTACTCAAAAATCAAAAAGAATGAAATCTTGCCATTTGCAACAACATGGATGCAACTAGAGGATATTATATTAAATAAAAATATTGAGCCAGAGAAAGACAAATATCATATGACTTTACTCATATGTGGAATTTAAGATACAAAACAGATGAACATAAGAGAAGGGAAGAAAAAACAATATAAAAACAAGGAGGGGGACAAAACATAAGAGACTCTTTTTTTTTTTTTAATTTTTTTTAATGTTTTTTATTTATTTTTGGGACAGACAGAGACAGAGCATGAACGGGGGAGGGGCAGAGAGAGAGGGAGACACAGAATCGGAAACAGGCTCCAGGCTCCGAGCCATCAGCCCAGAGCCCGACGCGGGGCTCGAACTCACGGACCGCGAGATCGTGACCTGGCTGAAGTCGGACGCTTAACCGACTGCGCCACCCAGGCGCCCCCATAAGAGACTCTTAAATACAGAGAACGAACTGAGGGTTACTGGAGGGGTAGTGGGTGGGGGGATGGGTAAATGGGTAAGGGGCATTAATGAAGACACTTGTTGGGATGAGCACTGAGTGTTAAACATAGGGGATGAATCACTGGAATCTCCTCCTGAAATCATTATTGCACTACATGCTAACTAACTTGGATGTAAATTAAAAATAAATAAACAAATAAGTAAATAACTAATGTAAAACAATAAATATTAAAAATCTCTTAAGATGGTAATTCTCACATTAACTGTTCTTACCACAATATAAATAAAAATTTTAAAAGAAAAACAAATAGAGATAATTGAAACTGAAAAAACAATGGTTCAAAATCGTTGGGATATAGCCAAACCTCTTCTAGTGAGGGAAGATTATAGCAATATACCTCAAGAAGCAAGAAAATTTTCCAATAAACAAACTGACCTAAAAGACTTAGAAAAAGAACAAATGAAGTCAAAGCCAGTAGAAGAAAGGAAATTATAACGATTATACTAGAAATAAAGGAAATAGAAACAAATATATATATATATATATGTAATATAATATATATATAATATATAGAACATATATAATATATATAATATTATATATATAATATTATATATATTATATATATAATATTATATATATAATAGAACACAAAAATGAAACCAGGAAGTGGTTCTTTGAAAAGATCAACAAAATTGAGAAACTTTTAAAGACACTCATTTTAATAAGTACTCAAATAAATAAAATCAGACATGAAGGAGGAGAAATAATATCACCACAGGAGTATAAGAGAATATTATGAAAACTTACATGCCAACTGATTAGACAGCCTATAAGAAATAGGTCTATTTTTGTATAAATATATACCCTTCTAAAACTGGAGCAGGAAGAATTAGAAAATTTGAACAGACAGATTACTAGTAACAAAACTGAATCAGTAATCAACAAACTCCCAACAAATAAATGTCCAGAACCAGATATAGTCACAGGTGAATTCTACCAAAAACTTAGAGGTAATATGCATTATTCCCAAGCTATTCCCAAATATATAAGAGGAAGGAAAGCTTCCAAATTCATTATGCAATGCCAGATTTACCTGGATACCAAAACCAAAGACACTACAAAAAAACAAAAAACAAAAAGAAAAAAAAAACTATAGCCAGTAATGTTGATGAATGTAGATGCAAAAATCCTCAAAAAAATTAGCAAATAAAATTCAATAATATATTAAAAAATCATTTATCACATTCAAGTGAAGTTTATTCTGGGAATGATTCAATATTCCAAAAGTAGGGTTTAATATTCACAAATCAATGAGCATGATAACCCACATTAACAAAAGAAAGGATAAAAACCATATGATAATTTCAATAGATGCAGGAAAAGCATTTGACAAACTACAACATCCATTTATGATAAAAATTCTCAACAAAGTAGGTTTAGAGGGAACATACCTCAATATATTAAAGGCCATATGTGAAAAGCCCACAGCTAACTACATAATTGTGAAAAGCTAAGAGTTTTTCATCTAAGATCAGCAAAAAGACAAGGATGTCCACTCTCACCACTTCCATTGAACATAGTACTGGAAGTCCTAGCCATAGCAATCAGACAACAAAAAGAAATAGAATCATCCAAATTGTTAAGGAAAGTGTAAAACTGTCATTATTTGCAAATAATACACACACACACACACACACACACGCACACACACACACAAACACACACATACATATAAGATTCCACCAAAAATCTACTAGAACTGATTAATGAATTCAGTGAAGTCACAGCATACAAAATTAATATACAGATATCTGTTGCATTTCTATATACTAGTAATGAAGTAGAAGAAAGAGAAATTAAGAAAATCCCATTTACAATTGCACCAAAAATAATAAAACACCTAGGAATAATTTTAACCTAAAAGATAAAAGATGTGTACTCAGAAAAGTATAAAACACTGATGAAAAAAATTGAAGATGACACAAACACATGGAAAGATATTCCATGTTCATGGATTAGAAGAATTGATATTAAAATGTCCTTACTATTCAGAGAAATCTATAGATTTAATGCAATCCTTGTCAAAAATTCCAACAACATTTTTCACAGAACTAGAACAATAATCCTAAAATTTGCATGGAATAAGAAAAGGCCTCAAATAGCAAAAACAATATTGAAAAGAAACAAAGTTCGAGGTATCACAGTCCCAGATTTTGGGATATACTACAAAGCTGTATGGCACTAGCACAAAAACAGACATATAGATCAATGGAATGAAGACAGAAAGCAGAAATAAACCCATACTTATATGGTCAATTAATCTATGAGAAGAGGCAAGAACATACAGTGGGGAAGACAGTCTCTTCAATAAATGGCATACTGGGAAAACTGGACAGCTAAATGCAAAATAATGAAACTGGACCACTTTTTTTTTACATTGTACACAAAAGTAAAATCAAGATGGAGTAAATACCTAAATGTGAGACCTGAAGCCTCCTAGAAGAAAAAATATGCAGTAATTTATTTGACATTGGCCATAGAAACATTTTTCTAGATATGTCTCCTCTGGCAAGGGAAACAAAAGCAAATATAAACTATTGGGACTACACTAAAATAAAAAGCTTTTGCACAATGAAGGAAACTATCAGCAAAAGAATAAGGCTACCCACAGAATGGATAAGATATTTGTAAATGATATATCCACTAAGGAGTAAATATCCAAAAGACATAAAGAGCTTATACAACTCAACACCAAAAAACAATCTGATTAAAAAATGGGCAGAGGAAATGAATAGACATTTTTCCAAGGGAGGCATACAGATGGTCAACAGACACATGAAAAGATTCTCAACATTACCAATCATCAGGGAAATGCAAATGAAAACCACAATGAGTTATCACTTTATAGCCATCAGAATGGCTAAAATAAAAAAAGAAATAACAAGCGTTGGTGAGGATGTGGAGAAAAAAGAAACCTTATGCACTGTTGGTGGGAATGCAAATAGGTGCAACCACTGCAGAAGACAGTGTACAGGTTCCTCAAAAAGTTAAGAATAGAATTATGCATGATCTGGTAATTCTACTACTAGGTATTTACCCAAAGAAAATGAAAACACTAATTAAAAAAGACAGACATGTCCCTCTATTTATTGCAGCATTATTTATAATAGCTATGATGTGGAAGCTACCCAAGTCTCCATCCGCAGATCAATGGATGAGGCATGTATGTATGTATATATGTATGTATGTATGTATGTATGTATACATATATGTGTATATGTATATACACACACATACACACACACATGCTGGAATATTTCTCAGACTAAAAAAATGAAATCTTAACATTTGCAACATGGATAAACCTGGAAGTTATAATGCTAATTTAAATAAGTAAGAGAATAGACAAATTCCACATGATTTCACTGATATGTGAAATTTATGAAATAAAACAAACAAAACAGAGACAAAACAACAGCCTCTGAAATACAGAGAAGAAACTGGTGGTTGCCAGAGGGGAGGTCAGTAGGGTATGAGTAAAATAGATAAAGGGGATTTACAGTACATTTATCTTGATGAGCACTGAGTGATGTGTAAGAATTGCTGAATCATGACACTATACACATGAAACTAATATAACCCAGTGTATTATTTATACTTGTATAAAAAATTAAAAAAGCAAAATATAAAAAAAGAAAAAGAGTAAAATCAAGCAGCAGGAAAAAAGCACTATTGGAAACAGCATGTGGTTGGCATCTTCTTTGGAAATATTCTTGCAAGTAAAGGCAGAAAATGTAGGGGTTATAAAGGTAAGTGAAATAAGTAGCAGAAAGACAAATACCATATGACTAGACTGAAATGTGGGATTTAAGAAACAAAACAAACAAAGAAAGAAAAAAAGGTAGCCACTTTTGTAAAAGGCAGCCACAGGTAGGGTTTTGCTACAGGAGTCAACAAAATAAATATAAATAGAAAATTAAAAATTAAAAAATAGAAATGTCATTAGGGTTATCTCAGTGATAATATTATGGTCCACTTTTGTTTTTATTTTATTCATTAAAAAAGGATGTTAATAAATGTTATGTAAATATTTTCAAAGGAAGCATTGCTTACTGTTTAACTTTAGAATCAGAGTGTGATCTGGTTCTGTCTAGAATGAATCTGTTGTTCTCTCAGGAATTAGGCAGGAATAAGTCAAATGGGTCTAGAGTAGGGTACCTGTTCTGGGGGCCTTGTAGAGAAGGCTGCTAATTGCTTAAAGAGGAGGCAGGAAAAAGTATCCTAGGAAAAATTTTTCCCTACTTCACAGTTCTGCCTAGGGCTTGGCTTTGCATGGCTGCTTGTTTTTTGGGTTTTTTTCCCCCCTGTGATTTTAAGTCATGCTTTAGTTTTACCTCTTTTTCTTCTTTTTGAAAAATTCAACCAAATTAATTGAATGTTACCTCCCAAGAAGCCATTCAAAAGTTTGGGATCTGATGTAATCACAATGCATTTATTTTCACAATGAAAGGATATTTGTTAACCTATAGGGAACAGAAAATCTGTGCCTTATCTGGCCTAAAGTGGGTTCATGCCAAGTTGCTAACTAGCACACCCTTTCCATTCTCCTTAAAATACACCCTTAGGCACAGCTAGATTCCAGAAGATGCTTAGCATTTTCTACATTTTTAAAGGAAATCTCTGTTGCCTGGATTAACCTGTATTAAAAACAGGTGTCTGACTTTCATTTTGCTAGTGTCATAAAGCAAAACCAATATACATAGAATGACCAGTCAGTGAACAGTTTGCAATCTACATGGGAAGGAAATGAGAATTTTTCATAAGGTTTTTCTTATTGGAAATATAACAATTTAATTATTTTTACCAGTACATTCAAGAAGTCACACTTACTTATTCTCTTGATGGTAATCAATTCCAGTATGACATCCCTGTCATTCCCTCTTGTTACTACTAATAAATTCCATCCATTCCAAAAGGGAACTAACCCACTTGTTTAATTAGCTGAGTGTGATATTTACCACTTTCTACAGGAATTAAGAAACAGAGATGTGCCTCAGTTCTTTGTAGATAAAGGATATCTAGAAGCCAGAATTTGTAACAAGCAGCCAAGAAGCTTCTCACAAGTACCAATTCAACTCCAAGTGGGCTGGATCTACCTGGAAGAGGAAAGAGAATCTCTCTTTGAGACATTATTCCTTACCTTTTCTAGTTTGTGCATATCTGACTCCAGCATTTATCGCTGCTTCTTAATTTCCAGGAGGCTGTTAAGCACTGCAGCCCTTTATCAAAGTGGTTATACATACCACACCAGAATCTTGAATAAACAAAAAGAAAAAAATTGGATTAGTTTAGCTGGAGGAATACATTATTGATTTTTTCCTTGTGTTAAGGAAATATTAGTTTGGTAGGTAGGCAGATTTCAAATCTAAGATAATTTTGATGACATTAAAAAGAGTGGTCATGCTCAAAAAGTTAAAAATAGAACTACCCTACCATCTAGTAATCACATTAGTGTTGATTTACCCCAAAAATACAAAACACTAATTAGAAGGGATACATGCACCCCTACATTTATTGTAACATTATTTACAATAGCCAAATTAGGTAAGCAACCTAAGTATCCATCAGTACATAAATGGATAAAGACGTTGTACATGATGCAATATTATACAACCATAAAAAGAATGACATCTTGGCATTTGTGAAGACATGGATGGAGCTAGAGAGCATAAAGCTAAGCCAAATAAGACACTCAGAGAGAGACAAATACCATATAGGGAATTTAATAAACAAAACAAATGAGCAAAGGAAAAAAAGAGAGACAAACCAAGAAAGAAATTCTTAGCCATAGAGAACAAACAGAATGTTACCAAAGGGGTGGCGTGTGGGGAGGGGGGATGGGTAAAATAGGTGATAGTAACTAAGGAGTGCACTTGTGATTAGTACTGGATGATATACGGAATTGTTGAATCACTATATTGTATACCTGAAACTAATATTATACTGTAGGAATTTTTTAAAAAATTAATAAAAGGCATCCAAACAGCAAGGAAGAAGTAAAACTTTCACTATTTGCAGGTGACATGATACTATATATAGAAGACCCAAGTGACTCCATCAAAAACTGCTAGAACTGATCAATGAATTCAGTGAAGTTGCAGGATACAAAATCAATGTACGGAAAACTGTTGTATTTCTGAACACCAGTAATAAAGCAGCAGAAAGAGAAATAAAGGAGTCAATCCCATTTACAACTGCACCAAACACAATGATACCCAGAATAAACTTGAAAGAGGTAAAAGATCTGTACTCTGAAAATTTTAAAACACTGAGGAAAGAATTTGAAGAGGAAATAAACAAATGGAAAAACATTCCATTCTCATGGATTTGAAGAACAAATATTGTTAAAATGTCTATACTGCACAAAGCAATCTATACACTTGATTCAATCCCTATCAAACTACCAACAACAGTTTTCACAGAGCTAGAACAATCTTAAAATTTGTATGGAACCACAAAAGATTCCAAATAGCCAAATTAATCTTGAAAAAGGAGAGCAAAGCTGGAGGCATGACAATTCCAGACCTCAAGATATATTACACAGCTGTAGGAATCAAAACAATATGGTTCTGGCACAAAAATACACACATAAATCAATGCAATAGAATAGAAAGCCCAGAAATGAATCCAAAACTATATGGTCAATTAATCTTTGACAACAAGGAAAGAATATCCAATGAGAAAAAGACAGTCTCTTCAATAAATGGTGTTGGGAAAACTAGGCAGCAACATGCAAAAGAAGGAAACTGGACCACTTTATTATACTACACAAATAAATTCACAATGGATTAAAGACCTAAATGTGAGATCTGAAAACATAATAATCCTAGAAAATAAAGGCAGTAATTTCTTTGACATCAGCCATAGCAACTTCTTTCTAGATGTGTCTCCTGAAGCAAAGGAAACAAAAGCAAAAATAAACTACTGGGACTACATCAAAACAAAAACAAAAACAAAAAATTCTGCATAGTGAAGGACAGGCAACCTATAGTATGGGGGAAGATTTTTTCAAATGAAATATCAGATAAAGGGTTAGTATCCAAAGTCTGTAAAGAACTTATCAAACTCAATAACCCAAAAATGAATAATCTAATTTTTAAAAGGTAGAAGACATGAATAGACATTTTTCTAAAGAAGACATACAAAAGGCCAATAAACATATGAAAAGATGCTCAACACTGCTGATTATCAGGGAAATGTAAATCAAAACTACAAAGAGATGTCATCTGACACTTGTCAGAATGGCTAAAATCAATAACACAAGAAACAACAGGTGTAGGCAAGAATGTGGAGAAAGGGGAACCCTTTTGCACTTTTGGTGGGAATGCAAACTGGTGCAGCCACTCTGGAAAACAGTATGGAGATTCCTCAAAAAGTTACAGATGCCTGGGTGGGTCAGTTGGTTAAGCGTCCAACTTTGGCTCAGGTCATGACCTCACTGCTTGGGACTTCGAGCCCTGTGTCGGGCTCTGTGCTGACAGCTCAGAGCCTGAAGTCTGCTTCTGTCAGATTCTGTCTCCCTCTCTCTCTGCCCCTCTCCTTCTCATACTCTATCTCTCTCTCTCAAAAAAAGAAAAAAACATTTTAAAAAGTTACAAATAGAACTACCCTGTGATCCAGTAATTGAATTACTAGGTATTTACTCAAAAGATAAAAAATACTAATTGAGAAGGGTATATGCACCCGGATGTTTACAGCAGCATTATCTACAATGGCCTAATTATGGAAGCAGCCCGAGTGTCCATTGACTGAAGAATGGATAAAGACGTGATATATATATATATATATATATATATATATATAGTGAAATTTTGCCATTTGCAACACATGGATGGAGCTAGAGAGTATGATGGTAAGTGAATAAGTCAGTCCGAGAAATACTAATACCATATGATTTCACTCATGTAGAACTTAAGAAACAAAATAGATAAGCATAACGGAAGGGAAGGAAAAAAATAAGATAAAAACAGAGAGGGAGGCACACCACAAGAGATTCTTAACCATAGAGAACAAGCTGAGGGTTGCTGGAGGGGTGGTGTTGGGGGTATGGGTTAAATGGGTGGGGCATTAAGGACAGCACTTGTTGTGATGAGCAATGGGTGTGAAGTAGCAAATCACTAAATTCCACTCCAGAAACCAATTAACAAGAAAAAATTAATTTTTGATAATTATAGATTCACATGCAATTGTAACAAGTAATAGGGAATGAGTGAAACCAGCAAGATGGCAGATAGGAAGTCTCTGGGCCTTGTTCCATGGACAACTAAGTAAACAATATATGGACCAAACTAGCTTTGTGAGAACTCTAGTAACCAGTTAAGAAGATAGAGCAACCAAATGAATGTCAAAGAAAAAGTTGTGCCCACAACGGTAGAAAAATTCATAGTCCTTTTGTTCATCTTGCCCCACCCCCTTCCCAGTGAAGCATGGTGCAATTGGGAAGAAAGCACCCAATTCCCAGTTCTTCCCTCTGGAATATAAGGAAGAGTGGAAGTTGCTTCCAGTGATCTGTCTTGTTTTTGGTAGCCTGAGGGATTAATTTCTATCTCGCCTGACTTGGAGCACTGACTAGAATGGTGACATACTTTGAAGATTGAATGCTACTCAAACCATGTGAGAGAGTGGCAGGTGAGAGCTAGAGGGGTTCTGCAGGCCCACAGGTTCCTGGGGTCAAGAGATTATGGGCAGAGGAATATAAGCATTTTTCTAAGGCTTCTGAGAAGCAGGAGTAAGACTCTTAGGGAAATGAATACCCTTAAAATCAGCTGAGTATATGAGGACTGGGAATAAAAGCACATGCACAAGCCCAGGGAAGATGCATCTTCACAAAAGGTTGGAGTGGACCCTGAGCTTTGAAACTGGGCTGATTAAAGTGTCTGTATGGAGCCAGTCCTCAAAGACTGGGAGATACAGCTGTTTTTAAATGTCCTAATGTTAAGAAAAGATTATGAGGCATAAACAGCAACAGTGAAAGATAATACATTCAAAGTAACAAAACAAATATCAGGAGACTGACCTTAAAGAAACACAGGCCTCTGCCTTACTTGACAATAAATTTAAAACAATTGCTTTAAGTATGGTCAACAAGCTCAAAGAGAACATGTACAGACAAATAAACAAAATTAGGAACTTGATTTAGGAACAAAATGAGAATATCATCAAAAAGTGGGGAAAAACAGGAATTCTAGAGTTAAAAAAGCACAAAAATTGAAAAATTTACTAGAGTTCAGAAGAATTTAATCAGCAAGAAAAAAAAATCAGCAAACCTGAAGACAGATCATTCGAAGTTACTGAATCTAAGGAAAAAAAAGGGAAAAAAAAGAATAAGGAAAAATGAACAGGCCCTAAATGATATATGGGACACCCTGAAATGTACCAATATAGGCATTATGGGAGTCCTGGATGGAAAAGAGAAACAAAAAAAGGGTAAATAGGTTATCTGACAAAATAATGACCAAACACTCCCAAATTTGAGGAGCGAAATAAATATACAATATAAAGAGCTCAATGATTACCAAGACAAATCAAAAGAAATCCATACTTAGACAAATTAAAATCAAACAATGGTTGTTAAGGACAGAAAGACAATCTTGACAGTAGCTAGAGAAAAGCAACTTGTTATGTATGAGACCCACTAAAAATTATCAGTGGATTTATCGTTAGTACCTTGTAGGGCAGAAGACAGTGGACTGATATATTTAAAGTTCTAAAAGAAAAATACCAGGGGAGAGGAGTTAAGATGGCAGAGAAGTAGGGGGACCTGAATTTCCCTCATCCCTCAAACACAGCTGGATTGAGGTCAGAATACTTGAATACCCAGAAATACAGGCTGCAGAGTAACAGAAAACTCCCCACAGGTGGAAAGAGACAGCTTGGCAGGAAAGAGGTCTGTGTTTGCGAATTGGGAATGGTAAAAAGGGCAGCATAGTCGGGGGGGGGGGAGCCCCTTCTGTGGAAAGACAAAAGGAAGAGAAAGCGAGGCTATGGAAGTGTGGTATTGTATTTGCAGAAGAGAAAATCCTCTCCAGACTACAGACTGGGGAAAGAAAAATACGGAGAGAGCTAGTTTCTACTTTGCAAATAGCATTAGGAGCTAAAGATTGGAGTTTTCAGGTGTGCATGACTTTCTCTGGACCAGAGCTATATATGCATGCCTGGAGAGTAGGGCGCTAGCCCAGGACATGGTAGTGATCTTAGGGGTACACTGGGAGAGAATAGTCCCCTCACTTGAGTACTGTGGGAAGAGAGTATATTGCGCCCACCCTGCCCAAAGACAAAAGGCCCTGCAGACACCAGAGGACCTTTGTTGGTTGGGTGCAGTAGCACTACTCCAGAACCAGGTCCACATAGAGAAAGATCCTTTAAGACATCAGGTTTTGAATACCAGCTGAGAGCCTAGGAGGCACAGAAGACTGTGGAGCAGGACAAGCCAGCCGCCTGCCTCCCCGAGGGCTGCCTGAACAGCATGGTTTGAAACAACTGATCCGGAGAGGAGAGAATGGGGTGTCTCCATTTTTCTCCCCCTCACCAATATGGTGGAGCTTCAGGGAACAGAACAACAGCCACCAGTGGAGATGGGACCTGCTTACACCAAACCCCACCCATCTGTGCTTGGTAAGTATTATCTACCAGACTGGGACTGACACTGACTGAACCAGACAGCCTCTTTCCTGACCAGCACAATCACCACTCCCAGGCACCAACTGACATCTGTCCTGTGGTTTTGTATGTTAGTCTGTTTTTTATTCCTCTTTTCTTCTCTTTCCTTTGGAATCAGGCTCATAGATTCTGATTTGATTTATGGCCAATTCCTATTATATATAAATTTGTCTTTTTCCCCCCTTTCTTCCTCTGTTCTGGTTATTTGTTTAATCAGGAATTTTTACTATATTCTTTTTATACCTTTTCTGTACCTTCTTCTTTATTTCCTCTCTCTCTCTCTCTCTCTCTCTCTATATATATATATATATATATATATATATATATATATATATATCTGGATTAAGGCTTATAGTTTCTTTGATTCTTTGCCTGATGTTTTTTGTCCCTTTCATTTCTCTCTTTGTATGGAACAAGGCTTCACCCCGCCTCCCCCCCACCCTTTTCCAGGATTACAACGTCAATGAACAAATCAAATCACACCTGGTGGAAGGTCAAAAAAATCCAGCACTATGAGCAGAAGGATAGAACAGCCAAAGATGCAACAACAGAGTACATGCAACACACTCCAAAAACACTTCCTGAAGTGCCATCCCTGTACAGTATATGATCCTTTTTTAATATAGTAGTACTTGCAGGTGCAAGACATATAACAAGATATTTAAACATGTAAAAGACAGAAACCTAGCCAAAATGATGATGTGAAAGAATTCTCCTCAAAATAAATTCCAGGAAGAAATGACAGCCAGAGAATTGCTCAAAACAGATACAAACAATATATATGAACAAGAATTTAGAATAATAATCATAAGACTAATAGCTGGGCTTGTAAAAGCATAGAAGACAGCAGAGAATCTACTGCTGTGGAGATGAAAGATCTAGGAAGTAGTCATGATGATTTAAGAAATGTTGTAAATGAGATGCAAAATAAACTACATGCAGTGACAGTGAGGATGGAAGAAGCAGAGGAAAGAATAGGTAAAGTAGAAGATAAAATTATGGAAAATGATTAAGCTGAAGAAAAAAGATAAAAGAAATTACTAGACCATGAGGGGAGAATTAGGAACCTAAGTGAATCAATGAAACAAATTAATATCCATATCATAGGAGTTCCAGAAGAAAAAGAGAGTAAGAAAGGGGCAGAAGGTTTATTTGAAGAAATTATAGTTGTGAACATCCCTAATCTAGGGAAGGAAATAAATATCCAAGTTCAAGAGGCACAGGTCAAGGTCAACACTATGACATATCATAGTGAAACTGGCAAAATACATAGAAAAAAAAGAGAATTCTGAAAGCAGCTAGGGACAAATGCGCCTTAACCTACAAGGGTAGACACATAAGAATAAAGCAGACCTGTCCTCTGAAACGTGGCAGGCCAGAAGGTAGTGACAGGAAATATTCAAAGTGCTGAATAGAAAAAATATGCAGCCAACAATATACAGCAAGGCTGTCATTCAGAATATAAGGAGAGATAAAAGCTTTCCCAGACAAAAAAAACTAAATGAGTTCATGACCACTAAACCAGCCCTGCAGGAGATCCTAAGGGAGACTCTGTGAATAGAAAGCAACAAAGACTATAAAGGACCAGAGACACCACTACAAGCATGAAACCTAGAAATAACACAATGGCACTAAATCCATATCTTTCAATAATCACTCTGAATGTAAATGGACTAAATGCTCCAATCAAAAGACATAGGGTATCAAAATGGATTTATAAAAAAGAAACAATACCCATATATATGCTGGCAATAAGAGACTCATTTTAGACCTGAGAATACCTGAAGATTGAATGTGAGTGGATGGAGAATGATCTATCATATAACTGAATATTAAAAGAAGGCTCAAGTAGCCATACATATATCAGACAAATTTTATTTATTTTTTTATTTAAAAAAATTTTGTTAACGTTTATTTATTTTTGAGACAGAGAGAGACAGAGCATGAACGGGGGAGGGGCAGAGAGAGAGGGAGACACAGAATTGGAAGCAGGCTCCAGGCTCTGAGCCATCAGCCCAGAGCCCAATGTGGGGCTCGAACTCACGGACTGCCAGATCGTGACCTGAGCTGAAGTCGGATGCTCAACCGACTGAGTGACCCAGGCGCCCCTGGACAAACTAAATTTTAAAATAAAGATTGTAACAAGAGATGAAGAAAGACATTATATCATAATTAAGTGGTCTAACCATCAAGAAGGGCTAACAGGTGTAAATGTTCATGCCCACAATGTGAAAGCACCCAAATTTATAAACCAATTAATCACATACATAAATAGATGTATAGATAATAATACCATGATTGTAGGTGACTTTAATACTCCACTTCCAGCAACAGGAAGATCCTCTAGGCAGAAAAACAATAAGGAAACAACTGCTCTGAATGACACACTGGATCACATGGACTTAACAGATATATTCAGAACTTTTCATCCAAAAGCAGCAGAATAAACATTCTTATCGAGTGCATATGGAATATTCTCCAAAATAGATCACATACTGGGTGACGAAACCTCTCAGTAAATATAAAAGGATTGAGATCATACCATGCATATTTTCAAATTACAATGCTATGAAACTTGAAATCAACCACAAGAAAAAAATTTGGAAAGTCCCCTAATTCATGGAGGTTAAAGAACATCCTACTAAAGAATGAATGGGTCAATAAGGAAATTAAAAAAATGGGGAAGCAAATGAAAATGAAAACATGATGGTGTAAACCCTTTGGGATGCAGCAAAAGCAGTCCTAAGAGGAAGGTATATTGCAATCCAAGCCTATCTCAAGAAGCAAGAAAGGTTCCAAATACCTAACCTCACATCTAAAAGGACTAGAAAAACAGCAGCACAGAAAGTCCAAAGCCAGCAGAAGAAAAGAAATAATAAAGATTATAGCAGAAATAAACAATATAGAATCGAAAAAAAAGAACAGAGCAATGAATCTAAGGGTTAGCTTTTTGAAAGAATAAACAAAATTTATAAACCCATAGCCAGACTTCTCAAAAAAAAAAGGGAGAGGACCCATTTTTTTTTAAAGATGGCAGAACAGTATAGAAGTTCTCAGCTTATCTTGTCCCTGAAATGCAGTTAGATCAGCACCAAACCATTTTGCACACCTAGGAAATTGATCTCAGGATTAACATAACAATCTGCCTAATGTGAACCACAGAACATGGTAGGTACATGGTGCAGAGAGGTGAATTTGGAGAGAGAAAAGTCACAGAGGCTAAGGAGCTGTTTTTTCCAAGAGAGGACAGAGAAAGGGAGAGGGTGTAGCACACTAGGATCATGCAAGTATAGCATTGCCCCCAAAAGTAGCTGTGGAGAAAGAGAAAGAGTGAAAAATCTTACAAGGGCCTGAGCAAGAAAACTGTTTCCCAGAACCATTGATCAGGAGAAATGAGAGGGTTTCAATACCATTAGGATTCTGAGTTGGAAAATCTGGAGCACAATACCAGGCAGTACTCCGGTGAGGAATCAGGGGGAATCCCCAGGAACAGGCAGCAGGGTCCAAGGGGTCCGTGAACCACATGGAAAGAAGCACTTCCCATGCACGGAGTGCATTTTGTAGAGGACATACGGCCTCCCCATAGGAAAAGGTCCCAGACCTGGGAGAGCAGCATTTGCTGGTATTGGGACAAAGATGCCAGAGTGTGGTGAAACCTGGTACCAGCTGTGTGTTGTTATTTGCCATAATCTCTGAACCTCTGCTGCTGTGATTGCACGGACATTTTCTGGGGCAAGCCCACACCCAGCCACTGCTCAGAGACACTCTCCCAGAGGGTGGGAACAGGTCCAAGCTGCAGGGTCCTCTGAAGTGAGGGATTTGGAAACACAGCCCTATCTGAGATGAAACTCTGGAGGGAGGTACTGTCTAGCAGGCTGACATCTTGGGAACAGACAGGGTAGAAGCAAGGAATGAAGAGAAGTCTGAGAAAAAAGAGAGGTGCATGACTGTATATCAGTGAGAGTGCTAAGTTCTTGTGCCAGAGACTAAGGAGCTGGGTGAAGCCATTTCACCTCTCTTGTGAATACACATACACACACGCTTGCATGCACGCCACACTGATCCAAGGCAGTAAGCTAAGAAAGGTGACCTAGTGGAGAACAGAGCTGTTACACCAAGTCCTGCCCAACTGCACCCTCCAAACACATCCCCTAGAAGTTCAGCACAAGTCTTTCCACCTGCTTAATGTACAGACTATAGAGTGCTTCATAGTTTCAGTTCTATGGGAAACTGGATGTAACTTCATTCAGGTTTCATTCTGTCTGCTGATTAATCCATTTATATTTTTCTTAAATTTTTGCTTCTGTATTTGTTTAAATTATTGTTTTTTTTCCTTTCTTTCCTTTTATTGGATACAGAAAGAAAAACATTTTTTTAAGAAAATAAAAAAATTTCAAGTATGTTTTACTTTTTTTTGTAAGTTTTTTCTTCTATTTCACTTTCTTCATTGTATTTTATTCTATTTTATTATATCCAGTATTTTAATTTTTAAATTTTTTCTTCCTTTTATTTCTTTTTATTTTTCCTTTTTCCCTCTATTGCATCAAGCTTTTTTCAGAAACCAGACCAAAACACACCTAGGATCTAGGTACCTTTATTTTCTATTTTGCATTGTTTTTAATTTTTTAATTTTCACATTTTACTCTATTAATTATTTTCTTCCTCCAAAATGACAAAACAAAGGAATTAACCACAAAAGAAAGCACAGGAAGAAATGACAGCCAGGGGCTTAATGAACACAGATATAAGCAAGATGTCTGAACTAGAATTTTACCACAATAATAAGAGTAAAAGTTGGGGTTGAAAAAAGCATAGAATCCCTTTCGGCAGAAATAAAAAAAGTAAAATCTAGTTAGGACAAAATTAAAATTGTTATTATCAAGAAGCAATGTTGAATGGTTGCCATAGCAACAAGGATGGAAGAAGCAGGCCAGCGAATCAGGGATATAGAAGACAAAATTATGGCAAATAATGAAGCAGAAAAAAGAGGGAAACTAAGGCAAAAGAGCACAATACAAGAATTAGATAACTCAGTGACTTATTAAAAAGGAATAATCTATGATCCGAATCACAGTAGTACAAGAAGATGAAGAAAGAGAAAAAATGGGAAGAAGGTTTATGTGAGCAAATTATAGTGGAAAACTTTCCCAATCTGGGGAAAGACACAGACATCAAAATCCAAAAAGCACAGAGAATTCCCATTAGAATCAACAAAAACCAACCATCACCAAGGCATATCATGGTCAAATTCAAAACATACACAGACAAGGAAAGAATTATGAAAGTAACAAGGGAAAAAAGTCCTTAATCTATAGGGGAAGACAGATCAGGTTCACAGCAGAACTATCCACAGAAACTTGGCAGGTCACAAAGGAGTGGCAGGATATATTCAATGTGCTAAATGGGGAAAATATGCAGCCAAAAACTCTTTATCCAGCAAGGTTATCATACAAAATAGAAGGAGAGATAAAGAGTTTCCTAGACAAACAAAAACTAAAGGATTTGAGACCAGTAAACCACCCATACAAGAAATTTTAAGGGGGACTTTCTGAGGGGAGACAAGACAAAAGAAACCAAAAAAGACCAAAAGAAACAAAGACTAGAAAGGACCAGAGAACATCAACAGAAACTCCAACACTGCAGGAAACAAAATGGCACTAAATTCATATATTCCAGTGCTCACTCTAAAAATGTCAGTGGACTAAATGCTTCGATGAAAAGACACAGGGTATCAGAATGGACAAGAAAGCAAGACCCATGTATATACTTCTTACAAGAGACCCATTTTAGACCTAAAGACACCTTCGGATAGAAAGAAAGGGGATGTAGAACAATCTATCATGATTATGGTCACCAAAGGAATCCCAGAGTAGCCACACCTTTAAGAGATAAACCTGATTTTAAAATAGTGACTGTACCAAGAAATGAAGAAGGGCATTATAATCATAATTAAGGGGTCTATCCACCTAGAAAATCTAAAAATTATAAACATTTATTTGCCAAATGTGGAACCCCCAAATATATAATCAATTAATCACAAACATAAAGAAACTCATTGATAATAATAACATAATAGTAGGGACATCAACACCCACTTACAGCAAGGGACATATAACCTAAGCAGAAAATATACAAGGAAACAATGGGTTTGAATGACACACAGGACCAGATGGACTTAACAGATATATTCAGAAGATTTCATCCTAAAGCAGCAGAATACACATTCTTCTCCAGTGCACATGGGACATTCTCCAGAATATATAACATAATGGGTCACAATTCAGCCCTCAACAAGTACAAAAAGTTTGAGATCATACCGTGCATATTTTTAGACCACCACTCTATGAAACTTGAAATCAACCACAAGAGAAAATTTGGAAAGATGACAAACACGTGGAGACTAAAGGACATCCTCCTAAAAAATGAATGTGCTAACCAAGAAGTTAAAGAGGAAATTAATAAGTACATGGTAGCCAATGAAAATGAAAACACAACAGCGCAAAACCTCCGGGATGCAGCAAAGGCAGTCATAAGAGGGAAGTATATAACAATACAGGCCTTCCTAAAGAAGGAAGAAACGTCTCAGATACACAACCTAACCTTAAACCTTAAAGAGCTGGAAAAGAACATCAAATAAAACCCAAAACCAGCAGCAGATTCAAAATAATAAATATTAGAGCAGAAATTACTGATAAATAAAAAAAAGAGTAGAACAGATGAAACCAGGAACTGGTTCTTTGAAAGAATTCACAAAATTGATAATCCCCAAGACAGATTGATTAAAAAAACAAAACAAAACAAACCAGAAAGAACACAAATAAATAAAAAATCATGAATGAAAGAGATCATAACTGACACTGCAGAAATAGAAACAATAATAAGAATATTATGAGCAATTATATGCCAAAAAATTGGGCAATCTGGAAGAAATGGACAAATTCATAGAAAGATATAAATTACCAAAACTGAAAAGGAAACAATAGAAAATTTCAATGGAACCATAACCAGTAAAAATTGAATCAGTAATGAAAAGTCTTCCAACAAAAAAGAATCCAGGGCTGGATGGATTTCCATGGGAATTCTACCAAAAATTTTAAAGAAGAGTTAACACCTATTCTTTTGCAGCTTCTATAAAAAATAGAAATGGAAGGAAAACTTCTCCACTCAATCTTCAAAGCCAGCATTACCTTGATTCCAAAACCAAAGTCCGCACTAAAAAGGAGAACTACAGGCCAATTTCCCTGATGAACATGTATGGAAAAGTTCTCAACAAGATACAGGCCAAACAGATCCAACAATACATTAAAAGGATTATTCAGGTGTCAGGACGAACATGGCGGAGAAGTAGGGGGATCCATACCTCCCATGTCTCTCAAACAAAGAAGGGCTGAAGCCAAAGGACTTTGAACCCTGAGAGTCTGGGAGGAAACGAGACTGCATCTAAAAAGGAGACACTGGGACAACCTTGATGGGCTATAAGTGGGTGATTAAGAACTGGGGGAGATAAAACAGGCCCCATATGCAGGGAGGGGAGGGATCCCCTTTTGCAGAGAGACAAAAGAAAGAGAGAGTGGCTGAGGAAGCTTAGAACTGTATCTGGACAAGAGATAAACCTCAGACTGGGACTGAGAGGGATCCCATCTCTAACTGTGGGGCTTTCCTTGCATTGGGACCAGCTACCCTGTTCGCTCACCTGGGGAGGAGGAGAGCCAACGTCAGGTTCGGTAGGTCAGGAGCAGTCTGCAGTAAGAGAAAACGGCCCCCTTCCTGGAATGCTGTGAGATAGGACAAAGCCTGCCTGTGTCTGCCACCCCAGGGCTCAGTGGCTAGGTCAAGGGCACAGTATGCAGTAGGAGAAAGCGACCCCCCCATCCCTGGAGTGCTGCAGGATAGGACAAAGCCTGCCTATATCTTCCAACCCTGGGCTCAGTGGCTAGGTCAGGGGCACAGCCCACAGCAGGAGAAGGTGGTCCTCCCTGAAGTGCTGTGGCACAAAGCCAACTGGGACCACATATTGAGCCACACACAGAGGCTTTTCCCCAGTGTCAGAGCTCATGGAGCGGGACTTTGAATCCTAGCCAAGTACCAGGACAGGGGAGCCGGTGGAGCAAGACTGCCCTGTCTGTGTGCATGCTACAGTGAGGATGACTCAAACGGAGTCCACTGGTCCATGGAGAAGAGACTGGGGGATCACCATTCCCCCCCCCACCATCAAGGTGGGGCCTCAGGGATCATTCTGAGGGCCCCACAGTGGAGGCAAGACCAGCCTACACCAAACCACATCCCTCCACACCAGGTAACTATGCATCTACTGGAGCGGGATGGACACTATGGAACCAAATGGCTCCATCCTCCAGACCAGTGCTGCTGCATAACCTGGATTAACTCCAGGACATTTCTCATTGTTTAGATAAATTTCCATCCCTTTCCTCCTTACTTATGTCTTCCCTCCTCAAAGCTGGTTACTCGGGTTGTTGGTTTGTTTAAGCAGATATATTTAATACATTTCCTTGGTATGTGTTCTACACCTACTTCTGTACTTTCCTTCTCTCTCTCGGCAATAATGAAGCCATGTAGTGTCTCTGTCTGGGTAACTTTATCTTTGTTTCTTTGCCCCCACTTCCTTCTTTATTTTCCTTTCTCTATGGATTAAGCCATTTAGTCTCTCTGCTTGGTCAATGTTTATTTTCTCCTTGTCCCTGCCCCTGTCATTTCTCTCTTTGTATGTGCTCTTCCATCAGCACCACATATACCCTGTTCTTACAGCTGCTGTTTCTGGATTTTCGCTTTTGGATTTTTTCTTTGTTTCTCTGTTTTATTTGTGTGTTTGTGTGTTTTTGTTTCCGGTTTGTCATTTTTTTTTCTTTTCCAGGGCTACTTCAAGGAAAAAATTGAAAGCACACATCGTGGAGGGTCTAAAACATCACTATGAGTAGGGAAAAAAAAATAACCAAAGTCACAAGTATACAGAGCCAGTAACACATTCCAAAAAACACCTCCTGAATGGCCAGGTCCTGGACAGTGTATGAACCCCCTTTACTATAGCAGTGCTTGCAGGTCCAGAGCACATAAAAAGAATTTTAGACTCATAAGGGACAGAAAACTAGCCAAAATTATGAAACTGAAGAATTCCCTTCAAAAGAAATTCCAGGAAGAAGTGACAGCTAAATAATTGATCAACACAGATATAAGCAATATAACTGAACAAGAATTTAGAATAATAGTTATAAAATTAATCGCTGGGCCTGAAAAAGGCATAGAAGATAGCAGAGAATCTATTGTTGCAGAGATCGAGGAACTAAAAAATAGTCATGAGGAAATAAAAAAAAATGTTACAAATGAGGTACAAAATAAAATGGAGGGGACCACAGCGCAGAACAAAGAGGCAGAGAGGAGAAGAGGTGAATTACAAGATACAATTATGGAAAAAGAGGAATCTGAGAAAAAGATAAAAAAAAAACAGGATCAACAGGGGAGAATTAGAGAACTAAGTGAATGCACTCAAATGGAACAATATCTGTATCATAGGAATTCTAGAAAAAGATGAAGAGAGTGAAAGGGGCTGAAAGTGTACTGGAATAAATCATAGCTGAGAACTTCCCCAACCTAGGGAAGGAAACAGACATTGAAATCCAAGAGGCACAGAGAACTCCCTTCAGACGTAACTTGAATTGATCTTCTCCACAACATATCATAGTGACACTGGCACAATACAAGGCTAAAGAGAAAATTCTGAAAGCAGGTATGGATAAACAGGGCTTAACATACAAATGTAGACACACAAGGGTAGAAGCAGACGTATCTACTGAAACTTGGCAGGCAAGAAAGGAATGGCAGGATATCTTCAATGTGATGAACAGGAAAAGTGTGCAGCCAAGAATCCTTTATCCAGCAAGCTTGCCATTCAGACTAGAAGGAGAGATAAAGGTATTCTCAAACAAACAAAAATTGAAGGATTTCACCACCCCTAAACCAGCCCTTGAAGAGATCCTAAGTGAATGAATCCTGTGAGTGAAATGTTGCAAGGACCACAAAGTACCAAAATATCACTACAAGCATGAAACCTACAGATAACACAATGACTCTATACCAATATCATTCAATAACAACACTTAATGTAAGTGGATGAAATGCTCCAATCAAAAGATATAGGGTATCAGAATGGATTAAAAAAAACAAGACCCATCTATTTGCTGTCTACAAGAGACTCATTTTAGACCTGAGGACACCTACAGATTAAAAGTGAGGCGATTGAGAACTATCCAGCATGTTACTGGAAGTCAAAAGAAAGCTGGAGTAGCCATACTTATATCAGACAAACTAGACTGTAAATTAAATTCAACAAGAGATGAAGAAGGGCATTATATAATAATTACAAGGTCTATCCATCAGGAAGAGCTAACAATTATAAATGTCTATGAAATGAATTCGTGAGTACCCAAAGATATAAAACAATTAATCACAAACATAAGCAATCTTATTGTTAGAATGTGGTAATTGCAGTGGACTTTAATACTGCACTTACAACAATGGACAGATCATCTAGACAGAGAATCATTAAAGAAAATGACCCTGAATGATACATTGGATCAGATGGATTTGACACATACATTTAGAACTCTACGTCCCACAGCAGCAAAATATACTTTCTTATTGAGTGCACATGGAACATTTTCAAAGACAGATCACATAGTGGGTCACAAAACAGCCTTCAATAAATATAAAAGAATTAAGATCATACCATGCACACTTTCAGTCCACAATGTTATGAAACTTGAAATCAACCACAGAAAAAGTATGGAAAACCTCCAAAAGCATGGAGGTCAAAGATCATCCTAGTAAAGAACAAATGGGTCAACCAGGCAATTAGAGAAGACATTTTAAAAAATATGGAAACTGAAAATGAAAATACAATAATCCAAACCCTTTGGGATGCATCAAAGGCATTCCTAATAAGAAAATACAGGGGCGCCTGGGTGGCTCAGTCGGTTGAGCGTCCGACTTCAGCTCAGGTCACGATCTCACGGCCCGTGAGTTCGAGCCCCGTGTCGGGCTCTGGGCTGATGGCTCAGAGCCTGGAGCCTGCTTCTGATTCTGTGTCTCCCTTTCTCTCTGCCCCTCCCCCATTCATGCTCTGTCTCTCTCTGTCCCAAAAATAAATAAACGTTAAAAAAAATTAAAAAAAAAAGAAAATACATTGCAATCCAGGCCTATCTCAAGAAACAAGAAGAATCCCAAATATAAAATCTAACAACACACCTAAAGAAACTAGAAGCAGAACAGCAAAGACACCCCTAACCCAGAAGAAAAGGAGAAATACTAAAGATCAGAGCAGAAATAAGCAATATAGAATCCCCCCAAAAAAAGTAGAACAAATCAATGAAATCAAGGGTTTTTTTTAATATAAACAAAATTGATAAACCTCTACCCAGGCTTCTCAAAAAGAAAAGAGAAAGGACTCAAATAGATAAAATCACAAAAGAAAATGTATTTATTACAACCAATCCCTCACAAATACATGCAATTATCGGAATACTATGAAAAATTATATGCCAACAAACTGGACAACCTGGAAGATATAGATAAATACCTAAACACCCACACACTACCAAAACTCAAGTGGGAGGAAATAGAAAAATAGTGACCCATAAATACTGAAGAAATAGTATCAGTTATCAAAAATCTCCCAACAAATAAGATGCCTGGACCAGATGGCTTCCCTGGGGAAATTTACCAGATATTTAAAGCAGAGTTAATACCTATCCTTCTCAAGCTGTTCCAAAAAAATAGAAATGGAAGGAAAATTTCTGGACTCATTCTATGAAGCCAGTATTACTTTGATTCTAAAACCAGACAGAGACTCAGGGGAAAAAAAAGAAAGAACTACAGGCCAATATCCCTGATGAATATGGATGCAAAAATTCTCAACAAGATACTAGCAAATCAAATTCAACAGCATATAAAAAGAATTATTCACCATGATCAAGTGGGATTCATACCTGGGCTGCAGGGCTGGTTCAGTATTTGCAAATCAATCAATGTGATACATCACATTAATATAAGAAAAGATAAGAACCGTATGCTCCTGTCAATTGATGCAGAAAAAGCATTTGACAAAATTCAGCAAACTTTCTTAATAAAAACACTTGAGAAAGTTTGAATATAAGGAACATAAACATGATAAAAGTCACTTATGAAAAGCCCACAGCTAATATCATCCTCAACGGGGAAAAACTGAGAGCTTTCCCCGAGATCAGGAACATGATGAGAGGGATGCCCACTCTCACCACTGTTGTTTAACATAGTATTGGAAATCCTAGCATCAAGTACCACACAATAAAATGAAATAAAAGGCATAAAAATTGTCAAAGAAGAAGACAAACTTTCACTTTTTGCAAACAACATGACACTCTACATGGAAAACCCGACAGACTTCACCAAAAGTCTCCTAGAACTGATGGATGAATTAAACAAAGTCGCAGAGTAGAAAATTAATGTACAGAAATCAGTTGCATTTTTATACACCAATAATGAAGCAACAGAAAGACAAAGAAACTGATCCCATTCACAATTGCACCAAGAATCATAAAATGCCTAGGAATAAACCTAACTGAAGATGTAAAAGATCTGTATGCTGAAAATTGTAGAAAGCTTATGAAGGAAATTGAAGAAGACACAAAGAAACAGAAAAACATTCCATGCAAATGGATTTGAAGAATATTGTTAAAATGTCAATACTAACGAAAGCAATCTACACATTCAATGTAATACCAATCAAAATTGCACCAGCATTCTTCTGGAAGCAAGAACAAACAACCCTAAAATTTGTATGGGACAACAAACGACCCTAAATAGCCAAAGTAATATTGAAGAAGAAAACCAAAACAGGAGGCACCACAATCCCAGACTTTAACCTCTACTACAAAGCTGTAAGTATCAAGACAGTATGGTATTGGCAAAAAAAAAAAAACACAAAAAACAAACAAACAAAAAAAAACATATACACCAATAGAATAAAATAGACACCCCAGAATTGGACCCACAAATCTATGGTTAACTAATCTTTGGCAAAGCAGGAAAGAGTATCTAATGGAAAAACGACAGTCTCTTTAACAAATGGTCCTTGGAGAACTGGACAGAAACATGCAGAAGATTGAAACTAGAACTTTCTTACACCATACACAAAAATGAACTCAAAATGGATGAAGGACCTGAATGTGACACAGGAAACCATCAAAACCCTAGAGGAGAAAGCAGCAAAAAACCTCTTTGACCTCAGCCACAGCAATTTCTCCCTTGACACATCTCTAATGGCAAGGGAATTAAAATAAAAAATGAACTATTAGGACCTCATCAAGATAAAAAGCTTCTGCACTGCAAAGGAAACAATCAACAAAACTAAAAGGCAACCGATGGAATGGGAAATGATATTTGCAAATGTCATATCAGATAAATGGTAGTATCTAAAATCTATAGGGAACTCACCAAACTCCACATCCAAAAAACAAATAATCCAGTGAATAAATGGGCAGAAGACATGAATAGACACTTTTCCAAAGAAGACATCTAGATGGTCAACAGACACATGAAAATGTGCTCAATGTCACTCCTCAGTAGGGAAATACAAATCAAAACCACACTGAGATCCCATCTCACACTGGTCAGAGTGGCTAAAATGAACAAATCAGGACACTATAGATGGTGGCGAGGATGTAGAAAAATGGGAACTGTCTTGCACTGTTGGTGGGAATGTAAACTGGTGCAGCAGCTCTGGAAAACAGTGTGGAGGTTCCTCAAAAACTTACAAATAGATCTACCCTATGACCCAGCAATAGCACTGCTAGGAGTTTATCCAAGGGATACAGGAGTGCTGATGCATAGAGGCAGATGTACCCCAATGTTTATAACGGCACTTTCAACAATAGCCAAATTATAGATAAAGAATATGTGGTTTATATATACAATGGAATACTTCTTGGCAACAAGAAAGAATGAAATCTGACCATTTGCCACAACGTGGATGGAACTGGAGGGTACTATGTTAAGTGAAATAAGTCAGTCAGAGAAAGAAAGATACCATATGTTTTCATTCATATGTGGATCTTGAGAAACTTAACAGAAGACCATGGGGGAGGGGAAGGGGAAAAAAGCTACAGAGGGAGGGAGGCAAACCTTAAGAACTCTCAAATAGTGAGAACAAACTGAGGCTTGATGGAGGTGGGGGAGTGGGGAAAGTGGGTGATGGGCATTGAGGATGGCACTTGTTGGGATCAGCACTGGGTGTTGTATGGAAACCAACTTGACAATAAATTATATTTTAAAGAAAAGAGCCAAACGAGTTAGAAAGGTAACCAAAAATAAGTAAATAAATAAAAAATAAAATAAAATAAAATAAAATAAGATAAAGGAATTATTCATCACGATCAAATGGGATTTATTTCTGGGATGCAGGGACAATTCAATATTTGTAAATCAATCAAGAGATAAAGGCAATGAATAAAACAAAGAATAAGAACCACATGATTCTCTCAATAGATACAGAGAAACCATTTGACCAAATACAGTATCCTGTCTTGATAAAAAAAGAAAAACCCTCAAGAACATAAGGAAAGAAGGATCATATCTCAAGAACATAAACGCCATATATGAAAGACTCATGACGAATATCATCCTCAATGGGGAAAAATTGAAAGCTTTCCCCCTGAGGTCAGGAACACAAGGATGTAGACTATCACCACTATTATTCAACATAGTGTTGGAAGTACTAGCCCCCCCAAAATAAAAAGCATCCAAATCAGCAAGGAGGAAGTCAAACTTTTACTCTTCACAGAAAACATGATTCTATGTGAGAAACCCAAAAGACTCCATTAAAAAAACTGCTAGAACTGATACATGAATTCAGCAAAGTCACAGGATATAAAATCAATGTATAGAAAACAGTTGCATTTCTATACAACAGTAAGGAAGCAGCAAAAGGATAAATCAAGGAATCAATCTCATTTACAATTGCACCAAAAACCATAAAATACCTAGGAATAAACCTAACCAAAGAGGTTAAAAATCTATACAACGAAAAGTATAGACAGCTTATGAAAGAATTTCAAGAAGACACAGGAAAGGGAAAAACATTTCATGCTCTTGGATTCTTAGAATACTGTTAAAATGCTGATACTACCCAAGGCAATCTATATAATCAATGCAATCCCAATCAAAATAACACCAGCACATTTCACAGAGCTAGAATAGACAATCCTAACATTTGTATGGAGTCAGAAAAGACCCGGATAGCCAAAGCAATCCTGACAAAGAAAACCAAAGTTGGAGGCATCACAGTTCCGTGTCAGGCCATATTACAAAGCTGTAATCATCAAGACAGTATTGTACTGGCAGAAAAAACAGACATGAAGATCAATAGAACAGAACAGAGAACCCAGAAATGGATCCACAGACCTATAGCCAATTAATCTTTGACAAAGCAGGAAAGAAGATCCAATGGAAACAAGACAGTCTCTTCAGCAAGTGGTGCTGGGAAAACTGAAAAACAATATGCAGAAGAATAAAACTGGACCACTTTCTTACACCATAAACAAAAATAAACTCAAAATGGATGAAAGACCTAAATGTAAGACAGGAGGCCATCAAAATCTGAGAGGAGAAAACAGGCAACAACCTCTTTGTGGTCACAGCAACTTCTTACTTGACATGTCTCTGGAGGCAAGGGAAACAAAAGCAAAATTGAACTTTTGGGACCCCTGAAAGATAAAAAGCTTCTCTAAGGCGAAGGAAACAATCAACAAAAATAAAAGGCAACCAACAGATTGGGAGAAGATATTTGCAAATGACATATTGGATAAAGGGCTAGTATCTAAAATCTATAAAGAACTCACCAAAGTCCACACCTGAAAAACAAATAATCCAGTGAAGAAATGGGCAGAAAACATGAATAGACACCTCTCTAAAGAAGACATCCAGGTGGCCAACAGGCACATGAAAAGATGCTCAACGTCGCTCCTCATCAGGGAAATACAACTCAAAACCACACTAAGATACCACCTTACGCCAGTCAGAGTGGGTAAAATGAACGAATCAGGAGACTATAGATGCTGGTGAGGATGTGGAGAAATGGGAACCCTCTTGCACTGTTGGCGGAATGCAAATTGGTACAGCCACTCTGGAAAACAGTGTGGAGGTTCCTCAAAAAATTAAAAATAGATCTACCCTATGACCCAGCAATAGCACTGCTAGGAGTTTACCCAAGGGATACAGGAGTGCTGATGCATAGGGGCACTTGTACCCCAATGTCTATAGTAGCACTTTCAACAATAGCCAAATTATGGAAAGAGCCTAAATGTCCATCAACTGATGAATGGATAAAGAAATTGTGGTTTATATACACAATGGAATACTACATGGCAATGAGAAAGAATGAAATATGGCCTTTTGTAGCAATGTGGATGGAACTGGAGAGTGTTATGCTAAGTGAAATAAGTCATACAGAGAAAGACAGATACCATATGTTTTCACTCATATGTGGATCCTGAGAAACTTAACAGAAGACCATGGGGGAGGGGAAGGAGGAAAGAGAAAAGTTAGAGAGGGAGGGAGCCAAACCTAAGAGACTCTTAAAAAACTGAGAACAAACTGAGGGTAGATGGGGGTGGGAGGGAGGGTAGGGTGGTTGATGGGTATTGAGGGCACCTGTTGGGAGGAGCACTGGTGTTGTATGGAAAGCAATTTGACAATAAAATTCATATTTAACAAAAAAGGAAATGAGAAGGGAATCAAAGCATGTCACTAAAAAATCAACTAAACACAAAGGAAGGTAGTAATAGAGAAAGTGAAGGACAAAAACCTCAAATACATAAAACATGACAAAATGGCAATAAGTACTTTCCTATCAGTAATTACCCCAAATATAAAATTAAACTCTCTAATCAAAAGGCATATATTGACAAACCGATTTTTAAAAATCCTGGATCTAATTATATACTATGAATAAAAGATTCACTTTACATTGAAGAGCATGAATAGTTTGAAAGTAAAACAGTTGAAAAATTATTAACGCATGAACTAACCAAGAGAGAACAGTGGTGCCTGTATTATATCAGAAAAATGATTCTTTAGGTAAAAAACTGTTGCAAGACACAAAGAGACAAATGTTATACATGGACAAAACAGTGACGTCACCAAGGAGATATGACAATTATGAATATATATAACCCAAACATCAAAACTTCAAATTATATAAAGCAAACATTGACAAAACTGAAGGGAGAAACATAACTTCCCATAACTGAATAAAGAAGAATTAGAAAACTTGAACAGTTTGATTACTAGATATCAAATCAAATCAGTATTCATAAAACTGCCAAGAAACAAAAGTCTATGACTTGATGGCTTTGAAGGTGAATTCTACAAGACATTTAAAGAAGAGTTAATACCCATTCTTTTCAAAATATTCCAAAAAATAGAAGAGGAAGTAAAGCTTCCAATTCATTCTATGAGACTAGCACTACCCTAATACCAAAAAAAAAAAAAAAGATACTACAAAACAAAAGCACAACAACAAAGCAAAGATAAAAACACAAACAACTACAGGCCAATTATCTCTGGTAAGCGTAGGTGATAAAATCCTCAACAAAATATTAGCAAACCAAGTCAAATAATACATTAAAAATTATTCACCATGATCAACAGGGATTTATTCCAGGGATGAAAGCGTGGTTCAATATTCACAAATCAATCAATATCATATACCAAAGTAACAATAGAAAGGATAAAAACCATGTTATCATATAAATAGATGCATAAAAAACACTTAACAAAATAGAACATCCATTCATGATTAAAGTTGTCAACAAAGTAGGTCTAGAGGGAACACACCTCAATATATTACAGGCAATATGTGAAAAACCCACAGGTAAAATCATAATAGTAAAAAAAAAAAAAGTGAGAACTTTCCTTCTAAAGTCAGGAATAAGATAAGGATCTCCACTCTACCCATTTTTATTCATTGTAGTACTGGAAGTCCTAGCCACAGCAATCAGACAACAAAAAGAAATAAAAGGAAGCCAAATTGCTAAGGAAGGAGTAAAACTGTCACTATTTGAATATGGCATGATACTATATATAGAAAACCTGAAACACTTCAACAAAAAAGTCCTAGAACTGATAAATGAATTCAGTAACATCTCAGAATACAAAATTAATATACAGAAATCTGTTGCGTTTCTACATACTAATGAAAGAGCAGAAAGAGAAATTAAGAAAACAATCCTATGTACAACTGCACCAATAAAATAATAAAATACCTAGGAATAAACTTAACAAAGAAGATAAAAGAACTGTACTCAAAAGAAACTGAAGATGACACAAATGGAAAGATATTCCATGAACATGGATTTAAAGAACCAATATTGTTAAAATGTCTATACTACCCAAAGTCATCTATAGATTTAATCCAATCCCTATCAAAATGCCAACAACATTTTCCACAGAACTAGAATAAATCATTCTTTTATGGAACCACAAAAGACCTCGAATAGTCAAAACAATATTGAGAAAGTAGAAAATAGCTGAAGATATCACAATTCCAGCTTTCAAGATATACTACAAAGCTGTAGTAATTCCAACACACATTTATAGAAAAATTAACATCAGCTTTGTACAGTGGCAGTATCATAGCCAATGAGGTTTATCCGAGGTGCAATTATTGCTAATAGAAGAATTAACATCTGTACTTTTGAAACTCTTCAAAAAAATTGAAGAAGAGGAAACATTTCCTATCTCATTATTGAGGTCATCATTAGCCTAATATCAAAGCCAATCAGAGACACTCCAATAAAACTACGGCCATGGCACCTGGGTGGTTCAGTCAGTTAAGCGTCTGACTTGATTTCGGCTCAGGTCATGGTCTCATGCCCCTAAGGTCAAACCCCACATCAGGCTCCATGCCCGGCATGGATTCTTTTTCTCCCCCTGCCCCTCCCCTAATCTCTCTCTCAAAAAATATATAAAACTACAAGTGGATTTTTAAAATATTTTTTTCATTTGAATTTTAGTCACCTATCATAAATTGCACTATTGGTTTCAGGAGTACAATTCAGTGATTCACACTTACATACAACACCTAGTACACATCACAACATGTGCCCTCCTTAATATCCATCACCATCTAGCCCCTCTCCCACCCACCTCCTTCCATCAATCCTTAGTTTGTTTTCTATTATTAAGAGTCTCTTGTCTTCTCTTTCCCCCACCTTCCCATATGTTCCTAAATTCCACATATGAGTGAAATCATATGGTATTTGCCTTTCTCTGATTGAGTTATTTCACTTAGCCTAATACATTCTAGTTCCATCCATGCCGTTGCAAATGGAAAGATTTCATTTCTTTCATGGCTGAGTAATATTCCAGTGTGTGTGTGTGTGTACACAAACACACAGATACACCACATCTTCTTTATCCATTCATTAGTCAATGGACATTTGGGCACTCTCCATAGTTTGGCTACTGTTGATAAAGTTGTTATCAACATTGGGGTGCATGTACCACTTCAAATCTCTATTTTTGTATCCTTTGGATAAATACCTAATAGTTAAATTGCTGGGTCATGGGGTAGTCCTATTTTTAGTTTTTTGAGGGACCTCCATACTGTTCTCCAGAGTGGCTGAACCAGTTAGCATTCCCTTCAAAAGGGCAAGAGGGTTTTCTTTTCTCCACATTCTTTCCAACACCAGTTGTTTCTTGTATTGTTAATTTTAGCCATTCTGATAGGTGTGAGGTGTTTTCTCATCCAAGTTTGGATTTGTATTTCCCTGATGATGAGTGATATTGAGCATCTTTTTCTATGTCTGTTAGCCACCTGGATGTCTTCTATGGAAAAGTGTCTATTCATGTCTTCTGCCCATTTCTTAACTGGGTTGTTGGTTTTTTGAGTGTTGAGTTTGGTAAGTTCTTTCTAGATTTTGGATACTATCCTTTATCAGATATGTCACTTGCAAATATCTTCTCCCATTTTGCAGGCTGCCTTTTAGTTTTGTTGATTGTTTCCTTCACTGTGCAAAAGCTTTTTATCTTGATAAATACCTAAAAGTTTATGTTTGCTTTTGTTTCCCTTGCCTCCAGAAATGTGTCTAGTAAAAAGTTGCTCCAGCCGAGGTAAAAGAGGTTGCTGTGTTCTTGACTATGATTTTGATGATTTCCTGTCTCACATTTAAGCCTTTCAATCATTTTTGAATTTATATTTGTGTATGGTATAAGAAAGTGGTCCAGTTTCATTCTGCATGTCGCCATCCAATTTTCCCAACACCATTTATTGAAGAGAGAGTCTTTTTTTCCATTTGATATTCTTTCCTGCTTTGTAGAACTTTAGTTGACCATATAGTTGTGGGTCTATTTCTGGGTTTTCTATTCCATTCCATTGATCTATGTGTCTGTTTTTGTGACAGTGCCATACTGTCTTGATGACTATAGCTTTGTTATAATATAGCTTGAAATCCAGAATTGTGATGCCTTCATGTTTCTTTCTCTTTTTCAGGATTGCTTTGGCTATCTGGGGTCTTTTGTGGTTTCATACAAATTTTAAGATTGTTTGTTCTAGCTCTGCGAAAAATACTGGTGTTATTTTGATAGGGATTGCATTGAATGTATAGATTGCTTTGAGTAGTATTGATTGACATTTTAACAACATTTGTACTTCCAATCCATGAGCATAGAATGTTTTCCCATTTCTTTGTGTCCTCTTCAATTTCTCTCATATGTGTTTTAGTTTCCAGTGTACAGATCTTTTGCCTCTTTGGTTAGGTTCATTCCTAGGTATCTTATGGATTTTGGTGCAATTGTAAATGGAATCAATTGATTTCTTTTTCTGCTGCTTCATTATTGGTGGATAGAAATGCAACAGATTTCTCTATGTCGGGTGTGTCATGTAACTTTGCTGAATTCATGCATTAGTTGTAGCAGTTTTTTGGTGGAGTCATTGGGTTCTCCATGCAGAGTATCATGCTATTTATGAAGAGTGAAAGTTTCACTTCTTCCTTCCTGATTTGGATGCATTTTATTTCTTTTTGTTGCCAGATTGCTGAGGCTAGGGCTTTCAGTATTATGTTGAACAACAGTGGTGGAAGCAGACATCACTGTCATGTTCCTGACCTTAGAGTAAAAGGTCTCAGTTTTTCTGCATTGAGTATGATATTAGCTGCGGGTCTTTGGTATGTGGCTTTTATGATGTTGATGTACTTTCCCTCTCTCCCTAGCTTGCTGAGTGTTTTTTTCTCAAGAGTGGATGCTGTACATTGTGAAATGCTTTTTGGGCATCTATTGAGAGGACTGTATGTTTCTTATCATTTCTTTTATTTCTATGATATATCACGTTGATAGATTTGTGAATATTGAACCACCCTTGCAACCCAGGAATAAATCACCATTGATTGTGGTGAATAATTGTTTTAATGTAGTGCTGGATTTGATTTGCTAGTATTTTCTTGAGAATTTTTGCATCCATATTGATAAGGGATATTGGCCTGTAATTAGACCCACTAAAATTGGGGTTTTTGGTTTTTGAATCAAGGTAATGGTGGCTTTGTAGAATAAGTTTAGAAGTTTTCCTTCCATTTCTATTTTTTTGGAAGTTTCAGAAGAGTAGGTATTAATTCCTTTTAAATATATGTTAGAATTCCCCTGTGAAGCCATCAGGCCCTGGACTCCTGTTTGTTGTGAGATTTTTGATTATGGATTAAATTTCTTTGCTAGTATGGGTCCATTCAAATTTTATATTTCTTCCTGTTTCAGTTTTGTGGTTTATATATTTCTAAGAATTGATCCATTACTTCCACATTGCCCAATTTGTTGGCATATAATTGCTCATAATATTCTCTTATAAATGTTTGTATTTTGGTGGTGTTGGTTATTATCTCTACTTTTTCATTCATGATTTTATTTATTGGGTTCTTTCTCATTTCTTTTTGATAAGTGTGGCTAAGGCTTTATAAATTTTTTTTAAATTCTTTCAAAGAATCAGCTCCTAGTTTCATGGATCTGTTCTACTAATTGACTTCTTTTCTATTGTTTTGTATTCTCTATTTTGTTCAAAAATGCTCTAAACTTTATTATTCCTTCTGCTTGATTTGATTTTAGTATGTTCTTTTTTTATTTTACTCTTAAGGTGAAAAGTTAAATTGTTGATTTGAGGTGTTTTTTTTCTTTTTAAATGTAAGTATTTATACCTAACATATTAATGCTAAGCACTGCTTTTGCTGCATAAGTTTTGATATCTTGTGTTTTTGTTTCCATTTATATCCATGTATTTTCTAATTTCTGTTAACATTTTTGTTCATTAAACTTAACAATAAAAGTGGTTAGAAGACTGTTCATTTCAAGATATCTTGAGAAGGAATATCAATATCATCTCTTGGTCTTTAGACTCTCACTTCTCTAATGTATTACCATACAGTGAGAATAAAAATAAAACAAAACCCAAAGAAATAGATCAGTAGATTTGCTTTCTCAGTGAAGCATGAAATGTAAAAGTTATTAGCCCCTAACTTCTTTTCTCTGAAGTTTTTTTTAAACATTTTTGTCTCATAATGGAATTTTTCAGGTTTTTATTTTTTTTAATTTTTTTTTCAACGTTTTTTATTTATTTTTGGGACAGAGAGAGACAGAGCATGAACGGGGGAGGGGCAGAGAGAGAGGGAGACACAGAATCGGAAACAGGCTCCAGGCTCCGAGCCATCAGCCCAGAGCCCGATGCGGGGCTCGAACTCACAGACCGCGAGATCGTGACCTGGCTGAAGTCGGACGCTTAACCGACTGCGCCACCCAGGCGCCCCTCAGGTTTTTATTTTTATCTTATTTGTTATTCAAGCTTAATCAACATACAGTGTTATATTACTTTTAGGAGTACAATATAATGATTTGACAATTCTATAAGCTGCTCAGTGCTCATCAAGATGAGTGCATTTTTAATCTCCATTATCTATTTCACCCATCCCCTGCTTCCCCTTTGATAACCACCAGTATTTTCTCTGTATTTAGGAGACAGGTTTTGTTGTTGTTGTATCTTTTTTTTCCTTTATTTGTATGTTTTTCTTAAATTGCACATATAAGTGAAATCATATGGTATTTTTCTTTCTCTGACTGACATATTTCACTTAGTATGACACCGTCTGGGCCTATCCATATTGGTACAAATGACAAGATTTCATTCCTTTTCATGCCCGAGTAATATCCCATTATGTATATGTGTGTGTGTGTGTGTGTGTGTGTGTGTGTGTACCACATCTCATTTATCCATTCATCTATAGATACACACTTGATTTTATCGATATTTGGGCTATTGTAAATGACACTGCAGTACACATATCTTACTGAATTAGTGTACTGTTTTCCTTGGGTAAATACCCAATAGTGAGATTACTTGATGATGTTAATACTCATTTTAACTTTTTGAGGAAACTCCATGTTTTCCAAAGTGGCCACACTAATTTGCATTGGTTGATTTTGTGTATTTGAACCATTCTGTCATTCTAGAACTAAATTCCACTTGGTCATGGTGCATAATCCTTGTATTATGCTGTTAAATATTTTTTGCTAGTACCGTATTGAGGAAATTTGCATCAGTAGTCATAAGAGATATTGGAGACAGCAGTTAAGATGGCAGTGGAGTAGGGAGATCCTAAGTGTGGGGAATAAGCTTAGGAATCCCCCCGGTTTACACCAATGTGTTAACAAGGCATAAAAAGTACAAAGCCATAGGATGCTCACACCCGAGTTTGGGTAAACAAGATTAGCACCCCAAGAATAAGGAGATGAAAAGGCACCCCAGGATAGAGAGGGGATGCAAATGCACCCCATAATAGAGAGGGGGTGCAGAACCCCCACAATAGAGAGGGAGGGGCAAAGGCCCCAAAATAGAAAGGGATGCAAGGGTACCCAATACAAAGATATATGAGGTAAGCAAGGTTAGGTGTTCAGTGCAGAAGCGTCCCCCAATTTAGTACCATAGCAGAAAGCTGCTTTCACAGGAGGGAAGGACCAAGTTAGGCAAACAGGTAAACTGGATTATAGACCACTGCAATGCAGGTGAAGCAGCCCAGAGTGGAAATGGTTAACAAAAGAAAAGGTGCCTTGTTAACCCTGAGGTTATTTCCTCTCCTGCCTTATCCCCTAGGCTAGCTAAGAAAAACAGACACAGCACCTCCTGTCTGCATTACCAACCATCTGCCCATCTGCCCAGTGCCAGGATTTTGTTTTATACTGAACCAAACCCCAAACACCATATATCTTCAAACCCCCCTTTCCCCTCACATCCCCAAGTTAATGTTCACAGTTTGTCTCTTTGTGCATGCCTATCACATTTGTAAGACTTCTGATCCTAATAAATATGGGGCAAGGACCCTTATTCAGGGCTCTTGTCTTTTCCCAGGTATTCGTCATCTCTCACTTTTTATTCTGTGTCCCGCCCTCTTGCTAGACAAGACAGAATTTTAGACCTAGAGTCTATGACACCTAAGCTTGTCTTGTCCTTGAACACAGCTAGATAGTTATCAAATCATTCTGAACACCAAAGAAAAAAAATGGAATTATGAGAGAACAGAAGTGCAAGACTACACGAGAAAAGCAATCACCTTTTGGAAGTAGGAGGTGCAAAGAATTTACTGCGGGAAATGTTGCTTAGGGTAGGGCCATGGGGAGGGAGCCTACTTGCAGAGGCTACCACAAAGTAATATAAGCAGCAGAGTGCAAAATCTGAACTTTTAGCTTTCCACTGTGGGGCATGGGCCTGCCTTAAAGGTGCTCAGGTGGTGAAGTGGGGCAGAATCTGAGGAGTGACAGCATGGTATGAGGATCCCTTAGGTGACAAGAAAGACGTGTCCCACCAATATGCCATGCTGCTTACAGGCTTAAGAAAGGGGACTTGCTCTAGCTGAGGACAGTAAGCAGGGATGCCAGTTTTCTCCTGTTTTGAAATAAATTCTAAACAGCTGTAAACATATGTCACTTTTTTTTCAGGGGCCAGAAAAGGCAAGGCAAGACCCTCCCCCAGAGGAACAGTGCAGGTCCATGCCATAGGAATCCCTAAAATTTGGAATTTTGCAACTCAGTTGCATGCCTGAGATAAAGAAGCTTGGACACAGGCAGGGTGAACATAGGGTTCTGACAGAAACCAATGACACAAGAGGGGTGATTAATTGACCTTATGTGAGGCTTCCCTGAAGAGTGGGGGGCATGAACTTTCAGCTCCGGGGCTATAGAGCAGGGCACTGCCACATTCATTATGCCCTTCAGACTTGAAAGCATTCAGGGAGCAAACTGACCCCAACTAGTGGTAGCCATAGCCACTTAAACCAAGCCCTGCCCCCCTGCACCTTGTTTCCATGGAAACAAGTCAGCTTGAGAATTAGTGCAGCAGGGCCCTCACCCAGAAGACTAGCACAAACAACTTGCTTGCATGAATTCTAATGATCATAGACTTCAGCTCAAGGTGAAATAAGATCTAACTTCCATTATACTCTTATTCTTTATTTTATATTATTATTTGTCTCATTTATTTTCTTATTTTTTCAACTCTTTTTTTAAATTTTGCAGTTATTTTTTTATGTGTGCATATTTTATTTTATTTTATTTTATTATTTAATTTTTGGAATAATATTCTTTTAACAAGCAGGCCAAAACACACCCAGGTTGTAGTTTGTTTCTTTGTGTTTTTGGTTTTTGTTTTTTCTTTGTCTTTTTTGTTTTTTTTTTCCTTTCTTCTTTTCTTTTCTGGAAAAAAAGGATAAGTAGAAACTCACCCCAAAAGAAAAAAACAGAAAGTAGAACTCATGGTCAGTGATTTAATCAACATGGATATAAGATGTCTGAGCTAGAATTTAAAACCATTTACAGGGATACTAGCTGGGGTTGAAAAAAGCATAGAAGACATCAGAGAATCCCTTTCTGCAGAGGTAAAAGAACTAAAATATAGTCAGGATGAAAGTGCTATAACTGAGATGTAATCTTGAATAGATGTCATGATGGTGAGGATGGACGAAGCAGAGCAGCAAATCAGTGATAGAGACGATAAAATTATACAGAATAATGAGGGTGAGAAGAGGGGAAAAAGGCACAAGTTCACGAAGGAAGACTTACAAAACTCTGTAACTTATTAAAAAGGAATAACATTCATATCATAGGAGTGAATGAGAGAGAAAAGAAGATGAGGAGAGAGAAAAAGGGGCTGAAGTTTAATGTGAGCAAATTATAGCTGAAAACTTCCCTAATCAGGGGAAGGGCACAGACATCAAAATCCAAGAAGCACAGAGAACTCCCATTAAATTCAATAAATGCTGACCATCACCAAGGCATATCATAGTCAAATTCACAAAATACACAGACAAGGAAAGAATTATGAAAGCAGCATGGGAAACAATCCTTAACCTACAAGGAAAGACAGATGAGTTTCACAGCAGAGCTGTCCACAGAAACTTGGCGGGCCAGAAAGGAGAGGCGGGATCTATTCAACACACTAAATGGGAAAAAACATGCAGCCAAGAATTCTTTATCCAGCAAGGATGTGATTCAGAATAGGAGAGTTACAGTTTTCCAGACAAAAACCCTAAAGGAGTTTGTGACCACTAAAGTAGCCCTGCAAGAAATTTTAAGGGGGACTCTTTGGAGGAAAAACAAACAAAAGACCAAAAGCAAAGACTAGACATGACCAGAGAACATCACCAGAAACACCAACTATACAGGCAACATAATGGCACTAAATTCATGTCTTTCAATAACCACTCTGAATTCTACCAGATATTTAAATTTTTAAATGTTTTTATTTTATTTTATTTTTGAGACAGAGAAAGAGAGAGATAGAGAGGCAGAAAGAGAGGGAGACGCAGAAACTGAAGCAGGCTCCATGTTCTGAGCTGTCAGCACAGAGCCTGACACAGGGCTCGAACCCATGAACCATGAGATCATGACCTGTGCCAAAGTCCGCTGCATAAACAACTTAGTCACCCAGGTGCCCCTTCCAGACATTTAAATAAAAATTAATACCTATTCTAAAATTGTTTCAAAAAATGTAAATGGAAGGAAAACGTCCAAACTCATTCTACAAAGCCAGCATTAACTTGATTCCAAAACCAAAAAAAAAAGTCCACACTGAAAGGGATATTGTTACACAACAATATCCCTGATGAACTTTGATGCAAACTTTCTCAATGAGACACTAGCAAATCAAATTCAACAGTACATTAAAAGAATTATTTATCATGATCAGGTTGGATTTACTTCTGAGCTGCACGGCTGGTTCAATATTCACAAATCAGTCAATGTGATACACCACATTAATAAATGAAAGAATAAGAACCATATCATTCTCTCAATAGATTCAGAAAAAGCATTTGACAAAACATAGCGTCAATTCTTGATTTGAAAAAAAATACAAGAAAGTAGGAATAAAATGAACATACCTCAACATCATAAAGGTCATATATGAAAGACCCACAGCCAATATCATCCTCAATGGGGAAAACCTGAAAGCCTTTCCCCTATGGTCAGGAACAAGACAAAGATGTTCACTCTCCCCATTACTATTTAAAATAGTACTGGAAGTCAGAACCTCAGCAATCAGAGAACAAAAATAAATAAATAAATAGCATACAAATTGGCATGGAAGAAGTCAAACTTTCACTATTTGCAGATGACATGATACTCTATGTAGAAAATCCAAAATACGTTTTTACTCTTTCTGATTCTTTTTTTCCCTGACTAGATAATTGTCTTTGACTTATCTTTGTTTTAATTGACTCTTATTTTTAGTCTAGTCTGCTGTTGAAGCTCAGTTCAGTCACTATATTCTTTAGCTTTAGGATTTCTGTTTTCCTTTTTTTAATTTATTTTGAAATAAAAAGAGACAGTACAAGTGGGGGAGGGGCATAAAGAGTGGGAGAGAGACAGAATCCCAAGCAGGTTCTGTGCTGCCAGCACAGAGCCTGACATGGGGGTCAAACTCATGAAACTGTGAGATCATAATCTGAGCCGAAACCAAGAGTTGGATGTTTAACTGACTAAGCCACCCAGGTGCCCCTCTGTTTTTTTCTTTTGTTTTGTTTTGTTTTTGTTTTTTTTGTTTTTTTATGATTTGTTTCTTTATTATCTCTCTCATTTTCATGGATTGTTTTCCTATTTCCATACAGTTGTTTGTATGTTCTTTCTTGTTCATTGAGCTTCAAGAGGGTTGTTTTTTTTCTGTATTTCATGTCAGTTTATAGATCTCCATTTGTTCTTTAATTGAAATATAATTGACACTTAATATTATATTTGTTTCATCAATAGAACATAGTGATTTCACAAGTCTATACATTATGCTGTGCCTACCACAAATGTGCTATCATCTGTCATGATATAATGCTATTACAATACCATTGATTATATTCCCTATGCTGCCCCTTTTATACACATGGCATGCATTCCATAAGTGGAAGTCTCTATGTTTGACTCTCATCCATTTAGCCCATCCCCCATCCTTCTTCCTTGTGGCAACCTATAGTTTTTTTTTTTCAAGATTGTTTTGGCTATTCAGAGTCCCTTGAGTTTCCAAGTGAATTTTAGGATGGAATTTCTCTATTTCTGTAGAAACACCATTGAGATATTAAAGAGATTGTTTTATATCCATAGATCACTTAGGTAGTACTGCCATCTTAACAACACAATTGGCCCTTGAACAAGGGGGTAGGGATGTCCTCCCTCCAATTAACAGTCAAATATCTGCATATAACTTGACTTCCAAAAATTTAACTAGTAGTAGCCTACTATTGATTGGAAGCCTTATCAATTGGTATTTAGTTGATTAACATATTTTTGTGTCATAAATATTATATATTCTAGTCTTAAAGAAAGCTAAACAAAAAAAATGCTATTAAGATAATCATAAGGAAGAGGAGACACATTTATAATACTGTAGATGTATTTATTGAAAAAATTGCATATAAATGGACCCATGCAGTTCAAATTCATGTTGTTAAAGGGTCAAGTGTATTGTCTCCCAATCTATGAATAGGAAACATCTTTCTGTTTATGTGTATCTTACTTAGTTTTAGCAACATTTTATAGTTTTCTGTGTCCAAGTTTATTGCCATCTTGGTTACATTTATTCCTAAGTATTTTATTCTTTTTGAAATATTGTAAATAGAATTGTTTTCTTATTTACATTTCTGGATGGTTTAGTGTTAGTACATAGAAATGCAACTGATTTTTTTTGTGTCATTTTGAATGCTGAAGCTTTGCTGAATTAATTAGTTCTAAAGTTTTTTTTGTGGAATATTTAAGGTTTTCTACATATAAGATCATGTTGTATGCACCAAAGGTAATTTTACTTCTTTCTTTCAATTTAAAAGCCTCTAATTTACTTTTAAAATTTTTTTCAACGTTTTTTATTTATTTTTGGGACACAGAGAGACAGAGCATGAACGGGGGAGGGGCAGAGAGAGAGAGGGAGACACAGAATCGGAAACAGGCTCCAGGCTCCGAGCCGTCAGCCCAGAGCCTGACGCGGGGCTCGAACTCACGGACCGCAAGATCGTGACCTGGCTGAAGTCGGACGCTTAACTGACTGTGCCACCCAGGCGCCCCACCTCTAATTTACTTTTGCTACCTAATTGCTTTGACTAGGACCTCCAGTTTTATCTTTCCTTAAAGGGCCAAGAGTGGGAATCCTTGTCTTTCTCCTAAGAGAAAATGCTTTCAGACTTTTATCATTCATATAACATCTTGATTACGTTGAGATACTGTCCTTTTATTGCTATTAAGTTTAGTGTTCAATCATGAAAGTGAGTTTAATTTTATCAAATGCTTTTCCTGATGACTGTGTGTTTTCCCCCCAATGACTCGGTCAATGTAGTGTATTACATTGATTTTGTGTATGTTGAACCATTCTTGCATTCTAGAACTAAATCCTACTTGGCCATAGTAACTTAAACCTTTCTTTTCTTTTCTTTTCTTTGAAAATTATTGAAGGTCTTTCTTTATATCAAAACTCAAAGACCCTTACCATCATCTACTGAGTTATACAACAGATTCTAGTTCAAATTGACACACAAAAAGTAAACTAGATTTAAAGTGTTGTATTTAAAAACAAACAAAAAATACAGTTTGCCTTGTGGGGCAATTAAAATAAGTGGAGACCTGACACTAAAAAGAATTAGAAACACATACAGGATAATTATTCTGTCTTATTTAGAGAATTACTGTTAGCTGGTCAGATTTATGTTTAAGATATTTATCCATACTTATCCAGACTTTTCAGAGGCTACTATACTAGTCTACTATTCTAAATTCTTTCATGTTAAATATGAACACTTTCCCAATACTACTGTTAAGTCACATCTCATTTATCTTCCTCCTTATTAACTGCATAGGCTTGTCTTAAATAGTTGAAACATCTGTAATATACTACAGAGTTTGCTTAGAGGTACTCTGTTAATATACTTGTGTGGCCAGAGAAAAAAACAAGCATTATTAAATATGAATGCAATCCTTAATAATACAATTGAACATTTTTTTCAATGAAAAAGTCCAGAAAGAAGGTCTCATTCTATAAAGATTATCATTTATAAGTCACAGTGAAATGAACTTGAGTGATTTACCAAGTTTTCTATTATATACATTAGAGATACCTCACTAAAAACTGGTATCTCACACAACAGAATAACATTTGCTGAATGTAATACTGTAGTGACAGTACTGAGGTTGATTGTTAGAGACATGGGTTCAATAACAAAAATCAAAAATAACAGCTGGAAATTTATCTCATTCAATGTTCAGAGATAAAAGGGTTAAACATTAATTCCATTATTTTCTGCAGATTTCTTTTTTTATACTGAAATCTGATTGCAATTAAATTCTGATATTTTTCCAAGCTACTGTATGAAGAAGATGCTGAAGGCCATCACTATACAGCATACTGCAACATAAAGACTCTTCCATTCACCAATTCTGGCACACTTGCAAAATATATCCAACAATCCAGTTTTATTTCTGTTCAGGGGGCTGTATGCCAAGGATAGGATATAAGCACAGGTACATATAAACAGCAATATTACTTACAGTCAAAAGACTCTGAAAATTGAAAATGGCAGACATAGTGAGACTGGCAAAGCTCAGACTCCACCAAAAAAATTGCTAGAACTAATACAGTAGTATGTGAATTTAGCAAAGTTGCAGGATATAAAATCAATGTGCAGAAATCTGTTGCATTTCTATACACATTCACCACTGAAAACACCAAATAATATCTATTCATATAACAATTTCACCTGAAGAACTGAGGGCCAGCTGAACAGCTTCTACATAATAAAAGACAGAACAAGCAAAAAAGAACACTAAGATAGATGGAGGCATGGTAACAAAGGGAACCCGTACACCTGATACTGTATAAACTGCAGTGAAGAGGGATAGTACTGAGGGACTGGGAATAGATTCTTCTGTCCTTGGTCACACACACACACACACACACACAAGGATGAAGTTTAATAGATTAACTAGAATATAAAAGGGACAGCACTAGGACTCACCAAATGGCAGAGGACCTGTGAAAACGTTCTCCAGACCAAAGGGACTGTCTCGCTGCCTCAGGAGCCCTGGGTCTGCAAGCCCACACCATGCCCAGTCATTCTGGGGCACAGAAAAAAAAATCCATGCTTTAAAGATGTGGAGAGCTGCAGGAATATTCTCTGAGTCAGAGGGACCAGTTTGTTGCCTCAGCAAGCCCTGCTCCACAAGCCCAGAGTTATCAGCAGATCCGGTAACTATAGGTCACAGGAAAAAAAGCCACATTTTTCTCTTCTCTTCTTTCTTTAAAAGCTATAGCTTCAAAGAGCAACTAGTGTATAAAAGAGCCAGCCCTAGAACTCTGCCAAATGGCCAGGGGAGCTGCTGGAATGCTATCTGGGTAGGAGATGACAGACACGGTCTACACTCCTTTTTTCATCTTGAAATCACACACAAGTGCACAGTTCCAGCACCCTAACTGGCCTGTCCCCTCAGTGAGCCTGGGGCTCATAGCGCATACAAGTCTCAGCCTTCTCACCAAGATGGCCACAGGGTAGTGCATACTGGGACACTTCTGGTTGGTGCTCACTATATCACTAACCTTCACACCAAAGTGACACAGGTGCAAAGCACCCCAGAATACTCCAGGCCACACCACTTTGGCTTCAGTTGGCTTGCTGAGGCACCCTTGGTGCAGAATGCTCCAAAACCACTTGGCTGACATCTAATTTAGATCCAACAGCCCTGCCAGGTTGCCACTGTGCAGAGCAAAACCCAGAGCATACTTGCATCAGTTTCAGCCACCCTGCCAGGGTAACCCTATGTGGAGCACCCCAGAACACACTAAAGTTGGCTCCAGTTGCCCGGCCAGGGCAACCTCCTTGTTGAGCACGTTGTGACACACCAGCTTGCATCCAAGTCAGCTTCAGTTGTCCTGACAGTTCAACTTCACTGTGAAGAGCCCAGGGACTATTTGGCTTGCAAACGCTTCAGCTTCAGCTTTCCTTCCAGGACATATTTTTTGCAAGAGCCCAGGGACCACACCACCCCACACCCATTTTAGCTTTAGCTGTCCTGCCGGGGTACCCCTATGCAGAACACCCAGGACCACTCAGCTTTTACACTGCCTCAGCTACAGCTTCCCTCTCAGGGCAACCTCTGTGTAGAGAGCCCTGGAATACACTGGTTTATATCCATTTCTGCTAATTCTGTTAAGGTTACCTCTGCATATAGTTCCAGATATCTGGCCATGGTACCCTCTGTGCAAAGAGCTTGGGGACTTGCCCACACACTGCTGAACTCCCAGCCCACATATTTCTTCAGCTCTAGCTTCCCAGCCAGGACAACCCCTGCATGGAGCACCCAGGGGCATCCTGGCTTGCACCCACTTCAGCTTCAACTGTCCTGCCAGGGACAGAACATCAGAACACCTCAGCATACATTCACTTTACCTGTCCTGAGAGGGTGGTGGCTGTGTGGAAAGTCCCAGAACACCCAGACCATACCAGCCACAGTTCCAGCCAGCCAGCAAAAGTCACCAAGCACACACAGTCTACATAGGGGATGACCATACACAAGATCATTACTTCAAGTTTAGGAGAAGTAGCTGTTCCACATAATCTGTAGAAACAAACACAGAAACTCACTCAAAATGGAGAGACAGAAGAAGCTTCAAAAGAAAGAATAAAACAAAACCTCAGAAATATTATAAGCGAAAGAGAGATAAGCAATATATCTAATAAAGAATTTAAAGTAATGATCTTAAAGGTGCTCACCTGGGTGGAGAGAAGAGTAGATGAACTCAGTAAGACCTTCAATAAAAACATAGGAAATATAATTTAAAAAATAACCAATCAGAAGTGAAGAATACAATAACTGAAATAAGAAACACACTGGAGGGAATCAAGAGTAGACTAATGCATACAGAAAGATGTATCAATGATCTGGAAGACAGGGTAATGGAAAACACCCAGGCTGAACAGCAAGACAAGAAAATAATATTTAAGAATGAGGATAGGTTGAAGGATCTCTTGAACAACAAATGAACAAACATTTTCATTACACAGATTCCAGAAGAAGCAGAGAGAGTGAAAGGGGCAGAAAACTTATTTGAAGAAATAATAGCTGAAAATTTCCATAACCTAAGGAAGTAAATAGTTATCCAGGTCCAAGAAGCACAGGGTTCCAAACAAGATCAACCCAAGGGGGTTCACACTGTGACACATAATAATTAAAATTTCAAAGTTTAAAGGAAAAGAGAATTCTTAAAGCAGCAAGAGAGAAGCAAAAGTCAATAAATAACTAATGGGTCAATGAAAAACTCATGAAATTAAACAAATAGATGGAGATAAACGAAAATGGAAACATAATGGTGCAAAATCTTTGGGATGCTGAAAAGCAGTTCTAAGAGAAAAATATACAGCATTACAGGTCTACCTCAAGAAACAAGAAAGAGGTCAAATCAACAGCTACCTTTACACCTAAAGGAATTTTTTTAAAAAGGGCAAACAAAGCCCAAAGTGAGTGCAAGGAAGGAAATAATAAAAATTACAACAGAAATAAATGACATAAACAATTTAAAAAATAAAAAAAATCAATGAAACAAAGAACAGGTTCTAGAAAAACATAAACAAAATTGAAAAACCCACAGCCAGACTCATAAAACAAAAGACAATAAGAGAAAAGAGGAGAAATGACCCAAGTAAATAAAATCTGAAGAAAAAGAATTAACAACTGACACCACAGTAATACAAAGAATTATGAGAATACTATGAAAAATTATATAGCAGCAAATTAGACAACCTAGAACATGTGGATAAATTCCTAAAAACATAAAAAGCTTCCATAACTGAATTAGGAAGAAAAAGAAAATCATAACAGATTACTAGTAAAAAAAAAAATGAATTGGTAATTTTAAAAATATACTAAAAAATAAAAGTCCAGGACCAGATGAAGTCACAAGAGAATTCTATTGAACATTTAAAGAAGAGTTAATACCTATTCCCCCCAAACTATTCCAAGAAATAGGGTAAGAAGGAAAGCTTCCAGATACATTCCACAAGGCTAGCCTTACCCTGATAGCAAAACCAAAGACACCATAAAAAAAAAAACAAAACTGCAGGCCAATATTCCTGATGAAAACAGACGCAAAAATCCTCAACAAAATATCAGAAAACTGCATTCAACAATATATTAAAAGGATCATTCACCATGATCGAGTGGGATTTATTCCAGGGATTCAAGGATGATTCAATATTCTCAAATCACTCAATGTGATAAATCACATCAACAAAATGAAGGATGAAAATCATATGATCATCTAAATAGATGCAGAAAAAAACCTGAAAAAATATAACATCCATTCATGATAAAAACTCTCAATAAAGTGGGTTTAGAAAGAACGTACCTCAATATAACAAAGACCATATTGAAAAACCCACAGCTAACATCTTACTGGTGGAAAAGTGACAGCTTTTCCTCTAACATCAGAAAAAAGACAAAGATGTCTACTCTCACCACTTTTATTAAACATAGTACTGGAAGTTTTAGCTGCAGCAATCAAACAAGAAATTAGAGGCATCCATATTAAAAAAGAAGTTGTTAAATTGTCATTATTTGCAGATGACATGTAGTATACATTGAAAATCCTATAATACAAATCAAATACTTACTAGAAGTAATTTTAATTCTATAAATTTTCAGGATACAAAATTAATACCCAGATATCAGTGTCATTTCTATATACTAATAATGAAGTAGCAGAAAGAAAAAGAAAACAATTCCATTTACAATTGTATCAAAATAATAAAATAACTTTCTAGAAATAAACTAAATCAAAAGGTAAAAGAACTGTATCCTGAAAAACATAAACACTGATGAAAAATTGAATTTGACATAAACAATAGAAATATATTCCATGCTCATGTATTGGAAGAATATTGTTATATCTTACTACCACCCAACGCAATCTACAGATTTAATGCAATTCCTATCAAAATACCAAAAGCATTTTTCACAAAACTAGAACAAATAATCCTGAAAATAGTATGCAACCCAAATTGACAAAGCAATCTTGAGAAACAAGAGCAAAGCTGGAAGTATCACAATTCTGGGCCAAAATATATACCACAAAAGTATAGTAAATAAAACTGTATGGTATTGGCACAAAAACAGACACATGCCTGAATAGAATAGAGAACTCAGAAAAAATCCCACACTTATAATGGTCAATTAATCTATGACAAAGAAGGCAATAGTATACAATGGGGAAGAACAGTGTCTTGAAAAAATGGTGCTGGGACTGTTGGTGGGAATGCAAACTGGTGCAGCCACTCTGGAAAACAGTGTGGAGGTTCCTCAAAAAATTAAAAATAGATCTACCCTATGACCCAGCAATAGCACTGCTAGGAATTTACCCAAGGGATACAGGAGTGCTGATGCATGGGGCACTTGTACCCCAATGTTTATAGCAGCACTTTCAACAATAGCCAAATTATGGAAAGAGCCTAAATGTCCATCAACTGATGAATGGATAAAGAAATTATGGTTTATATATACAATGGAATACTACTTGGCAATGAGAAAGAATGAAATATGTCCTTTTGTAGCAACGTGGATAGAACTGGAGAGTGTTACGCTAAGTGAAATAAGCCATACAGAGAAAGACAGATACCATATGCTTTCACTCCTGAGAAACTTAACAGAAACCCATGGGGGAGGGGAAGGAAAAAAAAAGAGGTTAGAATGGGAGAGAGCCAAAGCATAAGAGACTCTTAAAACCTGAGGACAAACTGAGGGTTGATGGGGGGTGGGAGAGAGGGGAGGGTAGGTGATAGATCCTGAGAAACTTAACAGAAACCCATGGGGGAGGGGAAGGAAAAAAAAAAGAGGTTAGAGTGGGTGAGAGCCAAAGCATAAGAGACTCTTAAAACCTGAGGACAAACTGAGGGTTGATGGGAGGTGGGAGAGAGGGGAGGGTAGGTGATGGGTATTGAAGAGGGCATCTTTTGGGATGAGCACTGGGTGTTGTATGGAAACCAATTTGACAATAAATTTCATATATTTAAATAAATAAATAAATAAATAAATGTTTTAAAAATAAATAAATAAATAAAGTCAATATTCTCAGAATGCAGCACATTTGAAAAAGACCCATCCTCTTACCTGGACTTGGACTTTGGAGAAGTGGGTCATACAAACAGAAATAAATGGAGCTTCCATTTCAACTCAGAAGCCTACATGTATCTAAGGTGCCAACATAGGTATTTCAGACCTAATTTGGGTAACTTAGACACATATTTGAACTGGAAAGAATTCACCTCATCTCTACTTAGTCTTGTCAAGTGTGACACTAATAAGCCACCTCACCAATAGCCCTCCTAAGTGACAGCTTACCAATCTCCTTTCTACTAGATATTAAAAACTGTATTACCAGAAAGGCACAATTACTGTCTTTTTATGATAGTAAAATGCTGGAAATAAAGATCCAACAATTCATAGATAGCACTTAAACATCAATGACTCCCTATGCAGAAAATTATCACAAAAGGCCTAATTGCCATCCTTAGATAGTCCTGCTTGCAAGGCTAGACCTTTTCCTGGTGCCTGGGAACCTGGATTTTGGAAGTGTTACCACCATTCCCTAACTGATAATAGTGATTCTCTGCGTAAACTGTACAAATAATGTGGTTTATTCTTTGCTGAACACTTGCTTTCCTTCTGGGCATCAGGAACTTTGGTACACACTAAACAGAGAGTGCCTATGTGACCAGGCCCCAATAAAAATCCTGGGCACTGATTCTCCAATAAGCTTCCTTAGTAAATGACAGTTTTCATATATTGTCACAATTTGTTGCTAGAGAAATTAGGCATGTTACTCCACTGGGAGAGGACTCTGAAGCTCATGCCTATTTTTTTTTCTGGACTTCACCTGTTTTCTCTTTGATGATTTTGTTTTATATTATTTTGCTATAATAAATCACAGCCACAAGTGTTACACGTTGAGTCCTGTGAGCCTAGTGAATCACTAAACCTGAGGGATGGTCTTGGAAATCTCCAACACATTCCTAGACTTCTATTTTGGCCCAGAGATCTTTCTTAATATCCAGAATCAAATGTTTGATATCAAATACTTGATATCTGTTAATCACTCTGAACTCAAGTCTAAAACTGAAGACACTGTGTTTCCCTCTTCTTAAGTTCCTTATCTTGGCTAACATATCCATTATCCACTTGGTCATTCAAGCCAGAAAGCAGGAAACCTGGGATGCATACTAACCTCCCTCTATCTCCCAGCCACATTAATCTGTCACCAGGTTCTTTCAATTCTACCACCTATCTCTTGAAACCATGTCATCCTCTCCATCTATAGTTATTGCCTTAGTTCAGGTTTTCATCACCTCTCATATCATTCTCCTGCATTGTTAGCTCAAGCAAATTCTCCACACCAATACCAAAGTTATCTTTCTAAAACACAAATATACTTACATGCCCTTCTAGCTTAAAATATTCTAGTGGCTCCTGTCTTCAGGATAATGTTCAAATTCCTTAATTAGGCCATGAAGCCCTTCATGACCTGGATTCACTTCCTGACTTTCTTCTTTCTCTCCGTATATAAATTAGGATAGATTTTCTTCTCCAGACTATTTCCCAAAGCATCAAGCTCTTTCTGGCTTCACAGTCTGAATTCCATATCCTTCATCTATGCTCCCATAGCACCCTATGCTTTAGACTATGAGAACTCTGATTCAGTGTCTTCAGTGAAGTAGGTACTTAATAAATGCTGGTTGAATGGCTTAATGTTAAATGAAAAGGAGAGATTATAAATGATTTTTCTCTTTTTTCAAAAAGTTGTTTATAGATTTGAATACTAGCCCTTTGTCTAATATGTCATTTGCAAATATCTTTTCCCATTCCGTCGGTTGCCTTTTAGTTTTGTTGATTGTTTCCTTTGCAGTGCAGAAGATTTTTATCTTCATGAGGTCCCAATAGTTCATTTTTGCTTTTAATTCCCTTGCCTTTGGGGATGTGTCAAGTAAGAAATTGCTGCGGCTGAGGTCAGAGAGGTTTTTTCCTGCTTTCTTCTCTAGGGTTTTGATGGTTTCCTGTCTCACATTTAGGTCCTTTATCCATTTTGAGTTTATTTTTGTAGCAACGTGGATGGAACTGGAGAGTGTTATGCTAAGTGAAATAAGTCATACAGAGAAAGACAGATACCACATGTTTTCACTCTTATGTGGATCCTGAGAAACTTAACTGAAGACCATAGGGGAGGGGAAGGGAAAAAAAAAAGGTTAGAGAGGGAGGGAGCCAAAACATAAGAGACTCTTAAAAACTGAGAACAAACGAAGAATTGATGGGGGGTGGGAGGGAGGGGAGGGTGGGTGATGGGTATTGAGGAGGGCACCTGTTGGGATGAGCACTGGGTGTTGTATGGAAACCAATTTGACAATAAATTTCATATTAAAAAATTGCTGATATTCTTCTGGCTTAATTAAATGGATCAAAAGGAAAGCAATGACAAAAATACCTCATAGTTTCTGTTGGCTTCTGTTATGATCCAGTAATTGTTGGGTATTCCCATACACCCAAAGTCTGATATTGGGTCAATCAGTTTCCACCCATTTTCCTTCATCTCTTTCGAGGATTTTGGATTATAAGAAAAAGCATACAGATCTTCAGGTAATGCTGGAGGAGATAAAGATGAAAACAAAGTAATAGCGAGCTTTGGGGAAGATGGCGGCATAGGAGGACGCTGGGCTCACCTCGCGTCCTGCTGATCACTTAGATTCCACCTACACCTGCCTAAAGAACCCAGAAAACCGCCAGAGGATTAGCAGAACGGAGTCTCCGGAGCCAAGCGCAGACGAGAGGCCCACGGAAGAGGGTAGGAAGGGCGGCAAGGCGGTGCGCGCTCCACGGACTGGCGGGAGGGAGCCGGGGCAGAGGGGCGGCTCGCCGGCCAAGCAGAGCCCCCGAGTCGGGCTGGCAAAAGCGGAGGGGCCGGACGGACTGTGTTCCGACAGCAAGCGCGACTTAGCGTCTGGGAGGTCAGAAGTTAACAGCTCTGCTCAGAAAGCGGGAAGGCTGGAGGACAAAGGGAGGGAGAGCTGCTGAGCCCCCGGACGGCAGAGCTCAGGTTGTCGGGGAACAAAGGCGCTCGCCAGCGCCATCTCCCCCGCCCATCCCCCAGCCAAAATCCCAAAGAGAACCAGTTCCTGCCAGGGAACTTGCTCGCTCCGCGCAAACACCCAACTCTGTGCTTCTGCGGAGCCAAACCTCCGGCAGCGGATCTGACTCCCTCCCGCTGCCACAGGGCCCCTCCTGAAGTGGATCACCTAAGGAGAAGCGAGCTAAGCCGGCCCCTCCCGCCCCCGTGCACCTTGCCTACCCACCCCAGCTAATACGCCAGCTCCCCAGCACCAGAAGCCTGGCAGTGTGCAAGTAGACCAGACGGGCCACACCACCCCACAGTGAATCCCGCCCCTAGGAGAGGGGAAGAGAAGGCACACACCAGTCTGACTGTGGCCCCAGCGGTGGGCTGGGGGCAGACATCAGGTCGGACTGCGGCCCCGCCCACCAACTCCAGTTATACACCACAGCACGGGGGAAGTGCCCTGCGGGTCCTCACCACTCCAGGGACTGTCCAAAATGACCAAACGGAAGAATTCCCCTCAGAAGAATCTCCAGGAAATAACAACAGCTAATGAACTGATCAAAAAGGATTTAAATAATATAACAGAAAGTGAATTTAGAATAATAGTCATAAAATTAATCGCTGGGCTTGAAAACAGTATACAGGACAGCAGAGAATCTCTTGCTACAGAGATCAAGGGACTAAGGAACAGTCACGAGGAGCTGAAAAACGCTTTAAACGAAATGCAAAACAAAATGGAAACCACGACGGCTCGGATTGAAGAGGCAGAGGAGAGAATAGGTGAACTAGAAGATAAAGTTATGGAGAAAGAGGAAGCTGAAAGAAAGAGAGATAAAAAAATCCAGGAGTATGAGGGGAAAATTAGAGAACTAAGTGATACACTAAAAAGAAATAATATACGCATAATTGGTATCCCAGAGGAGGAAGAGAGAGGGAAAGGTGCTGAAGGGGTACTTGAAGAAATTATAGCTGAGAACTTCCCTGAACTGGGGAAGGAAAAAGGCATTGAAATCCAAGAGGCACAGAGAACTCCCTTCAGACGTAACTTGAATCGATCTTCTGCACGACATATCATAGTGAAACTGGCAAAATACAAGGATAAAGAGAAAATTCTGAAAGCAGCAAGGGATAAACGTGCCCTCACATATAAAGGGAGACCTATAAGACTCGTGACTGATCTCTCCTTTGAAACTTGGCAGGCCAGAAAGGCTTGGCACGATATCTTCAGTGTGCTAAACAGAAAAAATATGCAGCCGAGAATCCTTTATCCAGCAAGTCTGTCATTTAGAATAGAAGGAGAGATAAAGGTCTTCCCAAACAAACAAAAACTGAAGGAATTTGTCACCATGAAACCAGCCCTACAAGAGATCCTAAGGGGGATCCTGTGAGACAAAGTACCAGAGACAGAGCTAACAATTATAAATGTCTATGCGCCAAATACCGGAGCCCCCAGATATATAAAACAGTTACTCATAAACATAAGCAACCTTATTGATAAGAATGTGGTCATTGCAGGGGACTTTAACACACCACTTACAGAAATGGATAGATCATCTAGACACACAGTCAATAAAGAAACAAGGGCCCTGAATGATACATTGGATCAGATGGACTTGACAGATATATTTAGAATTCTGCATCCCAAAGCAACAGAATATACTTTCTTCTCGAGTGCACATGGAACATTCTCCAAGATAGATCATATACTGGGTCACAAAACAGCCCTTCATAAGTTTACAAGAATTGAAATTATACCATGCATACTTTCAGACCACAATGCTATGAAGCTTGAAATCAACCACAGGAAAAAGTCTGGAAAACCTCCAAAAGCATGGAGGTTAAAGAACACCCTACTAACGAATGAGTGGGTCAACCAGACAATTAGAGAAGAAATTAAAAAATATATGGAAACAAACGAAAATGAAAATACAACAATCCAAACGCTTTGGGACGCAGCGAAGGCAGTCCTGATAGGAAAATACATTGCAATCCAGGCCTATCTCAAGAAACAAGAAAAATCCCAAATACAAAATCTAACAGCACACCTAAAGGAAATAGAAGCAGAACAGCAAAGGCAGCCTAAACCCAACAGAAGAAGAGAAATCATAAAGATCAGAGCAGAAATAAACAATATAGAATCTAAAAAAACTGTAGAGCAGATCAACGAAACCAAGAGTTGGTTTTTTGAAAAAATAAACAAAATTGACAAACCTCTAGCCAGGCTTCTCAAAAAGAAAAGGGAGATGACCCAAATAGATAAAATCATGAATGAAAATGGAATTATTACAACCAATCCCTCAGAGATACAAACAATTATCAGGGAATACTATGAAAAATTATATGCCAACAAATTGGACAACCTGGAAGAAATGGACAAATTCCTAAACACCCACACTCTTCCAAAACTCAATCAGGAGGAAATAGAAAGCTTGAACAGACCCATAACCAGCGAAGAAATTGAATCGGTTATCAAAAATCTCCCAACAAATAAGAGTCCAGGACCAGATGGCTTCCCAGGGGAGTTCTACCAGACGTTTAAAGCAGAGATAATACCTATCCTTCTCAAGCTATTCCAAGAAATAGAAAGGGAAGGAAAACTTCCAGACTCATTCTATGAAGCCAGTATTACTTTGATTCCTAAACCAGACAGAGACCCAGTAAAAAAAGAGAACTACAGGCCAATATCTCTGATGAATATGGATGCAAAAATTCTTAATAAGATACTAGCAAATCGAATTCAACAGCATATAAAAAGAATTATTCACCATGATCAAGTGGGATTCATTCCTGGGATGCAGGGCTGGTTCAACATTCGCAAATCGATCAACGTGATACATCACATTAACAAAAAAAAAGAGAAGAACCATATGATCCTGTCAATCGATGCAGAAAAGGCCTTTGACAAAATCCAGCACCCTTTCTTAATAAAAACCCTGGAGAAAGTCGGGATAGAAGGAACATACTTAAAGATCATAAAAGCCATTTATGAAAAGCCCACAGCTAACATCATCCTCAATGGGGAAAAACTGAGAGCTTTTTCCCTGAGATCAGGAACACGACAGGGATGCCCACTCTCACCGCTGCTGTTTAATATAGTGCTGGAAGTTCTAGCATCAGCAATCAGACAACAAAAGGAAATCAAAGGCATCAAAATTGGCAAAGATGAAGTCAAGCTTTCGCTTTTTGCAGATGACATGATATTATACATGGAAAATCCGATAGACTCCACCAAAAGTCTGCTAGAACTGATACATGAATTCAGCAAAGTTGCCGGATACAAAATCAATGTACAGAAATCAGTTGCATTCTTATACACTAACAATGAAGCAACAGAAAGACAAATAAAGAAACTGATCCCATTCACAATTGCACCAAGAAGCATAAAATACCTAGGAATAAATCTAACCAAAGATGTAAAAGATCTGTATGCTGAAAACTATAGAAAGCTTATGCAGGTAATTGAAGAAGATATAAAGAAATGGAAAGACATTCCCTGCTCATGGATTGGAAGAATAAATATTGTCAAAATGTCAATACTACCCAAAGCTATCTACACATTCAATGCAATCCCAATCAAAATTGCACCAGCATTCTTCTCGAAACTAGAACAAGCAATCCTAAAATTCATATGGAACCACAAAAGGCCCTGAATAGCCAAAGTAATTTTGAAGAAGAAGACCAAAGCAGGAGGCATCACAATCCCAGACTTTAGCCTCTACTACAAAGCTGTCATCATCAAGACAGCATGGTATTGGCATAAAAACAGACACATAGACCAATGGAATCGAATAGAAACCCCAGAACTAGACCCACAAACGTATGGCCAACTCATTTTTGACAAAGCAGGAAAGAACATCCAATGGAAAAAAGACAGTCTCTTTAACAAATGGTGCTGGGAGAACTGGACAGCAACATGCAGAAGGTTGAAACTAGACCACTTTCTCACACCATTCACAAAAATAAACTCAAAATGGATAAAGGACCTGAATGTGAGACAGGAAACCATCAAAACCTTAGAGGAGAAAGCAGGAAAAGACCTCTCTGACCTCAGCCGTAGCAATCTCTTACTCGGCACATCCCCAAAGGCAAGGGAATTAAAAGCAAAAGTGAATTACTGGGACCTTATGAAGATAAAAAGCTTCTGCACAGCAAAGGAAACAACCAACAAAACTAAAAGGCAACCAACGGAATGGGAAAAGATATTTGCAAATGACACATCGGACAAAGGGCTAGTATCCAAAATCTATAAAGAGCTCATCAAACTCCACACCCGAAAAACAAATAACCCAGTGAAGAAATGGGCAGAAAACATGAATAGACACTTCTCTAAAGAAGACATCCGGATGGCCAACAGGCACATGAAAAGATGCTCAACGTCGCTCCTCATCAGGGAAATACAAATCAAAACCACACTCAGATACCACCTCACGCCAGTCAGAGTGGCCAAAATGAAGAAATCAGGAGACTATAGATGCTGGAGAGGATGTGGAGAGACGGGAACCCTCTTGCACTGTTGGTGGGAATGCAAATTGGTGCAGCCGCTCTGGAAAGCAGTGTGGAGGTTCCTCAGAAAATTAAAAATAGACCTACCCTATGACCCAGCAATAGCACTGCTAGGAATTTATCCAAGGGATACAGGAGTACTGATGCATAGGGGCACTTGTACCCCAATGTTTATAGCAGCACTCTCAACAATCGCCAAATTATGGAAAGAGCCTAAATGTCCATCAACTGATGAATGGATAAAGAAATTGTGGTTTATATACACAATGGAATACTACGTGGCAATGAGAAAGAATGAAATATGGCCTTTTGTAGCAACGTGGATGGAACTGGAGAGTGTGATGCTAAGTGAAATAAGCCATACAGAGAAAGACAGATACCATATGGTTTCACTCTTATGTGGATCCTGAGAAACGTAACAGAAACCCATGGGGGAGGGGAAGGGAAAAAAAAAAAAAAGAGGTTAGAGTGGGAGAGAGCCAAAGCATAAGAGACTGTTAAAAACTGAGAACAAACTGAGGGTTGATGGGGGGTGGGAGGGAGGGCAGGGTGGGTGATGGGTATTGAGGAGGGCACCTTTTGGGATGTGCACTGGGTGTTGTAAGGAAACCAATTTGACAGTAAATTTCATATATTAAAAAAAAAAAAAAAAACAAAGTAATAATGAGTGAAACTTAAAGAACAAATAATGCTAAAAAAAGTCTAGATTTCCTATTCCTAAAGGGAATGTGTATGAAACAGGGCAATGACTTGTGTACAAGATTGGCTTTATGTGAGGAATAAGAACTGGAATATTGCTTCAAAGTCTTATTTTAAAAATGTTTTAATTTTTTGTGATACTAATACAAAGCAGGAACATACTTCCTGGTTTCCTGTGAATTGCTGAATAATGGACTGAACCAAAACTTTAGGGTTTCACATGCTGGGAAAGTGGTCCTTACCAAAAGTTTTTAACTGAGCTTCAATGACTTAATTGCTTTGCTTATTGTAACATGTTGCAAAACATTTACAGTGTTCTTGTATTCCAATTGTTAGGCCAATACCTGCTTCTGGTTGATAAATGGCCATTTTTTCTCTTCTTCCTG